>NC_137604.1:57195952-57311016 GCF_963280865.1 Gymnoscopelus braueri
CTATTGATTACTTTTTTGATCTACAAGCTCACAACACGTCCAACGAGTTGCAAGCTTGTAGATCGGCATTTCTTTAAGCCATAAAATCGATTTTATTACAATAGAGTATTTTCTTTTATGATTGATTAATAAGCTTAATATAATCTCTTTTCCAGAAGGTGACATTCCCGTTTCCCGATCAGTTTTTCATAGCTTCATTTGATTTGCTCGGCAGCAGATATAAATTGGAAACAACCAACATCTCCATATGTGTTTCTGGTTGAAACAGTATGCTGCTGAGACAACCAAATGAAGGTATGAAAAACTGAACAGGTAACGCTAACGGGAATTCCACCTTCTGGAAAAGAGAACTACAGTCATGCACAGAGCAGATTGAATTATGAGATCAAGTCATAATGAACCCCCCCACCCCACAGTAAACATACCTCTTCTGAGTCCTGCGGTCAGGGGGGTTTGGCCTCCCCCTTGCTAGTGGGGCATTCTTTGTAAGGCTCCTGCATGGTCTTCAGGGTTGTTGTCCCCCAAATGGCAACAGCAAGCTCCTTCATGAACAGGGAGTCCTTGGTGTTTGCTGCCACCATCTTCCAGATCTCCTTTTCGAGCCACACACCAGAGCCAATCTGGACCTGAAACAGAAGAAAACAACACATGTTTTAGAAATTAAAAAACATTTTACCATGACATTTCAGACTCATTTTTGACAAAAGCAGGCCCACTTCAAACAGAATTTACTGTAAAGAAATTACATTTTCAAGGACCCCCAAATGTGGACCCATTTAGAAAAGAGTTGGTGCCATGGACCTCCAATAGAGAAGATGTTAATTGTTGGATTACATTTAGTACAGAATTCTACAACTGTCTATACTGTAGGTGGGGAGAGTTGAAGTAATTCTTATACAGTACATTGTCATTGGATTACATTCTAGCTGGTAAAATAGTAGTGAAATTAACCTTTTCCACCCGGCATCCCTATTTTGTTCATGCCATAGGCAAAACTGTTCAAAAAGAGTTCAAAAATAGCAAAACATAGCTGATCTACAAGCTCACGATGCATCATGACACGTTGCCTATTTTTGAAATGATAACTGTTTCTTATTTAGCTGGGGACACTGTGGAACCCCACTTTTAAGAACCACTGTCCTACACAGTATGTTTCTTCAATACCTTGTCACCGTTGCCGTCAAACATCCCAGGTGTCGATGCCAAATCGTCTGACTCGGGGGAAGAGGAAACAGAGGAAGTTGCAACTGAAAATGTAGCGAATCATATTTAAGCTCCTTTTGGCAGTATCACAGTACTTATATTGTACACATTGTCACCATTTTCCGTAGAACAGTATCACTGTCTAAACACACCTATGCTGTCACTGGTTTGCTTATCTGCAGCAGGGATGTCAGGCTTTGCTGCAGAGCTATATTGGGGCCCTTCCTCCAGTTTCTGTTTTGCAATCTCTAATTTGTTGCATCTTAAAGCATGAACAGGGTACGGAAAAATAAAAAATAAAAACTGAATTGATGTATGCCTTAGTAGGATACCAGTTTAATAATGAGCCTAGCATCTGTCCACTCCATTTAACATGCTTTCTATATAATGTTTTTTAACATTTGTGGTCAAGATCTAAGTAAAAAAGAACATGAGAACAAATAACCAACATATCGATATATACAAAAAGAGAAGAGCAAACTCATGCAACTGTTTCGTTAACATTAGTCATTGCTTACTTAGTTTTAAGATGCTGTAGGTCCAGCTCCAACTCTTTGGCCTTCTTCTGGGTATGACTGTACTTGACATTTCGTCGTGGATAGCTTGGGGAACAACAGCATCTCCACCGTATTCAGACGAGTCAGAGTCTAAAGGTAGTGCAAGTAATATATTTTGGATAAAACAAGATGTTTTTTGTTAGAAAGTTAAAGTGGAATAAAATGTAATTTTATGCAACCTGTATCGTAGAGTATATTAATACAATATAACTTATACAATCTGTATGTTAGAGTATGTTAATACAAATAATACAATATAACTTATATAATTGGGGTGGTTGTATTTAGTCTCCCTGCTCTTCTATTGAGACATTTAGATAGTGTCAAAGGTCATGTCTCACCTAGACACAGGATCTGACATGAATTTTGATCTGATGGTCAAGATTCAATGTATCACCTGAGCAAGCAGGCAGGCTCTATTAGCTCAATGGTAAAAGGTTACAGCACTTGCTCAGGAAACCGGGTTCAAATCCGGGGTAGAAGAGGAAAGTTACATAGTGCAGCTTTAACCCATTAAGACCTGGGGCCGATTCTAAAAATGCTCTCTAAATCCTAAAAGTTTTTTGAACATAAAAGGAAAAAGATTTGAGGTACAAATGTTCACTTTAAAACATATATATTCAAAGATTTTCAAAAATAGCAGATCTACATGCTCATAGCGCGCCACTCGGTGTCGCGCTATGAGCTTGTAGATCTGCTATTTTTGAAGCCAAAGGTCTAGCCAAAGAAATCAAAACAATTACACAGATAAGTTCCTGGTCTAAATGGGTTAAAATTTTGTATGCCCACTTCTTTGTGTCATCACTTCCAATTGTAACTTATTTATCCTGTATCCTGTATGAGTTCTGATTGGTTAAATGGTATTCCTGGAAATGCATTTTCGGCTTACTAAAGAGGTGGAGAGTCTGGGAGACCCCTGTTACTGAACAAGCAATGATTACTTTAACATTTAACAAAACAATATCACTTTACCTTCAAACTGTTTTCTTCTCTTTGTGGGAGGGAGGGGGGGGGGGGCATAACACATAATGGTTCTCTCTGGGTTCCTTTTTCTCTTTCAGTAGGGCTGCAAACCATTCATTTTGGCCACTGCAGCCAAATAAATGTGTAATAATAACACACACACACACACACACACACACACACACACACACACACACACACACACAGACAGACAGACAGACAGACAGACAGACAGACAGACAGACAGACAGACAGACAGACAGACAAGGGAATCATTAATGTTCAGAGTTCACGGGATATTAAAACACTCTGTAGCTTCATCACTGAAAGCGTGTGTCCACACACACACACACACACACACACACACACACACACACACACACACACACACGTCATATTCTGAATTTAGTTTTGAGCGGCACATAGGCAAGCAGTAGTGGCCTATAGTATAAATTATATTGTATATTCCCACTATAATTTATTGTAATTATTGTCATAATCCCTTTATCAAGACAAATTAAATAACTAAACAATGTGTAGAGTTGGGTCATGACATGAGTCACTTGTGATTGACTTCGAACACAGCAGCCTACGCACTTAATTATCAATACAGTAATAGTAGGCTAAAACGCCTACATAAATAGTATTTCTGTGTGTCAACACTCACCTAAAATGTCCGCCGCTTCTTCTTCTTTCTTTTATCTTCTCTGAAGCCGGTTTATAATTATTTTTGATGAATCCAAAGCAACGCAATAAACTTTCTACTGAAGTGAGAGCTGCAGCCTGCAGGCAGCTCGACTCAGATAGCATTCATTCTCCCCGCGTATCGCGAGCGGTAGTTCAAGGGTCACGAGCCTGCTGAGACAGTGTTGCCAGATTTTGTGAGAGAAATAAGCAGCCAGGTCTGTGAAAAAAATTAAGCCCAAAAGAAGCGACATTTAAACCTATTTGAAAATAGCCGATCTACAAGCTCACAGTGCGTCGCATTTGCAACACATTGTGAGCTTGTAGATCTGCTATTTTCAAAAATAATAAGTGAAATATTTCACTAATATTTACAAGCAACTTTACAGAAAAACAAGCCCAAAGTCACTTATAATAAGCAGATATGGCAACACTGCTCAGGGCCCATAAAGGGCCCGCTTCTCTGTAAAAACAGATGTACAAGCTCACAACACGTCAAATTGCGACAAGATGTAGATCTGTAGATCTGTTCATTTTGGTAACCATAGCAAAAAAAAGTGTTATTTAGAATCAAACTAGCATATTATTTGCCAATTGCGAAATTAAGTAAATAAGTTTGGATGAATGTTGTTATGATAATAATAATACATTATTATTATTATTATTATTATTATTATTATTATTATTATTATTAAATATAATATTTATGTCACATCACAAGAAAAGGACAAGAAATGTAAAGTAAAATACAATACAATACAATACAATACAATACAATACAATACAATAAAATATACTGTATATACTGGGGGGGGGGGCAATTGTAACAGAAGAAAATCTTCACAGTCTAATGGCAGGTATGATGTCTCCCCGGGATCCAAACTAGTTAAAATAGCAGATCTGCAAGCTCACAACGCTTGTAGATCTGCTATTTTCACTGCATGCTTTTTTTTTATTAATTGATGGAATTTCTTAGATTTTGTATTTATTTGTTTTTTTATTGATGAAGATTTTAGATTTTTGGGTGGGAAATGTTTTGAAATAATATAGTAATATATTTTTGTAGGAAACAAAAAAAGGGATCTTTCCTCGTGATGTGTACATGACCCGCAAATGGGCCCCGACCCACTGTTTTGGGAAACACACACGTGATCTAACCCAGTGGTCCTCAACCCTTTCAGGCCGCGACGTCCCAAAATAATCATATTTGAACTGGGGACCCCCCACCCTTAAAGCACTTGGAATGTAGGAGTTGATGCATTACGTTTAGTTTGACTCTATTGTGAAAATAGCAGATCTTCAAGCTCACAACGCCTCGCAAGGAAGGTGTTGTGAGCTTGTAGATCTGCTATTTTCAAAATGTTTTCTTATATTATTATTATTGTTAGACAATTTGGCCAATGTTTGACATTTTTTTATAGTATAGTTTGTTGATTACTTTTGATGCAGTAATGGTGTTTTTTTTTTAGGTACTAAAAAGGTCTTAAAGGTCCTTAAATTATCACTTCACTGTCATCTGGGGACTGGGACCACCCCCAAATCACGTGGGGACCCCCCTGGGAGTCCCGATCCACATGTTGGATCGGGATCTAACCAAACTTGACCAGCTGCTAAGCTGGTCTTTGCTGGTCTGTCCAGTGTCCAGCCATCTGACCAGCTAAGTCTAGCTGGTAAGCTGGTCTTTGCTGGGAAGTCCACCCATTTGACCAGCAAAGACCAGCTACCAGCTTGGCTTTGCTGGTCAGTCCAGCCAGCCAGCTGGCTGACCAGCAAAGACCAGCAGAATCCAGCTTAGTGACCAGCTAACCAACTACACTGGCAAACCAGCCTGACCAGCCTGACCAGCTTGTCCAGCCTGGTATGCCATCTAAACCAGCTTAAGACCAGCTAAGACCAGCTAAGACCAGCTAAAACCAGCTAAAACCAGCAACCACCATAAGCTGGTCTGTGCTGGTTTTTTCAGCAGGGTCTCTCTCTCTCTCTCTCTCTCTCTCTCTCTCTCTCTCTCTCTCTCTCTCTCCCTCTCCCCCTCTCTCTCTCTCTCTCTCTCTCTCTCTCTCTCTCTCTCTCTCTCTCTCTCTCTCTCTCTCTCTCTCTCTCTCTCTCTCTCTCTCTGTCTCTCTGTCTCTCTCTCCTCACACAGACACCATAATGGAAGTTATAAGAAGTTATACATTAACCACTTAAACCAAAACCCATATGGTTGACTGGGAATCCCTCAGGGCTCTATACTAGTGTATTGTCTAGTTTCTGTTATTGTGTTAAAGCATGTAGGCCTACTTTTTGAATACTACAGTATTTATTTTAAAACACATACTCTAGTACTTTAACCTAAGTACAAAATTGACAGAGCAACGGAGTAATATTTGACCAGGAGTATCTATACTTTCACTTTGACTCAAGTACTGGGGTAGAGTACTTTGTAGAGACAACTGGCTATAATGATGATTTGGAGTCTTTTTCATTTCCATGGACTATTTAGTTCAATGCCCTCACACTCACATTTAAGTTCACTTCAATTTTGCGTGATGGTCATGTTTGTTTGTTTGTTTGTACATTTATTTCCTTTAGTCTGTTTTGTTTTGTTTTGTTTTGTTGAATTGAGGCCAACATGTGTTGCAACAGGATAGGAGAGAGTATAAACAAACACAACTGTGTCAGGGATATTCTGTCTCTCCCCCTCTCTATCCCACCCCCCCCCCCTCTCTCTCTCTCTATTCCCCCCCCCCCCCCCCCTTCTCTCTTTCTCATCTAAAACAATAAGGAGTTTGGGTGGATTACTGGGGGGAAAAAAATAATAGCCTACGGTACCCTCTAGTGGTACAGAGGGTGTACTCCAACCTATGACTGCAACACCTTCTGGTGATACAGAGGGGGTACTGCAGTACCCTCTGGTGGTACAGGGGTTGTACTGCAGCCATTACACAAAACAATTGTTGACACTTCCAACGAGTGTATTTTCATATCAATAGTCCCAATTTCGTTGTCTAGCAGGCTAGTAACTAAGTAAATTTACTCAGGTACTGTACTTAGCTAAATGTTTAGGTATTTTTACCTTCTTCAGTATTTGCAATTTTCAGTACTTTTACTTTTACTCCACTACATCTCAGAGGCAATATTGTACTTTTTACTCCACTAAAATTAGTAGAAAACTTTAGTTACTTGCTCTTTGAGATTTAGATTATTATCACGAAACATACATTGACCACTTTAGCCCTATATTTTGGCTATTTGAAAATAGCAGATCTACAAGCTCACAATGCGTCGCGATTGTGAGCTTGTAAATCTGTTATTTTCAAAATATCTATTATTACAATTGAGAGATCGTCTCACTTCCGGTGGTGCGACTGAAGGCACTTCATTTTTAATCATTTGTTTCGCCGAAATAACGACAATAACATCTCACATGTCACTACAACACCAGTCACAACGTGCGCAATTCATTCACGCAGTATTCATCCACTTTCCATTCCTCAACACACATTTGCCCCCTCACACCATAATTAAATCCGTCCAACACAAAATTCCCCACACATTACCGACACACCGGAAGGTGAGACCTTTTAGGAGCCTCAAAGACGTTGCCAGGTTGCGCGACAGTAATACGCAATCCGCTCCGTGAATTTTCCTCCGGAAGACAAAAGTCCAGCAACAAGCCACCAGCTTCATACCAAAAACACCACAGATGGGGACAGACACGCTGGATCTATATAAATAACATACCTATGCCTATGGACCTTTAGAGGGGCGATCCTCTGGGTTTTTTTTTTTTTTTTTTTTTTATATCCCATGATTTTGTACCCCCAAACGACATTTTCTTTGGCGGGGTTAGGGGGGGGATACTAGAATTCTGCCCGCGTAGCGGGCAGATCTTCTAGTTTGTATACATTTTGAAAATGGGACATTCTGCACAATGAGTACTTTTACTTTGGTACTTTAGGTATATTTTGAATACTGTAATTTCTAATTTTACTTGTAAGCAGAGTCTTTCTACATTGCAGTATTGATACTAAATATGTAAAACATGTGAGTTTTACATACTTTCTACGATCACTGACACTGTCTAGCACTGACTTAGCCCTGAAACATGTCTGTCATATCATGACAGTCATGACGAAACTTTGACTTTCTTCTTACGACCTGTAAATCTACATAAACATTCAAATTCCAAATATAAAGTGCTTATCCCATGGCTACATATGTTTCTATTATGTACGGCCCTTCAGAAGTACACGTATTTTCCATATTGTTAAATAAAAAGCATTTTAATCCAATTGGCGGCCATTTTTTATAGGGTTATAATGTATCAGACTGCAGTATACCTGCCAACCGATAAGGTCACGTAGTTGAAAGTGAAGAAAAAAAATTAAGAAAATGGCCACCAATTGGATTTAAATACTTTTTTATTGAACAATATGAAAGATACGGGTATTTATGAGAGCCCGAACAGAATTATAACATCCGTGGTCATGGGTTTATTACTTTATATTTTATATTTGAACGTTTATGTAGATGTGCGGGTTGTAAATAGAGAAAGCCGTGACGCTCATGTATCCATGGCAAGGACTGACTAGTCACTAGACCGTTGGTGAAATACCACTTTGAACCAGTGGGCGGCAGCACTGCGCCACAGTAGCATCCAGCATTTACCGGAAATGTAATAATAGAAGAAGAAGAAGAATTCCAACCGGAAGCGGCAGAAGTGTAAACAACAACATAGCTAACATTTGGTCTCTAAGCTAGCAGTGTTTTCATTACAACGTTGTTTCCACCCAGTAAGTTTAGTTGCGTTTCATAACTTACATTCATAATATTGACCAGATCCTATAACTACGTTCCTGTAAAGCAAACAATGTAATGTTAATAATCTTAAACAGCAGCAACACCCTGATTCTGAACTTAACCTCGGAAGCTAAGCTAACTGTGCTAGCTAGTTTGGTCATTTGATTGAGTGAATGCTTTATTAGTCAGACATGTAAACAGCACGTGGTCCAGTCAGACATTAAGGCTAAAAGGATAACACAAAAAAAAGCCTGGGGGACTTGTTTCCATCGTGCTCTTATGTATTCAATTCACCAACATAGCATACACAAACAGTCGTGTAAAGTAACTGAGTACATTTACTCAAGTACTGTACTTAAGTACAATTTTGAGGTACTTTTACTTTACTGGAGTATTTCCAATTGTCTATACTTTTACTTCTACTCCACTACATCTCAGAGTCCCTGGAACAACATATTTTGATGGGGGTCATTTTGGAGGGAGGGGGGGGGGGGGGTCCTTGACATGAAAAAAGTTTTGTTCCAGGAACCCCCAGAAGCAAAAAAGTTTTTTCCCAAAAATATATGTATTCAAAGATTTGCACAAATGTTAAAGATTTTTCAAAAAATAGCCCAAAGGATAAAATAATGGTTATAGCTCAAATCTGTTACCAGTACTTTAACAGTTTACCCCGTACTTTAGTCTTCTCAATCTCTTTCTTATCCACAGCAGCAGGTACTTGTTGTGATGGACGCTTGGGGCTACTTCACTCCTGCCAGAGAGGAGGAGTTCTGCTGGAACAGAACCACAGAAAAGCCCCCCAGAGCTGGGAGCAGCCCACCCCTCAGTGGACCGGAGGCCAAGAGGTTCTACGAGAGTCTGACTAAAGGAGACGATGAGGAGGAGGAGAGGAGGAGGAGGAGGAGGAAGAACCACAGAGAGCAGGAGGGAGGAAGACGGCGTGATGGAGACAGAAAAGCAGAGGGGAGAGGAGGAGGAGGTAGGCCTGTCATTATTATTATTACATAATCGCCTAATTGCAATTATTTGAGATAAACGCAATTCTTTTTGCATAATCGTCATAATCGTTTCCATGTTGAAACGTGCTTACAATGCGTCACTTTGTGACGCATCGTAAGCTTGTAGATCAGCTATTTCCACTACTTAATTTTTTTGTTTTGAGTATGTAAAGGAAGTATTCAGATGCAGGTGCGTTGAACAATGAAAACTGAAGCAAACATGAGAGAAATATTTTCATGAACAAAAAATGTCATGAACACTCTTGATGAAGGTCCAGTGGGACCGAAACGTCTGTCAATCTAAATAAAAGCAGAGGCTGCTGAGCAAGAGCTGTGTGCAGGATTTTTGTCCATTATTATTATTTTTTTTGTATAAAATTAGTAAATGTCAGTGATATGACAAATAACTTCTATTTAAGTTATTTGTCTTATCAATCTGTGATTACGAAGCCTAAAAGGCCAAACATAAATATATTTTGTATTCATATTATGTTCCAATGCCAAAAACACAATTCAATCGTTAATAGCAATTATCTGGATGACAATTAATCGTCAACTTAATGTTTTTTAATCGTTACAGCCCTAGGAGGAGGAGGCAGACGTGATGGAGGAGAAGAGCCAGGACAGCAGGTCCAGTCAGGCAACGTGCGAACCATTAAGGTGGAAAGGAGAGATGATTATGATGGAGGAGGTCAATTAGAAGGCAACCGGAGGAGAGAAGGGGGGACAAGCGAGAGGAGGAGGAGGAGGAGGAGGAGCAGTAGAGAAAGGAGGACTCATGCTCCACAGGGGGTGGTCAACTCCAGCACCACGGAGCTCCAGGGGCTCAAGCTGCTGCGTTGTGCCCAGGAGGGAGACCTCTCTGGGCTGAAGGAGCAGCTCTCTAGAGGGGCAGACATCAACTTCCAGGTAGAGTTTCGCCGCTCTGTGTGTCCGTGTAAAATACAGTGGTTCTCAAACTTTTTCATGTCAAGGACCCCCAAAATGATATGTATTTGGCCGCGGACCCCCATCTCAAAATAGATTTGAGTTACAAATGTTCGCTTTAAAAAAATATATATATATATTCAAAGATGTGATTTTTCCGCGCTACGAGCTTGTAGATCTGCTTTTTTTTTTTAAATAGCCAATGTATAAAATATGGTTAAAGTGGTTAAAATGATTGTGAAGCTATATTAACTAATTTTGCTGGGGACCCCTTGGTATCCCCCCAAGGACCCCTGGGGGTCCTCGGACCCCACTTTAAGAACCAACGGTGTAAAATACAGTGGACGTTTGTGTGTATATCATAACATGGATGTACTGGCTTACTTCATTACATTGAGTCAATAGCTGATACATAACAGCAGCCACAATTACAAGACATTGACATTAAAAAATTGACAGTCAATATTCTTTCATTCAGGCAATATGCTCCCTACTACTGAACCTCCAGTTCCTCAGTTCCCAGAAATAAATTATTAAAGGATAATTATAATTCCAGTTTTGGCAATATTGTCAAATGCCTATTAGTATCAGGGATTGATTTGAGCAGATTATAGATTAAAACATGCCTCCACTACAGTTGTTCTCATTTTTGGCATCAGTTTACAGTTTACAGTTGTTTAGGCATTTAGCAGACGCTCTTAATCCAGAGCGATTTACAGTAAGCAAGGACAATGCGTGAGAACAATGTGTCTTCAGTGTATGTTCTCAATCTCAGCCCACCATCGACCTTTTCCTTCCTCTCAACCTGACCTCATCAAGTTTGTTGATGACTGCTTGAGACTTCTTGGATGAGGCCGTGTAGCTCTTCAGCAGCTCCTCAAACAGAGTCTCAGTGTTGGGATGGGTGCTTAGGAAGGCCTTCTCTAGCACATATAAATCTACCCCCTTGTCCTCTGGCAGGGCAGAGATGTAACTCAGGCCAAAGTCTATGAGCACCAGGTCAATGCCTTGGTTCTCCTCCACACTGCTGCTCCTCAGCAGCATGTTGGAGGTGGTGAGGTCTCCATGGATGACATCCTCATCGTGCATTTTGGCCAGGACCTGGCCAATCCTTTTAGCCAACTGCTCCAGGTCCTGCTCTGGTTGGGACTGGGACGGTTGTTGTTGGGTGGAAGCAATGTGGTCTCTGACCGTAATGGACCCCACTATTTCCTCCATGAAGATGCTGTGTGTGGTGTAGTCCACAAAGTAGACAACTGGCACAGGAATACCTGCTTTTCGGCACCTCAGTATGGAGCGCACCTCCTGCGCGGTCCTGCGGTGGGTCAGCTTCTCGTCCAGGACGGCGTGTCGGTACCTTTTCCGGAACCTTTCTTTCACGATTGTCGGCTTACCCAGAAATGTGGCCCGGTACACACGAGCTTCAGCTCCTTGTTTTAACAAATCTATTTTACCACGGAACTCGGGAAACCTCCCCTGAAAAGGAAGATGACATTTCTCCTCCTGGGCCATGTTTGTGTCTGTTCGTCTCGTCTTCGTTGGTACTTCTACCCCGGGCCGGCCGCTAGTTGCTGCGATTACTGCCACTCACTGTTGTGGAGGAGACATCATGACCATTATGACGATTATGCAAGAATAATTGCGATTTTCTCAAATAATTGCGATTAAACGATGATGTAATAATTGTGACAGGCCTAACGTAGATCTCTGACATCATATGGCCAATATATGACGCCACCTATGATGTATCTATGACATAACTTCCAACTGCCGTTGACTTAAAGTGAAATATACTTTCTTGGCCTACTGGGGGCACAGCATGATGACCATTATATTTGGCAGACTCTTCTAGACCGCTTGCCTCCTACAGAGACACGATTGCGCCATAAAAAAACAATGCTTCAGTCATCAGACTTTCATCATGGAAATTGTGGTGTGGGGCTATTCCATTTTTTTCCTTCTTGTTTTAACATATTTGTCGTTATATGTAGCAAGCACAATCTGTGGGAACACAGTCCCACAGATTGTTGGGAAAAAGTCCCAACAACATTTCGCTGCTTGTACCTTTTTATAAGTCTGTGACAGATAAAAACGTATTGAATCTAGAATCATGAACAGAGCAAATTAAAATACACCCACACACTTTTTATAGTTGCATTTAAAACTTGGTGGTGAGGCCACAGAGATGGAACAAGTTGTGTGAATGAGAGATTAAACACTAGAGGTCACATGGTTCATGTATCGCACACGCTTCATCAACAACCATTATGAGGATTACATTTCTGAAACTAAACAGTAGTGTTTGGAACTGTTGGTTGGCTGATGGCAAGCATTACTTCAGCATTGTGCTTCGTGTTCCTGTTATGTCTGAGCACACTTAGACAAATTCCAAATCAGCTAAGTTGGTTTTGGCAATAAATGATTGAATGTTATATGAATATTCTTTGTTTACATGATCTGCCATTGCTGTAAAATGAATTGGCCCGATGGAGTGAACTGAAATGACGCAAAGCTTTCTCAATCTCAATGGCGCTCTGGGTGGGGCTACCCATTATTAAATGAATGCACACGTTGCAGAGCAAATCAGTGATACAAATCTGTATCTGATTTGCTCTGCAACATGTGTGCATTTATTTAATTGGAAAAAACAGTGTGAGTGAGAAATGTAAGGTGTCTTTTACTGTTCAGTTGAATGAGAGATTTCAAGTATTTTGATGAATGTGTGTGTGTGTTGGTTTCCCCTCAGGACACTTTCTTCTGGACGGCAGTGATGTGTGCCAGCTGGTCTGGCCAGAGGCCTGCGGTCAGACTGCTGCTGCAGAGAGGAGCTGCCTGGGTGGGCGTGGTGGACACAAAGGGCAGGGATGCCAGGGACCTGGCGTTGGCAGGTATACCACCCTATCTATCTACACCAGTGCTTCTCAAACCTTTTCCTGTCACGGACCCCCAAATGAATATGTATTTGGCTACGGACCCCCATCTGAAAATATTTAGTACAATACAAGATTTGTGTTGTTAAAATGTTTTAAAAAATATTCCCAAATGTTCCACATTTTTTCAAAATGTTCAATGGTTGTCCTCCCCTGACCTAGACAGTAAAACCCTCAGTATTCATTTATCAATTTGTAACTAAGTAAGTAAAAGTATCAATACTGCAATGTAGAAATACTCTGTTACAAGTAAAAGTCCGGAATTAAAAACTTACTTTAGTAAAAGTACAAAAGTATGGGTATCAAGATGTACTTAAAGTGTCAAAAGTAGAAAGTACTCATTATGCAGAATGTCCATTTCACAAGTTTTCAAATGTATAAAAGTCTTTTGAAAATAGCAGATCTACATGCTCACAATGCGTCGCATCGTGACACATTGTGAGCTTGTAGATCGGCTATTTTCAAATGGCCGAAATGTATAGGGTATAAGTGGTTAATGTATGTTTTGTAATACAAAATCTACAAAGTAACTAGTAACTAAAGTTTTCAAATAATTGTAGTGGAGTAAAACTACAATAAATGTGCTCTTTAAATAAAGTGGATTGGATTGGATATTTCCCTCTGAAATGTAGTGGAGTAGAAGTAAATTTGGAAATACTCCAGTAAAGTAAGAATACCTAAAAAATGTACTTAAGTACAGTACTCGAGTAAATGTACTTAGTTACTTAACACCACTGCATGTAACCAGGGTCCATTTGGTAATACTTGTGCACTCTGTGGAAAATGTACAAATGTGGAAAACTGTGATCTTTGACCGGTGTTTGTACTGTTTAGCTGGAACTCATCTATTTTCATGTCCCTCTCCAGCTGGCCACCAGGGGGTGCTGGAGGAGTTGGAGAGCTATGGGAGAAGCCCACAGCAGGACACACAACCTGATGCCAGGTGAGCACACAGGCAGGAGACAACCTGAACACCTCTGTCCACTGTTTGATGCATCCTCTTAATGTGTGTGTGTACATGCCATAGCACTAGCCTGGTAAACCCTCCCTCCAGAAATCTCATTTGTATTTTATTTCAGGAGTGAGTCTGGCCTGCAGACCTATATAGCAATTTGGCTGTGGGCTGGAGCTGGGCGGGAGTAATGTAGCTGTGATGTCCAAGTGGCCCTTTGATGTCCAATTAAGCCACTTTAGGCTGCAGTGATTATCACCAGGAGTAATTGGTTTGTCTGTGATGCAGCTTGTATGAAAGGTGTATTGATTAGTGATCTGCGAACCACTCGGTTTCCACCTGATTGGCCTACCTCAGCTGTCAATCACAAAACAATGAGCGAGGACGCTGATTGGAGAGTCCATTTGGTGGACGAGCAAGAAACGCCCAGATAAGCCTTCAGGCCAGACTCACTCCTGAAATCAAATGGAAATGAGAATTCCGGAGGGAGGGGCTTTACCAGGCTACCATAGCACTGCTTTGGCTGTCTTATACCCTCATTACATGTCATACTGTGTGTATGGTTGTGACTGCATGGAATTCTTATTGCGGTGACGAAGCAACGTATTCTGGCAGTTGGGCGGTTTACCACACCTGTGTATGCATCACATAACCGTGGCAATACGGTTATTGTACCAGCCCTAACTGTGTGTTGGGTAAAAGGTAAAATCGTGGTTATTCAACTTGTCAGACTGTATGAGTTGATTTGAATCTCCTCGGCACACATTCTGCAATGAGACTGCGAACTACGTCAAGTCGATGTACTGTGTGTCTGGGTAGACTGCGATCAATTTGCTTTGTGGTTTGCGCATCCGGTCTAGAGCAGATACAGAAGCCGTCTGTGTGTGTGCATGTGTATGTGAAAGTGACCACATACTGTACAGGCTGGCTCCTGACCGGATATGAGCACTGAACAGTAAATAGACGCCAGGTTAATAGCCGGCCAACAGAAAACATAAGTCAGGTGGCAAAGGTTGACCTGGACCTGTCTTGGCAGAAGAGGACAACATGAGTTGGGAGTTCTCCAAAGGGAGCTGATCATACCTATGTATGACACTGGTAAAATTGACGTTGCAAAGTAGCAAATTATGTTGACACACAATGACCTTCCCTATAATTTTTACTTGCGAGCTATTACAACGAACTAGTGCAGCCAATCATTTCGGATACTTGCCAGACGACGTGTATCAGCTCGTAGGCAGATGTCCATGACCCTGTCACTCCGAGCTGTCCAAAACGCTTATCGCTATCGTCACAAGCATCCCTATTCTGAGGAAACAATTTGGCGAAAATAGCCGATCTAAAACGCACGTTGTGAGCTTGTAGATCAGCTATTTTTGTCGAAGAGATTTAGAAAAATCATAGTACTTTTAACTTTGTGTTGTAACTGTAAGTATATTTTGTAGTTTGTAGTTTGTAGTTTTGTACTTTTACTCAAGTAAAAATTTCAATACAGGACTTTTACTTGGAGTCCTTCTTCCACCACTGGTTTAAACATGCTGCTCTTTGCTCCTTCCAGGAGGTCCCATCAGCAGCCCCCCCAGCAGTGCTGTGAGGTGTGTGGGGTCCAGTACAGCAGCAGCCTGTCCTCTCACCTCTCCTCCACCCTGCACCAGTTCAACCTGCGGCGGCCGCCCCCCACCCCCCAGTACTGCCTCCCCGCCTCCAGCGCCAGCTACAAGATGATGCTGCGCTGCGGCTGGAACCCCAGCGCGGGGCTGGGGCCAGAGGGGGAGGGGCCCAGGCAGCCCGTGCCCACCGTGCTGAAGAGGGACCACAAAGGACTCGGCTACGGGCCGGCCAAAAGAGCCAAGGTCACCCACTTCCCGGCGAAGGACCCCAAGGCGGTCAAGAAAGTCCTGCCCGAGGACAGAGAGCGAAGGAAGAAGGGTGACACGGGAAAGAGCAAAGGAGTTGCCCGGAGAGAGGAGGAGAGGGAGAAATGCTGGGAGAGAGATTTTCGTAATTCGTTTCACATCGTTTGACATCCGCCTTCCAGAATGACTCTACGACAACACTTGACTCTGTGTGTCTGCTGAACTCGGTTGGAAAGCATCTGATAGAAAGATATCTGGCTGCATAATCACAGCAGCCTGCAGATTATTACCTGAGCGTTCATTGCTGTCTGGGTTTGGGGTGGTTCGTCCAAGGGCGCCAGGTGCTAATGTTGTTAATCACATTACTCACAGTCTTTTTTTGTCACAAGGACATTGAGACAATAACTTTTGATCAATGTGGCAACCATGGTGGTCATGTTGTATAACATGTAACATGTTGGAGTTCTTTCAGCAGTGAGGTCACTCGCAGTTTGGGATGGGACGATATGAAAATTACTCGTCACGATTATTTTGGCCAAAAGTATTGCGATTAACGATATTATCGCGATAATCAAAATATGCTTAAAAAATAAAATGCCACTTTTGTGAACCACTTGAACCCCCAACATCCCTATTCTGGGGGGGATGTTCACCAAAAATAGCCGATCTACAAGCTCTCAACGCGTTGCAACGCAACGCATTGTGAGCTTTGGTGAATCGATTTGTGTAGAGTGAAATAAGAGCGTACCAAATGCGCTCTTTCTGTTTTATCAAGTACAGAGTGTTTAGGCGGGACTGAATTTGCAGCTCAACAAACGCTAATTAATCCTAGTGTATGACGGAGGACAATTTCACGATAAATAAAAATTTGTTCACAATCAATTAAAAAATTCACAATTATTGTGAGCGTTTTTTAATCACAATAAAAGATAGCGATTATTGTCCCATCCCTACTCGCGGTGACTCTTGCACTGATTGGTCAGCTGCTACTGGCATGTTTATCCGTAGTGCTAGTCCTTATCACCCCAGGGCAAATAAAGGCTGTCAGGATGTGATTAAAAGTACTATAAGACTGTATTGATTTATTTGATTGATTGGATACTTTATTAACAAGATTGTTAACAGCACAGGCAGTACAGTCAAAAGTAATATACTGAAAGGGTATCACAAAACGCCCCAGGGGCTTGTTTCCATTGTGGTAAGACATTACTGTAAAGGGTATTGTGTGGATATGTGGCCTCCATTCTGTGAATGAGTGTTTTCTATTTTTTTCTAGGTCTTTTTCACACAACAGGGATGTTTATTACAGACCTTGATTTGACTCCAGTCCAGTCTACCTCAAATAGATGTTTCATGGTTATTATTAAGGCGTTGCATTGACTAAACAAGTTGACATCGATTGGTCCATAAGCTTTATTTGCTTGTATTTGCAAGTAAGTTACATTGTAAGATGTGTAGACTTTTGAAACACAGTTGAAGGGAAAAGCAGAGTTGTCAAAGAAAAAATAAGTTTTATACAAATATCTTACAGTCAATGTAATTCACCCTTAATTTGTGTTGAGTCATGATGACAGAGTTGGAGGAATCTCAAGAGGCTGAAGGTTAGGGTGGGGTTTATCTTTGTGTATGTAATAATGGTGTTAAAGATTGACAATAAGTAGATAAGTTCAACTCGGAAGTACTGTTAAATTCAGTCATTAACTAATCCACAAAAACAACATATTCATCATCATCACAATCTAGAAATGTGACCAAGCCAAAGTAACCTCTTTAGATTAACGCTAACTGTACTAAACCACTGACATCTTGAGACAGAAGTGTGATGATGTACGGCAGCTTTACATTCCTTGCTGGCCATTCATTATTAGAGGGAAAACAGGCTCCTTATCTATGAGGAAATCTGTTGAAAGTATTTCTATTGAAACAGTTAACAATTATCTGCAGGTTATTATCAAGAGTAACCATGTCTTGATTTCTGGGGAAAAAAATATATGGCTGCAGTTTTTCCAAATGTAATTTTTCTGGTAGCTACTCATTAAATCTGTCGGCAAATCACACCAAGACTATGGATGGATTGAAAGCAATCGAGAGAAAAAAGTATGTGAGGAGTGAGGACAGAGAGGTGTTAGTTAACCCCATTAAGACCTGAGATACGATTCTACAAATGTCTTCTAAATCTTTTTCTGAGAAACATATGTTTCTATGTCAGTGGTGCTCAAACATTGTCAAGGACCCCCAAATTATATGTATTTGGCCGCGGACCCCCATCAAAATATTTTGTTCCAGGGACCCCCAGAAGCAAAGATATGAGTTAAACATGTTTGCTTTCAAAATGTATATTCAAAGATTTGCACAAATGTTCAAAAATAGCTGATCTTAAAGCTCATAGCTCATCGCGGTGCCGCGCTATGAGTTTGTATATCTGCTATTTTTGAATAGCCAAAGTATAAAATAATGGTTTAAATGGTTACACAAAATGCGTTCCCGGTCTTAATGGGTTAAAGGGGCATGTTGGTGGTATCTCTGTCACGAGACGTTGTCCTGGTTCTGCTGGTGACCATTTTCTGATTGGATGGAACGTGGCTCAAGTTTCATTTTGATTGGCCGTAGCGGGCCGACGAGGCCTTTAGGGTCCATCTGCAAGGGGATCTGGAAAGTTGGCAAAGTTTTGTTTAAAACAACACCAAAACAAAAACGTATTTTTCTGTCTTGTTTTATACTGTATTACTGCTCTGTATAGTTTAAAAACGTATTTTAATGACTAAAATGTTATTTCAACCAGTCTATATGGGTATATTAATACAATATAACTACCACATCTGCAGTGGTTAGAAGTGATCTGCCTACTCTTCCATTCAGAAATGTAGAACCTGGTGTCAGGTAAGACTGGTTGACGACAAGTAGCCATGTCTGAAGCTCATAAACCCAATATCTCCCCTGGCCATGGGATGATTCCCTTTTGAATGAGTGGTAAATGTTTGATCTCCAATACGGGAGACCCAGGTTTGAATCTCTCAGGGATAATTACCTCTCTGGACATACACATTTCGGATTGTAGCTTTAAGTGTATTGAATATACAAATATGGCAAGTTGAACACATGTATTGCATCTCATGCGAGTGTCATAAATGTCAGAATGTGTCACCTCTGTCTCCTTGCAGACGGAGAAGCTGTAGTGTTGTAGGAGTTCCACTAAAGCCAGCTTGATCGCCACCAGGGCAAATCGCATCCCAATACAGTTCCTTGGTCCTGCCCCAAACGGCAGGTAGGCGTATGGGTCAATGTTCTGCCTGTTCTCCTTACTAAATCTGGAAAGAAACACATCCAGAGACAGAAGAGAAAGGATCAAATAGAAGTTTATTTCCCCCTTTTTTCTTTTTCTTTTCTGTCAAAATCAAAACCATGTGTTATGAAGGACTTTTTTTAACTTGGCCAAACTGTGAAATCCTTTATTCATGTATCCATTTGTTACGCCTAAGAGTGTGTACACACACACTGAACCAAATCGACCAACGTGGGTCCATTTGGTTCCATTTTGTACACCCAAAGATAGCAGATCTACACTCACAACGCGTCGCAACACGTTGTGAGCTTGTAGATCTGCTATCTTTGGGTAATGTTCCCCCCAGAATAGGGTCGCTGCAGTTCAAGTGATTTAACACTCAGGATTTCACAGTTGTAAGGGCTGACAGTAACACCATCTGCTACCTGTCAGGGTTGAAGTCCTCTGGTTCAGGCCACAGGTCAGGGTCGCGGTGTAGTGCGTAGATTGGAACCATGACCAACATGTCCTTAGGGATGGTGGTTCCATTGATCTCCACTGTTGCCTTGGCAACTCGATCCAAACGTGCAGCGGGAGGATAGAGCCTTTAAAAACAAAACCTTTTACTAAGACTCAGGATTCCAACACGACCACTGTTACAAATAGTGCTACTAGAACGACCCTATAGTCTAGAAAGTATCTGGCGTGACACCAACAAGTTTACAGGTGTAAAAGGTGCTTTCATGAATTGCAGTCTCAATAAAAAAATAAACGTGCACACTGCCAACTTGTACGGTCAAGAGAATAGTTTAATCGAAGCAACGTTTCGGTCGGGTAGACCTTCTTCAGCCATGCCTAATCATAAGGAAAGGACAATGTCAAATAAAGCAAAAATATCAAATATAAATGACATAGCTGCATGACAGCGAATTGATCCTGAGTAGCTATCTCCCCAACCTTCCAACTAGTCAACCATGACATGACCATCCCATGACCCGTCCGTACAAGCTATTGGATCTCAACTCTATCTCAGTCAACTTAAATAGGTACAAGAGAAACACACTGAATAGTAGTGCAATTACAAAATGTATAATATCACTTTCAATTATGATAAAACATAAATTCACTTTACTGGTGTAAAGGTTGTTTTGTTGTTAAGCTCCATAGAGTCCAAGTCATTATGTGAGAGTTTATTTGCTTCTCTATGAAAAATATATCTGGACCTTAACATTGATGGAGAGCGATGACCTTTTTGGCCCAAAAGTTAATTATATCTTATCCTCATATAACCTGCCCATCTGTTTATGAGTTATTTTGTTCACATCCAAACAGACACACAGACAGACAGGATCAATTACAGTACCCTGTCAAACACAGACACATGCAGACAGGACCTATTACAATACCCCACCAATAATTACACGTCGAGACCACCATACCTCAAGGACTCGTTGACCACACTGTCCAAGTACTCCATCTGCATCAGTGTCTCATACTGGACAGAACCCTGTCAAGTTGTCAACCATCCAAAATTACGTGTTAATTAAGTGTCTGTGTATTTATAAATGTACTGTGTAGCAGTGTTGATTTTGACAACCAATTTTGATTTAGTTTTAGCCATAGTCATAGTTTAGTTTTAGTCATATTTTAGTCACCTTAAATGTTTACTTTTAGTCTAGTTTTAGTCAACTAAATATCATAAGATTTTAGCCGACTAAATGTGCAGTTGATTTAGTCGACTAAGATTTAATTTTGGCGGGCCGTGGTGCCATCGAGATGATTTTCACTTAGCTGCATGCCGAAAATAGCAGATGTGAGCTTGTAGATCAACTGTTTTCGGTCTGTGACACCCGCGCGCACCCATGATGACTTTTAGTTGACGAAATCAACACTGCTGTGTAGTTGTGTATATTAATGTATGAGTTGAGTTGTGGGGCTACTGTACCTTATTAGGGAAGGTAGTGTCTATTTCTTCCTGCAGACGTTTCATGACATGAGGGTTTCTTGCCAGATTGTACGCCAAGAAAGTGAGAGTGGCTGCACTGGTCTCATAACCAGCAACAATAAACATTGTCGCCTGGGACGAGATCTCATGATCAGTCAGACCTGTGGACGGAGAAAATTAGGATCTGGATGTGGATATCGGGCAAAAAAAACACCATTTGAGTGTGTGTGTGTGTGTGTGTGTGTGTGTGTGTGTGTGTGTGTGTGTGTGTGTGTGTGTGTGTGTGTGTGTGTGTGTGTGTGTGATGTCACTAATTGCTCACCATCATTACTTGGTTCATCTCCCTTGTTGTTGCCTTTCTGAGAGTCAATCATCAGCTGAAGGAAATTCACCCGAGCCTGAAAGTGAACAGAGCAGTTAAAGACAGCTGGGCATTTTAAACGCTGGAGATTCAAATAATGTGGAAAACAGTACCTATTATGTTTTAATTTGGCATTCTCATAAACAATAAATGTGTTCTATACATTTTGAAAATCAGTGAAACTTTGCACAGCTAAGTCCGCCCCGCCCCCAACATTCAGAAGTCATCCAGTAAGTCTTGTGATGTCAGGAGTGGAAGAAGTCCAGCCTGGTAAACTTACCCAAGCTCTCAACAAATACATAACTATTAGTGATGAGCGGGCCATAGATTTATATATGGCTTCGCGGGGCGGGTAGAGGCGGGTTGGGTTCCGTGGCGGGGAGGGGCGGGGCGGGTCATGAAAAAACCCGACCCGCACATCACTAATAACTATACATACATACATACACTATATTATATACATTTCATTTAACAGTAGAAAAGCTTCCAGAGCTTTGCAAATATAGCTGGTTTTGAATATGAGACATTTACAATGTACATTTATAGACCAATATTATACTAAGTACAGTCAATACAGTGTACGACTAAAACATCCTCCACTGGGGATGTCATGATTATTCTCACACCAACAGCTGCTTTGTGAACAGAACTTTTCCTCCTTTTAAGTCATTTCCATATTATTATTTTCAAAAAGTGTGTGATATTGTTGTCTGGTTAACTATCTAAAGTCGTCCCTTATCTGTTGTTGCCCTACCTTTAACATGTCTACAGTGCATTCAGTGTATTGTTTTGGTTATATGTCACCATCCAGACCTGGGGCAAGCCGTTATGGCGTTCCGCTTTGACCTTCTTCAGAACAGATGCAAAGAAGGTGGTGGTGGACTTGGGGAACAAGGTGACGCCCAACAGTCCCAGCAGTGGAAGAAGAAACGGGCACATGCCTGATGAAGACACAAGGGGTAGGTAATAACTGATCTGCGTTCATTATCAGCGTCACTATTACCTTACGATAACCTGATGAAGGTCTAATAGCCAAAACGTTGTTTTTTTCTTGCATTTGAAGACAGTGTGCAGGATTTTTTTCTTTTGGTACGTTGGGGCCCTTATGGTCTTCACCTACGTACCTGTCACCTTTTTTGCGGAAATCTGCAAATGGCAACAAACCACTCCATTCCCATTAAAAAGCATTGGCAGAATCCGCCCCTAGGTGTTATTTATGTGACTGCAAAGGCGAAACAGAAGTGGGGAAATGACGTGACATCCACTTTACTTTCTACTCATTTTCAGAACTTCCACCATACAAACAGATAGGCAGAAGCATTTGAAATTTGAGGGAGACAACGTGTCTGTCTTGAGAGACTATAATGCAGGTGTAGGCAACCTAAGGCACGGGTGCCAACATTGGCACAGGGGAGGGTAATCACTGGCACACTGGCACAAGTGTGAGAGAGAGGTTTTTTATTTTTTGCACACTGAAGGTTTAGTCAGTTAAATTAAGTTCCCTCATACAAATTACATCCTGCACATAATTCTACATTCATTCAAACTCCTAACTCTGACAGGGGAGGGAGTCTGGGAGATTGGTGAGGTGATTGCTCGGAGTCTAATGATCAATACATGCTGATGTGAAAGAAAATATGTCTAAAGAAGAAGAAGGGGAAAAAATGCTATGTATAGCTATGGCCAATCAAAATAAGATGGAAATATTACATTTTGATGTGCTGTCTTAATTAAACGTAATGTAGATATAGCACACTGACTATCAAGAAAATGAAAACTTGGCACTTCACGTCAAAAAGGTTGCCGACCCCTATGTATTATTCACTCCAGCAGTATGCTGCTTCCACGTTCTGAGAAAGCGGCAAGGTTCAATGCTTTGTATTATGGATGAAGGCGACCGCCTTCCAGATGTGACAGGAGCAAATCGCTACCACTGCTGGTGTGAATTTGGCGGCTCTAAGGTTCTAGTCGTCATCATTGATTGATTGATTGAATACTTTATTAGTCAAGAAAATTTTAACAGCACGGAGGTAGAGTAAAACAGTATAAAGGGATTACACAAAAACTCAATTTCAAAAACAAACTTGTTTCCATTGTGGTCCTACAGTATGTACTCAATTCATCTAATGACATTCTTAATGACATTGTAAAGAAAGACAAGGGAAGGGAACACCTTGGAAGATGAAGAGTGGAATGTTGAATCGGAACAACTGTCTGGCGTTGGATATGAAGGGATCTGATGGGTTGTGGAGAGAATCGATGTCCACGCTGAACACACAGCTGGCCATCACATCCATACTGTAGGATCCTAAATGACTACAAACAGATGTACGGTATTAATACACCACTCACTGGAGCCACACATTGGTAGATAAAATGTCGCTATGTCAGTTTCATTTGAACCATTTCATGTCAGTTCGGCAGCGAAAACAAGTTAAGCACTTAAACCCTCTATACTTAGTTAAACCAACCCTTTGGCTCTGTACTTCGTCTGCTCTTGTTTCCTTCTACATCAAATCTCTTCACCTGAAATGGCCAATCTACAAGCTGACAATGTGTCGTGAATGTTCCCCCCGGAACAGGATATCGTCGCTGTCTGGTAGAAACCAGCTAACTAATATTTTTTCATAAATCAGTGCTATTGAACACCCTTTACTGTGGGTCTGTGTGTTGGTTACAAAATATTGAACCAATGAAAAGTATCAAAAAGCGCTTCTGACAAAACCTGCTAACTCCATTGGATCCTCAAACTTTCTGCTAAACTGTTTTTTCTGACTCCAGGCCCACTCCCTTTTGACCTCCAACCTCATTGTGAGCTTGAAGGTCCATTCAGCTGTTCTTATCAATGATGGACAAAACCTCCTAACTCCTTTTGTTTTGTTTTTTCATTTCCTGAAAAATGAACATTTTGGAGGTAGCTGGTTTCTGCCCAACATAATATATACAGAGATATACAAACTGACCCACATGTACTTTTTATTTTTCTGCTTTCAAGGAGCACAGAAGTTTAAAAGGGATAGGTTTCATTCACATGGTTTCTAGTTGTCCTTTAAACCAGGGGATTACTCACTCCTTCACAGCTATGACTTCATCATTGTGCGCCTTGGTCCTCAGGCTGTCTGTCAGCTTGTGGGAGTGATGCTTCATGATGTTAAACATCTGACACAGAGCAGAGCACAGGAGAGTAAAGAGCGGCACGGGAAATGGAGAGGAATTACTAAAAGGGACATGTCACCGGGCAGCCTGTGTCCTTATAGAGACAGGGACAATGCACACGGCACACCAGTGTGCCTCTGCACACTGCTTGGGAACCACTGCTTTAAGAGAAGTTAAAGTTTAATTTAAATTAAGTTATTTTTTTTTCCTATCAATTAGTCACCCCATGGAGACTTGAATTCATGGAGATTTTTTTAGTTTTTGTCACATTCCTAAGCCGATAATTTGATGATCAGCGGACTGGTATGCAGCGGTTCCGGTAGGAGACACATAGGAGACTCTTTGTGTCTCCTACCGGAACCGCTGCCGGTCATCAAATTATTGCCTTAGGAATATGTCAAAATATTCATAATTCAAGTCTCCATGGGGTGACTAATCGTTAGGAAAAAAAGTCATTTTGGGGGTGAACTATCCCTTTAAAGTTTAGAAGAGGAACAATTCTTCTTACCTCCTTGATACGGCCAGAGGTGAATGAGGGCGAGAGGATGTTACGAATCCGTCTCCAGTTGTCATCTTCACAAAGAGTTACAGCATCATAGAGGTCCCCATTCAGAATGAAGTTCTAAAAGGAGAATACTGGTCAGATAGGTTTGTTAGTGGACAGTATGTGTTGGTGTTGGTGTTATGGTGTGGCTCTGTAGGAGGCAGCGCGGTCTAGAAGAGGGTCTGTCTGTCTGTCTGTCTGTCTGTCTGTCTGTCTGTCTGTCTGTCTGTCTGGGGCTAATCTCAAACAAACCGCTGGACTAATCAACGGATTCTGTCACGGTCCGCTCCTCGGGCCATGGACTATACTGACTGTATCACTCAGCCCTTGGACCTTGACTGCCCTTATAAGGTCTTGGACTTATTAGGACTGTACTGTTGTTCTGTATCCTTGACTGGCCTTATAAGGTCTTCGACTTATTAGGACTGTTCTGTTGCTCTGTATTTGTCATGTATTCCTTTTCTGTTGGTTTTGGTTTACTCTCTTGTTGCCTTGGTCTTGTGTATCTTATTTTGTAGTATTGTTTCCTGTCTACCTTGTTTGCTGTTTCCTGTCTTGTCTCACCTCCCTGTAATTATTGTAACCCTAGTCACCTGTGTGTGCTCGTTGCTTGTTAGCCTATCCTGTGCTGAGTTTACTTTGAGTTCGCCTGTGTTCTGTTGAACCCCTGTCTATTTAAGCCATGTGTTTGCATTGTGTTCTTGTTGGTCCGTAAAATCCCATGTTGAGTGAGTCTGTCCTGTATCTATGTATGTATCTGAAAGTCCTGTTATTATCTGCCTTCGTTTGCCCATATTTAGAAGAACCTTGGTTAACTTTTAAGTTAATCTGTTCTGCCTCCTGTCGCCTGCTTTTGGGTCCTCCGAATTCATTCCTGACAGATTCAGCACCAAATGTCTTGTACAAGCTGTCAGCAGGCCAATGGATGATGGATGATTTTATTTTGTCGTTGAACACAAGTTAACAATGCCATTTTCTTGATCGCAGGTGTAAAGAATTCGACTGCCGTTCTAAGAAGTCGGGCCACAAACGCTTTCAAGATTTTCAAGTGGGCCCTGACACAGAAAAGGTTAAGAACCTCTGATCTATAGGGTGTTGCAGTGGCGGCCATTTTGTGGTGCCATAGATAGAAAACCCATACATCTTGATTCGTAGTAGGGGGGGGGGAAAGATAGCACCAAGTATAAAGCCCTGGCGGACCCTGGTCAACGGTTTAACTTTTTGCATGCAGTCCCTTTTGTTCCGTTTGAATGTTCTTACCCGTCGATTAGTGAAGTTGGAGAAGCACTCCTTCACCAGAATGGTTTTAATCATGCCTGGATCCATGACAGCCAACATGGGCTTTTTGAACTCATAAATGCTATGGACAACACACACACACACACACACACACACACACACACACACACACACACACACACACACACACACACACACACACACACACACACACACACACACACACACACACACATTAATTGATGTATTGTACATACAAAGAGTTCAATTGATGAATCTAAATTCTGACAAGCAATGATGCAAGGCTCAAAGCTACCAGCATACACCCTGTGTAGTGTCTTACACGCACACGCGCCCACACACACCACATGGGTTAGCTAAACATACACACTTGTACTATATTACAGCTTCGTGGACTCACCCCCAAACTCTCCCAAACTTTCTTGAAGACTTCACGTCTTCTTCATAATAAACCTAAAAAAAACATGACAACTTAATCACATGTGCACACAATACAAATGACCACTACAAATGACCACTACAAATGACCACTTCAAATTTCGAGTTAGGACCAAGAGGACAAAGAAAAGACATCAGAATTTCTGCACACCTGATCGAGTCTTCCAATGGTGCCAAAGTACAGTATAGGCTTGCAACCAGGGATTCCCAGCCTCTCAAACACACCATAAGTGCTGCGGCCGTACCTACAGACATGATGAAAAGAGTATAATATTCATACATATTCATATTCAACCTCACATGCTCCCCTTCTCACATATCACATTACCAGTGGTGGAAAGTAACTAAGTACATTTACTTAAATACTGTACAATTTCGAGGTATTTGTACTCACAATGCGTCGCAATGCGCGATTTGTATATGTCACAGGGAAATTGGCATTCCAGGGAAATTGAAAGAGGAGCGCTCGCTTTTAGGCGCGGGGCTTCGGCGCGAGGCGGGGCTTTTCGAGACAGGGTTTTTACGCGAGGCTCGCGAGGAGGAGGAGGGGGAGGAGGAGGCGCGAGGCAGGGCTTTGATACGAGGCGGCGCGAGGAGGAGGACGACGAGGCGTGAAGCGGGGCTTTGATACGAGGCGGCGCGAGGAGGAGGAGGAGGAGGAGGCGCGAGGCGGGGCTTTGATGCGAGGCCGACCTGTCTTTTGTTGTTACCCCCCACGTAGCAACCAGGAAGCTACGCTAGGGGAACGCTGAACACGCGTTCACACGCACACGTGATAATAGTTATTGTCCATGACGGAGGCGCGCCGACTCAGCAGAGCTTGAGGCCGAGGAGGCGCGCCCTCGCGCCTCCAGGCGCGATTGCCCGCGCCGACCGGCCGAAGGTCTGCTAGTCGAATCAGCGCCGTCCGAGTTGTGAACCGATAGGGGGAGAATAGATCTTTTCAATGGTTACAGTCTATGGTTACTATCCAGTGTCCACGACGACACACATGTGTGCGTGTGCGTGTGCATGTGTGCGCATGCACATGCGTGTGGATTCAGTGTGGATTCAGTGTGCATTCATTGCCCTCTAGCGTTGGTTATACAGAATTGCCTGGGGGGCGGTGAAAACAAGCGCTCCTTTTTCAATTTCCCTGGAATGCCAATTTCCCTGTAACATATACATTTGAAAACGTGTGAAATGGGACATTCTGCATAATGAATACTTTCTACTTTTGGTACTTTAACAACACATTGATTGCCAAGATCAAGTATACTTGTTCTTTCAAATCCATCACTTGATTGCCATTGGGGCACTATATAGACCCCCGGAGCAGAGAAGTTTTATTGAATCCTTGGAAAATGTATTGGCCAACAACCTGGATATTTTAAGTAAGGAATTAATATTAATGGGAGACATAAATGTGGACATTTTAAATGTAAAAGGGCAGCATTATAATGCACTGGTACAATTTTTAAAAACAAATGGTCTTGTCCAGTTGATAACTGAACCCACAAGAATCACAGAGCATAGTCAAACTGTATTAGATTTAATAATGGTTTCTGATAAAAGCAACATTTCTCAAAGTGGTGTAATTGTATATGGAATAAGTGACCATTTTATTACCTTCTGTACGAGGAAAATAAGGAGGTCCACCATTAACAGCCACAAAACCATTAAGTGTAGATCACTCAGCAAGTATAATAAAGATAGCTTCATAGAAATGCTCAAGAGAACAGACTGGTCTCGTATCCTGATGAGCACTGATGCCGACTTTGCAGGGTCGCACTTTCAGAGTACATTTCTTAATGTTTTAGATAAAATAGCTCCAATTAAGAAGGTCAGAATAAAACAAAGAACACAGCCATGGATAAATAAAGCCATTTTAGATACTATCTACTTAAGAGATAAAGTATTGAAGGTTTTTAAGAGAACCAAGGTAACAGATCTATATAGTAAATATAAAAATCTTAGAAATAAAGTAAAAAAAATGGTAGATGAAGCCAAGAGACATTTTTTTAAGAATAAAATTGAAGAACATAAAAGTGACTCTAAAAAGCTTTGGGCAACCCTGAAGTCATTAGGGACCACAGGAAAGCCCAAAACAAAAAATGATAAGATAGGTCTTATGGTAAATGGGTCCTTAACCTTCGATAAGGCTAGTGTTGCAGAGAACTTTAATGAGTTTTTCACCACTATTGCAAATGACTTAGTCCAGAAACTTCCTGTCAGTACTGGTGAATATGGTGAATCTCAAGTCAATAATTATTATGAGGCCAAAGGGATTGGGAAAGAGCAGTTCTCTTTTTCACAAATATCAGAGGAATCAATTTTAAAGATACTTAGAGGACTAAATATTGATAAAGCCACAGGCTTAGACACCATCCCTGCAAAATATTTGCAGGATGCAGCAGAGGTGATAGCTCCATATGTAACACACATCATAAATCTCTCAATCTCCCAAGCAAAGGTGCCACATGATTTTAAAAAGGCTAGAGTCAATGCCCTATATAAAAAAGGCAGGAGGGATGAAGTAAGTAATTACAGGCCAGTATCTATTTTAAGCATTCTTAGTCAAATATTTGAAAGGGTTATTCATGAGCAAATTTTAAGTTATGTTAACCAGCTTCATATTTTTTATGATTTACAGTCGGGATTTAGACAGTCGCACTCTACTGAGTCCTGTCTATTATACCTGACCGACCTGATTAAAAAGGAAGTTGACGGAGGCAGGTACTGTGGAATGGCCATGCTTGACCTCCAGAAGGCCTTCGACACAGTGAATCACCAGATTTTATTATATAAATTAAAGGCCATAGGTTTTAAAAGGGAGGCTCTGTCATTGATACAGTCTTATCTGTCAGATAGATTTCAAATGGTCGAAACAGGGGGTTTGCTCTCCGAGCCAAAGAAGCTCACCTGCGGAGTTCCTCAAGGAAGCATAATAGGTCCTTTATTATTTTTGTTGTACATTAACGACATGGATGCAGCCTGCTCATGTCCTTTATTTTTGTATGCTGATGATTCCGCATTACTGGTGACAGGAGAGTGCCTAGAATCAGTCAGTCTCTCGCTTGAAAATGAGTTAAAAAAAGTAAACAGATGGTTAAGTGATAACAAGTTATCCCTGCACTTAGGTAAATCGGAATGTATCGTCTTTGCTTCAAAGCACAAGTTAAGGGAAGTGTCCAACTTTTCAGTCGGATGTAACGGAGTACAACTACAGGAGAAAACCTCAGTTACCTATCTGGGCTGTATATTAGAACAGAGTATGACTGGTGAGTCGATGGCTCTCTCGGTCATTGGCAAGATCCATGCAAGGACTAAGTTCCTAGCCAGGATAGCCAAATTCCTAGATAAATCCACCATGAGGACATTGGCCTCAGCATTAGTCCAATGTCATTTTGATTACACCTGCCTAACATGGTATAGTGGCATATCTAAAAAAAACTAAAGACAAACTACAGACGGCCCAAAATAAATTAATGAGGGTAGTCCTTTATCTCTCCCCAAGAAGCCACATTGGCCATAACCATTTTAAAGAATTAAATTGGCTCCCCGTAGAAGACAGAATAAAACAACTGAGACTTATTATGGTCTATAACATTTTAAAAGACCATTGTCCAAATTATTTTAAAGGTTATTTTCAGAACGTTAGTGACTACCATAGTATGAAAAAAAACAAGGTAGGTAAAAGCTCATTCCAATACTCAGGGGCAGAGGAGTGGAACAAAATCCCACACGAAATAAAATTTGCACAGTCACTAAATAGTTTTAAAAGGATTTTGAAAAATTGGCTGATGGGCAAGTTAAATTAGAGTCAGGGGCCCCTGTTGGTCTGCATTGGTCTTGTTGTATGACTGGTATTGGATGCGATAAATGTAATGTTATATTTATTTATTTATTTATTGGTCTATTGTGCCTTGTTTTTTATGAATGTCTATGTTGTTGAGTGCTGTGGTTGCAATGAATTTAATTTAGTTAAGGTAAAATGGCAAGTGTGCTGATAGAAACCATGATGTAATCTTTTATGTGGGACCTCAACGGAAATAAGTCCTTGGACTTTTTGTGATATCCTGATATATACTGTACTGTGCACCTCTGTGAATTTGTACCATAAATTATCAAATCAAATCAAATCAAATCAAATCAAATCAAATCAAAATCAAGATCAAGTATACTTGTTCTTTCAACAAAAAAAAAAAAAAAAAAAATTGACCCAAAGACCAAGGAGATATGATTTTTCGAAGATCTAGACTCCTATCCACTTCCTTGTTAACTTAAAACTAAAAAATTATGTATCTCGGCTCCTGAGTACTTTTTTTTTCTCAATGAAAAAGCTCTGGCATAAAACTGCTAAAAATCTGAAATAATTCTGGCAGGCAATGTGTTAAAGGTAGGGTAAGTGATTTACTTTTGTTAAAATAAGTGTTAAATGTCACTTACCCAACTCATTCAGTGCCACATGACGTCTAAGACGTCATGGCCTGAGCGCCCTGAGCGCCACTTGACGTCTAAGACGTCATGGGAAAAAAAAAGAATGTTCAGAACCCAAGATATGATGATTTGAATATTTGCTGCTCCATTCACTTCTTGTTTAACTTCTTACTGAAAAAGGCTGTATCTCGGCTCCTAAGCACTTTTTTTTTACAATGAATTTTGGCTGTGGCACTCAGAACCAAACTGCCATAAATAAGAATGCCGCTGAATGAGTTAAGTACACTTTGATACCAATACTTTTGTACTTTTACTCAAGTACATTTTGAATTATTTTACTTGTAACAGAGTATTTGTACATTGCAGTATTGATACTTTTACTTAAGTAAAACATTTGATATACTGTATATACATATAACCATACATATACATATATATACATAATATAATTTTTTATTAACACAGAAAACAATGCAAGAAATACAACTAAATAAACCCTAACATCTGCCCACCCACCCGCACTACAGCCCTGGGGGGAGAAGTATATATTTATAAACAGTGGAGGAAAATAACTTAAGTACAATTTTGAGGTATTTTTTACTTTACTAGAGTGTTTCAATGTTCTATTCTTTTACTTCTGCTCCACTACATCTCAGTGGCAAATACTGTACCTTTTTTACCTTTTTTGTCCCGCGGGGGAACTTAGGGGTTAGGTGTTAAGTGTCTTGCTCAGGGACATTTCAACTCTTAAGCCCTATTTTTAAAAAAAAATGAAAATAGAAGATCTACAAGCTCACAACGCATCACAGTTAAGCTTGTAGAGCTGCTATCTTCACTATTATTTATATTTATAACTTCTGAAAAAGTTTTGGAAAGTGTCTACATTTTAATACAGCAAGCTTTGATATTAAAAAGAAAATGTACTTTTGAATACTTTTTGCATTTTTAAAAGCACCTACTACAATACTTTAACTGGAAACAGATTTGACTGAGCAACTTTCATTTGTAGTTGAGTAATGTTTCACCAGAAGTAATAGTATCTATACTTTGACTCCAGTACTGGGGTAGCATTTCTGTACAGGGGAGGCTTGTAGATATCTATGTAACACATTTCAATTAACTTATATCGAGGTGACAGCTCAAGGGACCATTTGGAAAATGGTGATGGCCGTTTTTCCCTCGCCAAAATGTTGTCAAACTTTGAATCATTAGGTATTTAGCCCCCTTCCCGACAAGGTAGCATGACAAGGTTGGTCCCATTGGAAACCGGAGGTTGTCTAGAATCAAATAGCCTCGATCTCCAGGCTTTTATTGTTTAGTTTTGCTAAGAATCAAATGGTATCTCTATCTTTGGGCTACGTCTAAATTTGAGCGTGCCACAGTCTCCGAAAGACAGTCTCGCCGGCGTTCCAGCCAGCAATCCTGCAGGTCTCATAGCCATAGGGGTTATAAAACATTGAAAAAAACACACTTTGGACCACTTTTTTTTTGGGATCATCAAAATCCCTATATTAGAGGTCCTCTATGGATGCCAAAAATCCAAACTAGAAAAAAAAATAAGAGGGTGCGCGTGGACCCCTCCTAGGGCTTCTACTATACAAGCTCACAATGCAGTGTAGATCGGCTATTTTCAAATAGCCAAAGTTTAAGGGCTGAAGTTGCGTGTATATTTTGTAAACTAAATCTACAAAGTAACTAACGAAAGCTGTCATTTGCCTCTGAGATGTAAGTGGAGTAGAAGTAAAAGTATTGGAAATACTAAAATAAAGTAGGCTACAAATACCTCAACATTGTACTTATAACTACAGTGGGCTACATATAGTTACTTTACACCACTGGTCAAATAGCCAATCGTTGTGAGTTGTGGGTCATGTGGTTAAAATGGTAATAAATTGGATGAGTACTTACATTACAAAAAGGCAGAAGAGGACAGCCAGCAGAGTCCATGTTTCACCAGAGAAGAAAGGGAGGAAGCCCATGGTAGAGTCTTGTTCTCCTACTGTATGTATGTCAGTGCTTTAGAGTAGTCTCAGAGCTGTCAAACTCAGACTGTGCTGCTCAGTGTTAACCTCACTCCGTCAAATGGAAGAAGCTTGCGACACACATTTGCAATGCAATGCATGAGATTTCCGGAGGGAGGGGGTGTTTACCAGGCTAGCTCAGTGTTCTCATGGGCTGTGTTTACTTCTAAAACATCACTTCCCTATCCCTCTGTGTGGGCTTGTACTCGCTCTCACTCGCTCGCTCTCTCTCTCGCTCGCTCGCTCGCTCGCTCGCTCTCTCTCTCTCTCTTCTCCCCCCCCCCTCTCCCTCAAAAATAGCAGATCTACAAGCTCATAGCGCAGCACTCGGTGCCGCCCTATGAGCTATATCTGCTATTTTTGAAGGTCACCAGAGATTTCGACCCAGGACAACTCGCCCAACCGCAAATTCGAGTCCGTTCGACCCGTTTTTACCGGGTCGAATTATCTTTACTTTACTTTACTTTATTTGTTTATTTAGACAGGACAGAGCATATTAATGAACGTCACATGAACGTAAATACACCGGGATTAGCAAAGATGCTAATTTTCATCCGCAGTCCTCACACAAAACAGAAAAACAGAAAACAGACAAACGGTGTAACCCCTAGAGGGTAGTAGAGTACAAGGTGACGGTGGTGATTAAGATTGAGTATATTTAAGAGTAAATATTGTAAGCATGCTCCCCCAGTTGCATACTTTTTTAAGAAGGTTTTTTTGTAAACCTTCTTTTCTAAATGAAATAATAATGTATGCCTTATTGTAATGTTGTCTGTTTTGTCCTTCTCTCCTCTAAAATCATTTGAAAGTAGCAGATCTACAGTAGTCCCCATCATTAAACACAACACAAGAGGTGAAATGAATTAACGTAACTGTTATTTTATTTGACAAAACAGGGCAGTGTAAAACAATTTCAAGTCAAAAATAGTAGTATATACAAAAACAATTGAAATAAAATGTATATTACAAAAAGGCTGAGTCTGATTGAATGTCATTAGCCTCCATTAGCTTTGTAATTGTTTGGTAAATAAAAACACCAACACAATAATTGTTTGGTAAATCAATGTACATATTATTATTATTATGTCTCTGTCTCTCTCTCTCTCTCTATGTCTCTCTCTGTCTCTCTCTCTCGCGGTCCGGGTCGAAAAGTCAGGTCCAAGCGGGTCGAGAGCGGGTCGAATGGTCCGGGTCGAATCGTCCTGGGTCGAAATCTCTGGTGACCTTTTTGAATAGCCAATGTGTAAGGTTGAAAATGATTGCAATGCTACATTAACACATTCTGCTGGGGACCCCCTGGAAACTGGGTGTTATATAGGGTTAAAAATGAACCCTGGACGTTATTTCAGTCTGGTACATGACAGAATCTTAAAATACACACTTCAAGGATTAAGAAAATGACGTAAGAACTATTTAGTAAAAACAGAAACATATGATATGAACATTTTCAGCTCAGTTGTGCTGTTTTTGTCCTGTAGCATAATAAGAGTAAAGATGTGCTTGAATCTTAATAATAACCACTTTATTCCTTGGGTCCAAATTGTATGGGATTTATTTGTCTCCGGTTGTTTCCTTCAAACGTTATGCTCTTTTCTATTTCTTCCATTTTCAGGTTTGGGTTCAGGATATGTGTAATAAAAGGTTAAAAATGAACCCCATGGGACATCATTTCAGCATTTCACACACTTCAAGGATGAAGAAAAACCAGGTGGTGGGGAAAAAAATCCACCCTATGTGCGTGGACCCCACTTTCCACGCACATAGTGGGTGGATAAATAATAATAAATAATAAATAATTTCAATAAAATGAAACAAACATGACTTGCTTATGGAATCCTGTGAGACAAAAAAAAGTCTCAATTATTATTGTTTTTTAAATCGTTTCATTCTGTGAAGAATCTTTCATCCCTGGAAAACTCTTAATTACAAGCATCCAAATGTCATCATCCTTATCAGATAATTAATGATGAATTGATCCCTTTCACAGGCAATGTGATAACAGAAGATTTTCAGGAGTGGCCACTCTGGTCTCATGAAATGCATGTTGATTGGTCAATGATTCACCCACTGGCCTCTCTGCTCATTCATAGGTTGACCTCTCACTTGGTTACCCCTCCCAGGGAGGTGAGGAGAACAACATGTGTTTGGATTTTGTTCAGACTTGTTCCTCCAGGGAGAAGAGACAGACGTAGCTGAGAGATGGACTTCCTGCCGTATTTCTCTGCTGAGACGTGGACTCTCCTGGTGGCTGTGGTCACCCTGCTTCTAGTGTAGGAGTCTCTCTTTATGATATTTTACAGAATGTGTGTGTGTGTGTGTGTGTGTGTGTGTGTGTGTGTGTGTGTGTGTGTGTGTGTGTGTGTGTGTGTGTGTGTGCGTGTGCGCACGCGCGCTCGTGGTGTAAAGTGGTGTAAAATAACTAAGTACATTTACTCAGGTACTGTACTTAAGTACAATTTTGAGGTAGGCTACTTTTACTGTACTGGAGTATTTCCAATTTTCTATGCTTTTACTTCTACTCCACTACATCTCAGAGGCAAATATTGTACTTTTACTCCACTGTATTATTTGAAAACTTTAGTTACTAGTTACTTTGCAGGTGAAAATTAAATGTAGATTATAAAACATACATTAACCACTTTAGCCCTATTTTATACCTAGGCTATTTTCAAACCTTGCAGTACTTTTACTTTTGGTACTTTAGTACATTTTGATACCAATACCTTTGTACTTTTACTCAAGTAAATTTTGAACACCAGACTTTTACTTGTAATAGAGTACTTCTACATTGCAGAATTGAGTAAAACATTTGAGTACCTTTTCCACCACTGTGTGTGTGTGTGTGTGTGTGTTAGCTCTGTGTTTTTAAGAAGTTGAAGTCCCATCATTTAAATGATCTAATAATTCTTTGCACACAGGTACTTATGTTGGCCCTATAGGACGTTCAAGAGGCTGGGCGTTCCGGGCCCTACACCGATCCCTTTCTTTGGCACCATGCTGGGTTATAGAAAGGTTGGAAACTCCGCTGTCCATTTAAGCATTTTTTTGTGAATATTCCCTTGTGTGGAAATGGCCTCCATAGTGTATACACCATAATGTACATGTTTGAAATGATAACAACCGATTTGCCACATTAGCCATTCACTCTCTATTATGATTTATGTTATTGTTCACACGTAGGGATTCACTGATTTTGATATGGACTGCTTCAACAAGTATGGAAAAACATGGGGGTGAGTGAGTATTAACTGTCTACCTATTACCTTCAGAGCTGCCTGCCTGTTTGTCAGTTTGTTGACACTAAAAACAAACACAAAACTATACCTCTAAAATCATTGGTCTTCCCACACCCAAACTCTCTCAGTCACCAAGGACAGAGCCATCACACACCTACAGTAGCACTCACAACAGCAAATGACCCTGATCACCCCCTCAACTGTCACTTCACTTCACATTATTGCCATCTGGACAGAGAGGATATATATGACTTTAAGACCGGGAACGCATCTGTGTAACCACTTAAACCATTATTTAATACTTTGGCTTTAAAATACTTTTAAAAAATGTGAAAAAATGTGCAAATCTTTGAATTTATATATTTGTTAAAGCGAACATTTGTATCTCAAATCTTTGCTTCTGGGGGGTCCCTGGAACAACATATTTTGAAATGGGGGTCTGCGGCCAAATACATATCATTTTGTGGGTCCTTGACATGAAAAAGTTTATAGCAACATAAGTTTTTTTTTAAATTTAGAAGACATTAGAATCCCCAGCAGCAAAGATTTGAGTTACAAATGTTCGCTTTAAAAAATATTTAAACATTTTCCAACTTTTTCAGAAATTGCAGATCTACAAGCTCATAGCAAATTTTTTAATAGCCAAAGGAATCTTAAAATGACACAGATTTTTTGTGTTATCCTTTTAACTCAAAACTGACTGACTGTACCTCGGGCTGTTTACATTTCTGTCTAATAAAGTATTCAATCAATTAATAAATGTTTGGGATTCAGTGCAACTGAAGTGTTTCTTCTTTGTGTTTTCCAGCATCTATGATGGCCGTCAGCCAGTGCTGTGTATCACAGATCCTGCCATGGTGAAGGCTGTCATCGTTAAGGAGTGCTACTCTTTATTCACCAATCGCAGGGTAAATGCACACACTCGCCGTATCACAACGTCACCTGGTTAAAGTTATATTGTTATGTTATGTTATATTCTATAACTTATATAAAGAAGCCAATTCACAAGTAGTGTTGCTTAGCCAAATCTCTCAAGACAGATTCTGAGATTTTAGTCCAGGCAAACTAGCTCATTTTGGACCTCAATAACAAAGTAATTGTAACAGTTTTTTTTTCTTCACAGACCATTTATTTTAAGTCACCAGAACACCATACTAAAAGTCCTAAGAAATCCTAGTCGCGGAAGTACGTTTAATTGGCATCAATCCAAAATGGCCGCCAATTATTGTCAAAAAGCCATATAAAATGATGGAGTTCAATTTTCATCCGTTCGACTTCCAATTACATTTTGAGGTGAGGAATTCCGATAAAATATCCACACAAAAAAAATGCCATTTTTGAACCAATATAACAGAACTACAGGCCAGGGTGCAGCATTTCACATGCAAGTAATTGTAACTGAATGTTTTTCACCAGAACAACATACTGAAAGTCCTAAGAAATCCTAGTTGCGGAAATATGTTTAATTGACATTGACTCACCATAATTTTACATAGCTTTTTGACAATAATTGGATCTTGGATTAATGCCAATTAAACATATTTCCGCAACTAGGATTTCTTAGGGCTTTTAGTATGTTGTTCTGGACACCTCTTTGAAATGATGTATGGAGAAACATTTTTTTTTTTTACAATTACTTTAATGTGAAATGCTAGTTTGCTAGACTATCTGGTAATAACATCCTGTAGTTCTGTTATATTGGTTAAAAATGGCAAAAAAAATATTTTTATGATATTTTATCTGAATTCCTCTCCTCAAAATGTATTTAGAAGTCAATTAAAATCTCAGACGAATGAAAATTGGACTCACCATCATTTTATGTCTTTTTGACCAAAATTGGTGGCCATTTTGGATTGATGTCAATTACAGGACTTGACATTAACTTTTTGAGTTAAGTAAATTTCCCATTCACTACTTTCGAGCCGTTGCACGCACACCCGCGGTAGCGCAGCGGCCACAGCCTCTCGTCTTAAGTAAAAAATTAAAAATATACTTTCGCTACTCACCAAAACAAAGACTGTTTAAGATGTTGAAAGCTTACTTTCCTTAGTGGGAACACTCGGAGCCCCCCACCTCACGTCTAAAATACACGTTTTGGCCAGAAAAGAAAATATTTCACCGGAAGGGGAAAAAAAATTAGTTACTCCACTGCACACACTGAAACATATTTCCGCAACTAGGATTTCTTAGGACTTTTAGTATGGTGTTCTGGACACCTTAAAGAAATGATGTATGGTGAATAAATTCTGTTACAATTACTTTGTTGTGAAACACTAGTTTGCGCTAGAAACAAGTCCCCAGGACTTTTTTGTGTTATTCTTTTTAGCCTAAATATCTTACTGTACCACGTGCTGTTTACATTTCTGACTAATGAAGTATTCAATCAATCAATAGAACTTCTATTTGAATGGGCCAATGTATGATGCTGTGTCCGTTGCTGAGGATGACCATTGGAGGAGAATCCGAGGTATCCTGTCTCCCACGTTCACCTCTGGACGACTGAAGGAGGTACAGTACAGTCAGTGGTGTAAAGTAACTAAGTACATTTACTTAAGTACTGTACTTTTTGGGGGTATTTGTACTTTACTGGAGTATTTCCAATTGTCAGTACTTTAACTTCTACTCCACTACAATTATTTGAAAACTTTAGTTACTAGTTACTTTGTAGATTTTGATTATTATTACAAAACATCCATTAACCACTTCAGCCCTGTATACATTTTGGCCATTTGAAAATAGCCGATCTACAAGCTGACAATGTGTCGCAATGCGACGCATTGTGAGCTTGTAGATCGGCTATTTTCAGACTTTTATACATTATACATTTGAAAACTTGAAATGAAATGGGACATTTTGCATATTTTGTACTTTTAGTACATTTTGATACCAATACTTTTGTACTTTTACTCAAGTACATTTTGAATTCCGGACTTTTACTTGTAACAGAGTAGTTCTACATTGCAGTATTGATACTTTTACTTACAGTTTAGTACAGTTTACTGTACAGTAAGTAAAACAGGTGAGTACTTTTTCCACCATTGAGTAGGCCTACAGTGTCTCCACACCCTAATCTGGTTCAACAAGTCCTGTGCAGTAACTAAACACTAGATGAAGTCCACACTGTTCACACACTAGGAGCACCAGAGTAACTTCTCCATTCATGAAGTGTGTTGCTCCTCTGTTGCCTCAGATGTTTGGCATAATGAAACACCACTCAGCTAACCTGGTCAGCAGTATGAAGAGGAAAGCTGACACGGATGAAGCCTTAGAACTGAAGGAGTAAGAATCACACTCACACTGCACCACATGTACATGAGCCCGATTCACTAAGCTGTTTACACCCATATTGTGAGTGTAAACAGCTTTGTGGTCTTGAATGGGGGCGTGGAGCAATGCAAAGCATCTTCCATATGAACGTGCCTCTGACCTTCAGGCCATTAACCCTTGTCCTATAGGTGAGCAGGGTGGGGCCTCCTGGTCTGATGGCTCATTGGAGAGCACCTGGGCCCGGTGCCTCCAGGAGCCTATAAAATGCCTGCCTCTGCTAGTCCCTGTTGAGATCCAGAGGAGAACAGACCTGCTGTGTCCACCAGCTCTACCCCCATGCCCCTATTATTATTATGTTTGATGTTACTTTCCATCCACACACCTCGCACCACACTATGCTCAACATCTACACTACTGATTTATTGACTCCACACCTCATAGGATCCGTTAATATGTTCTGTTCACTGTCTTTTTAGTTGTTTGTTATTAGGCCTTATTTAATAAATATATATTTGCTTTACCTTCACCCTGGTCTACTCCCCAAAATTTGTCATGGCCAGAGCCAGCTGTGACAACACCCCTTTGTGAATTGCACGTCGGTTTTTGCTTAGAGAAAATACACCCTCCTTTAGTCACTTTATTTACACGTTACTTACACTGATATTTCAGAATCAGAATCAGTTTTATTGTCACATCACAGGTTTACAATGTAAAAAAGTGGGTGAAATTCGTTTTTGTACATTTAATTAATGTCCACATAACCTCACGTTTTCAAGCCTGGTGTGTGTGTGTGTGTGTGTGTCTTCAAGGTGTTTTGGAGCCTACAGTATCCACATAGCCTCACGTTTTCAAGCCTGGTGTGTGTGTGTGTGTGTGTGTGTGTGTTTGTGTGTGTTCTCCAGGTTTTTTGGAGCCTACAGTATGGACGTGGTGGCCAGCACATCGTTTAGTGTAGACATTGACTCCCTCAACAACCCAACGGATCCCTTCGTCACCAACATCAAGAAGATGCTGAAGTTCAACCTGTTTAACCCGCTGTTCCTCGCAGTTGGTAGGATTTATTTTTTGTCTCGCCCCCTAGTGGACCGGAGGTCCGGGGCGGAGACGTTCCTATAGTATTTTTGTCTAGGGCCGCAGCCAATCAAACACAGGTTAAGGTTTGTTTTAACCAATCTCGAAACTTGAAATCCATCAGAATGAACAGACTTTTCTTTTTTTCAAGACTTCCTGAGGGTTTGGAACTATATGGATTGATTTGAAAAATATAATCAAAAATATTCACAGGAGAAAAGACTGATATATGAATGAAATTCAAACAATGAAAACTTACCGTATTAACGCCACATGTTTTAACCAACTTTGACTCAGTCATTCAGGTGATTTTAACGTTTTAATGAGAAAATCGGAACAAAATACTAAAAATGTGAGATCTAAAAATAAAGCGTGATTATCCAATTACATTTTATACAGTAAAATCTTACGGGTCCATTAGTACACTCTCTGAGTAAAGTTTACTCTGAGGATTTTTGTGTGTAGTCATGATGTGTTACTTTCTGCCAATTTTCAGCTTTCTTCCCCTTCCTGGGTCCCATCTTTGAGAAGATGGAGTTTTCTTTTTTCCCCACCGTCGTCACTGACTTTTTCTACTCTTCACTGCAAAAGATCAAGACCAACCGTGAGGCCACTGCACACAAAGTATGGTTTACTTTAGTTTTGTTTATTTATTTATTACAGACACATTACATTGATTTAACGTGTGTGTGTGTGTGTGTGTGTGTGTGTGTGTGTGTGTGTGTGTGTGTGTGTGTGTGTGTGTGTGTGTGTGTGTGTGTGTGTGTGTGTGTGTGTGTGTGTGTGTGTGTGTGTTTGTGTGTGTGTGTGTGTGTGTGTGTGCATTGTATGTGCGCGCGTGCGTTTGATTAAATTGTGTAATACAAAGTAGTTTATGTTTTTCAGAGTCGCATAGATTTACTTCAGTTGATGATTGACTCCCAAAAAGGCAACAAGGAAGATGAACCAATTAAAGGTGACTACTGCTTTTCCACTGAATTGTACTGGCACAACTCCACTCCACTGTTAATTTTGTCGACTAAAACTATGACGAAAAATGTTCGTCGACTACCTTAAAAACTAAATAAAAATTAAGCTGATGACTAAAGCTAAGACTAAGTATACTGACAATTTCGTCAACAAACAAGAATTAGACTGAAATTTTAGGGAGGGACTAGTGGAGAAGAGATCCAGTAGAACTAAAAGACAATTCAAATATGTTTGGTTGCGCTCAGGTGTTGTGCTCTGAAAATAGCAGATTTACAAGCTCATGTAGATCTAAAGTATTGTGTCGTTTTTTTCAAGCCTTTATTGACAAGGAAAGTGGAGAGAGAGAGATAGGAAATGTGGAGAGAGAGTAGGACAATGACATTCAGCAAATGGTCCGGCTGGCCAGGAATCGAAACGAGGATTCCGATTAGCTGATCAGAGCGTTGCACCCATGTGGTATATGATGTCTAACCACCTGACTATCGGGACGCCAAAACAATGGTTCCACAGATAGAAACCCCATTCATTTTTCCAATAGAGATTTCCGAAAATATTTATATAAATTATTTTAAGCCTGGAACCAAGCCAGGCTTCTGGCGAATCATGACTATTAAATATTTGATTCTGTGTCCAAAAAATATTTTTAATTTTTAATTATATTATATAGGCTACTACATTAAATACCCTTTTTTTGCCGTTTTCAAATTTTGACACAGAATCAAATGTGTCATGGTCATGATTCACCAGGAGCCTGGACGGCTTTGTTCCAGGCTAAACATAATTTATATGAATATTTTCGGAAATGTCTATGTGGGGGAAATGAATGGGCTTTCTATCTGTGGCACCACAACATGACCGCCACTGCTATGCCCTATACGGAAATGACCTGATATAGAAGTGCAGGAAGAACATCTGTTTATTATTTTTGTGTTCTTGTCCCTTCAGGACTGAGCGACCATGAGATTCTTTCTCAGGCGATGATCTTCATCTTTGCTGGCTATGAAACCACAAGCAGTTCTCTCACCTTCTTGGCCTATGAATTGGCAAAAAACCCTCACATCATGGAACGTCTGCAGGAGGAGATAGATACCACCTTCCCTAACCAGGTATATACAAACAGTAAGAATCATCTGCAGGAGGAGATAGATACCACCTTCCCTAATCAGGTATATACAAACAGTAAGACGCAGATAACAGGCTGTAACTAATGCAGGGTGCAAAGTGTCTGTCTTTGACTAAACAAATTCGATTAATAATCTGTTGAGAACTAAATATTCTATAATCACAATGGCTAATGTTGGCTTTTTAAAGTTAGAATTAAAGGGTAATCTAGAATTTACAATTGGTGCACATGCTGGAAAAAAAAGCATGAAAACGACTAATCAACTAACAAAGTCTTCGTCGACTATAGGACCAAACCTACCAAGTTAAATACCATGTAATGTTCAATGAAATGCTACCATTGACACTCCAAATAATGCTCATACTCACGGCTAAATGGGAGTGTTGTAACAACAACCCAGTGCTTGTTGTCCTGCAGGCTCCAGTCCAGTACGAGGCGCTGATGCACATGGAGTACCTGGACAGCGTGATCAACGAGTCTCAACGGTTGTACCCCATCGCCTTGCGTCTGGAACGTGTTGCCAAGGCAACCGTGGAGATCAATGGCTTCAAGATTCCAAAAGATATGGTCGTCGTGGTACCCATATACCCCTTACACATGGACCCTGCCGTGTGGCCCAACCCAGAGGAGTTTAAACCTGAGAGGTGTGTGTGTGTGTGTGTGTGTGTGTGTGTGTGTGTGTGTGTGTGTGTGTGTGTGTGTGTGTGTGTGTGTGTGTGTGTGTGTGTGTGTGTGTGTGTGTGTGTGTGTGTGTGTGTGTGTGTGTGTGTGAAAAAACGCCATCGTTGTTGTTGTTATTTTCATGAAGAGAAAAGAATAAGAGGGCAGGGGGACAGGGAGAGCCAGGATAAAAATAAATCAAACAGTAAAGTGAAACATGTCAAGGAGTGTGTGTGTGCGACTATGCGTGCGTGTTTGTTTGTGTGCCCATTGTATTAATGTGTGCTACTTTCACCAATAGATTATTCACATGAAACGAATGCACACACAGCAAGAAACCTTTCACTATACCTTGCTTGCTGTTGTTGTTGTTTACCATCAGGTTCAGCAAAGAGAACAAGGACTCGATCGACCCGTACACCTACATGCCTTTTGGCGCGGGACCGAGGAACTGTATTGGAATGCGCTTCGCTCTGGTGATGATGAAACTGGCCGTAGTAGAAATCCTGCAGAAGTTTAGCTTCTCTGTGTGCAAAGAGACAGAGGTGAGACTGTGAATGTCTTTGTTTTACGTATACTGTTATGAGAATGCCTTGTGAACAAGGTAGAAAAGTATCAACAGAATCCGAATCATGTGCCTATAAATTGCCACAGACTGCACTGAAGTTGCTGAAGTGACAAAATAACGACATTCCAATGGCTGTTCACTCATCCGTCCCCCTAACTACTTTCACCACCAGAATTAAAATATCAAAAGTTATACGTTTTATAAGTGGTTTCATTTTGTTCACATCCTATATCTCTTGCTTTTGTCATTTGCTTAATAGATTCCCTTTGAGATGGATTCCCAGGGCCTGTTGCAGCCAAAACGACCAATTAAACTGAAGCTGGTGCCACGCCCCGCCGGTGATGCCAAATGACCAGCTGGTTATTCTCATTCTACATGATTTCCACTGTTATACTGATGATAATTATATAACTCTACCTGCCCATACATTCTCAGGATTCTGGTTGCCAAAAAAAACAACCTCTCAAAGCATGTTTAGATTATTTACACTGATCTATGCCTCAAAACTTTTTACAGCTAAATAATAACAAATCAGAAAGCATACTATTTGGCCTTCCATATTTTAAACTTTTTTTTTGCATTAAGTAAATACAAATAAATGTTCACAGAACTGATAATACAATGCAATTTAGCCTGTTATTTAGACAGGTGCTAGGTTCATTGTGTACCTAATCCTATAGTTTCAATGTACAGATTATTTTTGATAGTATATTTTTTAGACTGATACTAGGTTCTTGGCACCGTTCTTGGTTTACCTTCGATCCTTGTTTACTGAGGCACTACTACACTGTCTCTTTGCCTTTGATTGTGTGTTTACCTTGCTTATTGTACGTCTCTGTCTGGATAAGAGTGTCTGCTAAATGCCTACATTGTAAATTGTGATAACATTTTATAGAGGCTATTTGTACAGCAAAACATTCCTTGACCTTGGCCTGCATAAAAATAAAATGCAATATATAACCATGGTTTATTGTTTATTGTTTATTAAATGGATCCCCATTAGCTGACACCGGGGCGACAGCTAATCTTCCTGGGGTCCATATAAGATACATACAGATATAGAACATTAAAAAAAAAAATGGTAACCACAGTTAGCTCAACTGTTTATCTAAACGTAAGCTAAACATACAAACGAAAGGAAGGTGTGCACTCCAGTATGAATGCCACTGTGCATAAGATTAAAATCAAAAGAAGAAGTTGTACAACTCGTACCCACGAGGCAGAACAAACCAACGTTTTGACCGCTGAGGTCTTGTTCAGGGTCTTTTTCAAGCAGAAAAAAACATTGGTTTATTCTGCTTAATACATTTGTTCTTGATCTGATGTAGAACACGACCGGCTCATATGTTCACAGCACTCTTACATCTATCTCACATTGTAAAAGTGCAAGGGTGTAGTGTGCGTGTGTGTGTGTGTGTGTGTGTGTGTGTGTGTGTGTGTGTGTGTCAATAAAATGAAATAAAATAAACTGAATGCTCGAGGCAAGAACTATATCCTGAGATTTGCACATTGAGATAACTAAATATCATGGAAAGTGTGAGACCATTAGCCAAAGAAAAAGACTCAATCATGTATTTTTTTTCTTAAAACCATCAAAAGGGTTTTTATTAGATTTGAGGAATCTTTCACCCCAGGAAAACTCTTAATTGCAAGCATCCAAATGTCATCAGATAATCCTGAAATGTAAATGTTATTGGTCCCTTTCACACGCGAGGTATGTGATAACAGAAGATATTCAGGAGTGGCTATCATCTGCTGGTCTAATTAAATGATTATGTTCATGCTGTTTATAGTCCATCATACAGCGGTGGCGGCTCCATGAAAACAACACATCTACAAGCTCAAAACATGTCACGACACGCAGGTGAATCATCGACTAATGTTTAATTAGTCAATGATTCACCTGCTGGCCTCTCTGCTCATTCATTGTTGATTCAGGTTGATCTCTCACTTGGTTACCCCTCCCAGGGAGGTTACCTGAGGAGAATAACATAAGTTTGGATTTTGTTCAGACTTGCGCCTCCAGGGAGAAGAGACAGACGTAGCTGAGAGATGGACTTCTTGCCGTATTTCTCTGCTGAGACGTGGACTCTCCTGGTGGCCGTGTTCACCCTGCTTCTAGTGTAGGAGTCTCTCGATATTATATAATGTGCGTGCGTGCGTGCGTGCGTGCGTGCGTGCGTGCGTGCGTGCGTGCGTACGTGCGTGTGTGTTTGTTTGTGTGCGAGGATGTTTTAAAAGTTGAAGTTGAAGTCCTGTCTTTTACATTGTCTAATAATTATTATTAATCACATTTTTTGTGAACGCGGAAGGAGGCACGGCGAAGCCGCGCCTCCGACCAAGTGGAGCTTACTATATCATCGTGCTTGCGGTGTGTGTCAATCCCATATTTATGATCTTTCCGTCTGTGTTCACGCTCTCATTCTCTCATTGGCTCGCGCCCCCATGTGACTCGAAACTCCGTGCTCAAATGCCAGCAGCTGCACTGCCTGTATACAGCCGACAGAGTGCGGCAGAGTGCACTACTACAGTGTGGTTGAAATATGGCAGCCACAGTCAATCTGCGTTCGCCTCCAGTGTTCGCGCGTCTTACTTGTGGTACTTTTACTTTTGGTACCTTAAGTACATTTTGATACCAATACTTTTCTACTTTTACTCAAGTAAATGTTTTATTCTGGACTTTTACTTGTAACAGAGTACTTCTACATTGCAGTATTGATACTTTTACTTAAGTAAAACATTTGAGTACTATTTCCACCACTGAAAACGTGTGTGTGTGTGTGTGTGTGTGTGTGTGTGTGTGTGTGTGTGTGTGTGTGTGTGTGTGTGTGTGTGTGTGTGTGTGCATGTGTAAAAGTTGAAGTCCTGTCTTTTACATTTTCTAAGCATTATTTTTCATTATTATTCTTTGCACACAGCTACTTATATTGGCCCTATGGGACGTTTAAGAGGCTGGGCGTTCCGGGCCCTACTCCCATCCCTTTATTTGGCACCATGCTGGCTTATAGGAAGGTTGGACACTTTTTTGTTATATATCAGAGCACATTCCCTTTTGTGCGCATGCAAATGATCTCCATAGCTTCTGTACAAAGTGTTAACAATTTATTTGCTACATTAGCCATTCACACTATATGATTTATGTTATTGTTCACACCTAGGGATTCACTAATTACGATATGGACTGCTTCAACAAGTATGGAAAAACATGGGGGTGAGTATTTACTTCCACCTCTTACTTTCAGAGCTGCCTGCCTGTTTATTGACAACAAAAATAAACTTACCAGCAGCATCACACATACTACCTCCAAAAGCATTGGTCTTCACCCCCTCGATCGTCACTTCACATTACTGCCACCTGGACAGAGATATAGCACTGCAAAATGGGGGAAAGCTCATTGCAGCCATTGCGCCCATAGATATAGAAACCTAGATACCTCGTTGGAGCGACTGGTATCGCGGTCGCCATTTTAGAGTAGGCAAGCTACCATTCAAACTAAAGTGACTACTGGCCAATCACAGCGCGTTGACTACTGGCCAATCACAACGCGTAGACTACTGGCCAATCACAGCGCGTATACTACTGGCCAATCACAACGCGTCTAACTGACTTTTGCTGCGCGGCTGCCTCTTACGAAAAGACCCGCCCCCACCTGCCTCTGATTGGCCTACCGAATGCCCCCTTCTGTGACACACGCGGAAGCTTGCCTACTCTAAAATGGTGCCCGAGATACCAATGCCTCAGAGCCGAAGGAGGCGTCTACCTTTATATGTCTATGATTGCGCCATTGCAGCATTGAAACAAACTGGATGTACAATGTATTGTCTTTATGGGTATGCTGCTGTGTTTATATCTGTGTTTCTATGTTGAACATGCTGTGAAAACAAATCATCCTCTGGGACAACAAGAGTTTAATATTATTACTAATATTTGTGTGTGTACGCATCTAAAGGCGAGTGTGATGTTTGTGATTCAGTGCTACTGAAGTGTTTGTTTTCCAGCATCTATGATGGCCGCCAGCCAGTGCTGTGTATCACAGATCCTGCCATGGTGAAGGCAGTCCTCGTTAAGGAGTGCTACTCTATATTCACCAATCGCAGGGTAAATGCACACACTCACCATTATGCACAAAAAGCCAATGGACAAGTAGTCTCACCTTACAGCCATGCAATCAGTGATCTGATCTCTGCCTACTGATACTGTACCTCTGGTGAAATCTAAATGAATTGAATGGGCTGCCTAGAACAAGCACTAACAAACCCACTGCGTTGAAACCAAATCCCAGTATGAAGGGCCACCCTAAAGGTAAATATGCGAGCTGTGCTCCAGCAAGCGTTCCTTTGATCCGAGTGAATCAGAGCGAGTAGCTGCGCCCGGCTGATATAGTCTCTTTCTGTGGTGTCAAGTGTACTCAGTAATACTGTATGCCTACTCCATGCCTATTTCAGAACACAGCATGGCTCTGACTGGCTTGTCGCTCACAGTCTCTAAGCGTAAAAGTTAACATTCTCAACTTTAAAGCTTCGCATTTTGCTTTCCCCACCTCCCCACAAAGCAGCGGTCCCTCCTATCCATTGATTTTTGCATTGAATGTTTTTGCATTTTGCATTTTCAGAACGTGGCAGCGAGTCTGTGAAATGTACCCTAATTCTCACTTGATTTATTAGCAAATAAATATTTAGAATGAGGTTATGCTCTCAATCTCTCGCAGGGTACAATACATTGTAGATAGATATGTAGTTCCCCAGACAAGAACTGGCCATAACAGCTCTGCCATTTGAGCTGAGCTCTATTGGCACGATGGGTTGTGTGTCGGTTTGCCAAGTGGGAGACTGGAGTACGAATCACTACATCTGGCCTAGTCGGCAGGACAGGGAGGAGGTTTTCGCGTGAGGGACATAAAGACGTGCATCGTGAACGGCCTGAAGTGTGTAGCGTGAGGACGCACTCCCAAAAACAGAGGGGCTATATGTAGTTCCCCAAACAAGACCCGGCCACAACAGCTCTCTCACTACAGATAGATCCTGTAGATAGATGATTCTGTTGGATCAGTTGTTTGTTCCTGTACCACAATGTGTTACAGAACTTCCATTTGAACGGGCCAATGTATGATGCCGTGAGCATCGCTGAGGATGACCAGTGGAGGAGAATCCGTGGTATCCTGTCTCCCACATTCACCTCTGGACGACTGAAGGAGGTACAGTACAGTATCTCCACACACACTGGTTCAACAAGTCCTGTACAGTAACTAAACACTGGATGAAGTCCACACACACTAGGAGCACCAGAGTAACTTCTCCATTCATGAAGTGTGTTGCTCCTCTGTTGCCTCAGATGTTTGGCATAATGAAACACCACTCAGCTAACCTGGTCAGCAGTATGAAGAGGAAAGCTGACAAGGATGAAGCCTTAGAACTGAAGGAGTAAGAATCACGCTCACACTGCACCACACGTACATGAACAATGTCCACACCAGTGGTGGAAAAAGTACTCAAATGTTTTACTTAAGTATCAATACTGCAATGTAGAAATACTCTGTTACAATGTTACAAGTAAAAGTCCCGAATTCAAAATGTGCTTGAGTAAAAGTATAAAGGTATCGGCATCAAAATGTACTTAAAGTACCAAAAGTAAAAGTACCAAAAGTAAAAGTAAACATTATGCAGAATGTACCTAGCCTGGCTCCACCCCCTGAATCCTTTGCCTAGCATTCAGGGTCTGGTGACGCTTTCGAAGGAGGGTGTTTCTCGGTTGAAAATCTGTACGACGAATCGGGATCGGGACAATCCAGTATGAACCAATCGCGTTGGTTCATAGTGGAGTCCCACTTTGGCCACGCCCCCATCTCAGAACTCCGCTGCATTGAGAGGGCTTTCAGACTGAATAATGTTCAAACGTGAAACGAAATGAAAATTCAGGCTGAGTGTCAGGCTAGAATGTACCATTACAAGTTTTCAAATGTATAAAAATCTTTTGAAAATAGCAGATCTACAAGCTCTCAATCCGTCGCATGGTGACGCATTGTGAGCTTGTAGATCGGCTATTTTCAAATGGCCGAAATGTATATAGGGCTGAAGTGGTTAATGTATGTTTTGTAATAATAATCCAAATCTACAAAGGAAGTATTGGAAATTGGAAATACTCACTCAAATACCCTCAAAATTGTACTTAAGTACAGTACTTGATTAAATGTACTTAGTTACTTTCCACCACTGGTCCACACAACCTCACGTTTTCAAGCCTGACTCCTTGTGTGTGTGTGTGTGTGTGTGTGTGTGTGTGTGTGTGTGTGTGTGTGTGTGTGTGTGTGTGTGTGTGTGTGTGTGTGTGTGTGTGTGTGTGTGTGTGTGTCTGTGTGTCTGTCTGTCTGTCTGTCTGTCTGTCTGTCTGTCTGTGCGTGCGTGTGTGCGTGCGTGCGTGTGTGCACGCGCGTGTTTTCCAGGTTTTTTGGAGCCTACAGTATGGACGTGGTGGCCAGCACATCGTTTAGTATAGACATGGACTCACTTAACAACCCAACAGATCCCTTTGTCACCAACATCAAGAAGATGCTGAAGTTCAGCCTGTTTGACCCGCTCTTCCTAGCAGTTGGTAGGAAAAGTTGTTTTTATATATATTGTCTCTATCTAACCTGGCAACTTCTTCTAACTCTTCCAACTGATCAGAGAATGTCAGAGTGTGGATTTAACTGTTAATAAGAAAAAGACATGGACCCATGCAAGTTAATTCTCACGCTCTGTAGGAGGACCATCCTGGTGGTCTAGCATGTTTAACCCATTGACTACAACTCATGGTGAATTGACATTTATACTCAGTGGTGATTTGTGTTGAAGCCCCTGGATCCCATTAATTTCATGATGGTATGAAACTCTCAACTTGCAGATACTTGAAATCCAACAGAGTCAACTTTAAGGCATTTTTATCTCTAATATCCATGTTCAGCTTTCTTCCCCTTCCTGGGTCCCATCTTTGAGAAAATGGAGTTTTCTTTCGTCCCCCGATCCGTCCTTGACTTTTTCTACTCTGCACTGCAGAAGATCAAGACCAGCCGCGAGGCCACTGCAAACAAAGTATGGTTTACTTTATTTTAGTTATTTTTGACAATTATTAAAGAAACAAACATTCCGAAAAAATTATTAGGATAATAAAAATAAAATGTTAAAGGCTTACTTCCAGTGTAGTCCTTGAGCTAAAAGTGGACATGGTATGACTTTGTGTGCGTGTGCGTGTGTGTGTGTGTGTGTGTGTGTGTGTGTGTGTGTGTGTGTGTGTGTGTGTGTGTGTGTGTGTGTGTGTGTGTGTGTGTGTGTGTGTGTGTGTGTGTGTGTGCGTGCGTGCATGCGTGTGTGCGTGCGTGCGTGTGCGTGTGCATGTGCGTGCGTGTGAGCATGTATGTGTGTGCGTGTGGGCGTGCGTGTGTGTGTGTGTGTGTGTGTGTGTGTGTGTGTGTGTGTGTGTGTGTGTGTGTGTGTGTGTGTGTGTGTGTGTGTGTGTGTGTGTGTGTGTGTGTGTGTGTGTGTGTGTGTGTGTAATAAATGTGTAATAAATGTGTAATAAATGTGTTTTCAGAGTCGGGTAGACTTCCTTCAGTTGATGATTGACTCCCAAAAAGGCAACAACCGCAAGGAAGAGGAACCAATTAAAGGTGACTATTGCTCTTCTACTGCATGGTACTGGCACGACTCGACGTGATTTGACTCGACGTGACTTGACTCATTACTTGGTTGTTAACAGCAGAAAGAACCCCCCAATGTAGTTAGTTGTCATAGCCTTCTGCACAGAAGAATGTAAACCGTATACTGTAAAATACATCTACAAGATCTACAAGCTCGCAAGGTGTTGTAACGCAAGGCGTTGTGAGCTTGTAGATCTGTTTTTTTCGCAGACTGTTTGCCTATTATGATAGGCCCAGAATAGGGATGCTAGGGTTCAAGTGATTAAAGTCAATGCTAACTAACGCTAAAGCTGTATGGACGTGATCTGACACAGACACACAGAAAGAGCATCTGTTATCATTTATCAATCACGTCTAATTCTTGTCCCCTCAGGTTTGAGCGACCATGAGATTCTCTCTCAGGCGATGATCTTCATCTTTGCTGGCTATGAAACCACAAGCAGTTCTCTCAGCTTCTTGGGCTACAACTTGGCGACAAACCCTCACGTCATGAAACGTCTGCAGGAGGAGATAGATACCACCTTCCCTGACCAGGTAAGAAGTAGACAACTTGGTGCTCTTCAACCACTTAATTTTCCAGTGCTGTGGATCACACACCAACCCAGTGCTTGTTGTCCTGCAGGCTCCAGTCCAGTACGAGGCGCTGATGCACATGGAGTACCTGGACAGTGTGATCAACGAGTCTCTCCGGTTGTTCCCCATCGTCGTGCGTCTGGAACGTGTCGCCAAGGCATCTGTGAAGATCAACGGCTTAACAATTCCAAAAGATACGGTTGTCATGGTACCCATATGGCCCTTACACAGGGACCCTGCACTGTGGCCCAACCCAGAGGAGTTTAAACCTGAGAGGTGTGTGTGTGTGTGTGTGTGTGTGTGTGTGTGTGTGTGTGTGTGTGTGTGTGTGTGTGTGTGTGTGTGTGTGTGTGTGTGTGTGTGTGTGTGTGTGTGTGTGTGTGTGTGTGTGTGCGTGCGTGCGTGCGTGCGTGCGTGCGTGCGTGCGTGCGTGCGTGCGTGCGTGCGTGTTTGTGTGTGTGTGTGTGTGTGCGCGTGTGTGCGCGCGTGCAATTGTTTCTGTGTGCCTGTTGTATTTATATGTGCCACCAATCGATTATTCACATGAAACGAACCAACACGGCAAGAAACCTTTCACTATACCTTGCTATTATTGTTTATCGTCAGATTCAGCAAAGAGAACAAGGACTCGATCGACCCGTACACCTACATGCCTTTTGGCACGGGGCCAAGGAACTGTATTGGAATGCGCTTCGCTCTGGTGTCGATGAAACTGGCCTTAGTAGAGATCCTGCAGAAGTTTAGCTTCTCTGCGGGCAAAGAGACAGAGGTGAGACTGTGAATGTCTTTGTTTTACATAAACTGTTAACGGTGCTGTAAGTTACATTTTCACAAAATAAAAAAAACAGTGACTCCTTTAGAGTTAAAATAACAAAAGCTACATTTTTGTAAGTGGTTTCATTTGTTCCCATCCTATCTCTGCTTGTGTCATTTGCTCATAGATTCCTTTGGAGATGGATAACCAGATGATGCTGATGCCAAAACGTCCAGTTAAACTGAAGCTGGTGCCACGCCCTGCTAATGCCAAAATCACCAATTAAACTGAAGCTGGTACTGAACTGGAAGACAGTACCAGGAATTCTTGGCGTAGGAAGGGGCATTGAACATAATACTTTCTGTAACACTATCAAAATAGATACTGTGTTTAGAAATGTCTTTATGTGGAATAAATTGCTGTTGCCAACCATTTGCCCTCTGGTGTGGAATAATATCTAGCTTAAGATGTACTGTATCCTTGTAGGTTAGACCCCTAATGTTATTTGAACTTATGTATGTCAGGAAGACGACCCAAACTTAATTTGACCTTCTGTTGACGCAGCTACACATCAATCCATTGATGACAATGAGGCTAGTCCACTGCAAGTAGTACACCCTGCTCTATTCATCCAAAGGTGCCACTGCTCTCTGAACATCTCTTAATATTGGCGAAGACCACTCAGGGCATTGTCTGGCTACAATCCTGAAACTGGTTGAAGCTGTCCTCAGGGGACTGCATCCAACTATCCATTGCTTTGTGTACTCGTCAGGACCCATATCAAAACCATACTCAAATGTGTTGTGACAAAATGACATTGCTAATGTTGTGATGATAGGTGCGCTGTAGCCTAAATAAATGTTCTCTACGTTTAAGATGAAATCTTTTTTGTGCATGTCCTTCAGTGAATGCAGTCACTTGAAAAAGCATAACGTTTAGAAACATTTTTGTCTGTACCAAGAATCACAGTAGTATACAGGTTATAGGTAAACTCTAATGGTGCAAAGACACATGATGGGGGAAAAAGGCAGACAGAAAGAGAGAGTGAGTAATAATCATAAACTGTACACCACAAATGCACATGCCATCACCTTTGCACCCCAATATCGGCCTTTTTATTGCCCATTGTCATTATAGGAGTTTTTATCTTTATGTTTTAAAACAATAAAAAAACATAGAAGGTTGCTTCGAGACGTGTTTTGAGCTTGCAGATCATCTGTTTTTTAGTTAGACGAGTTTGGGTTTTGAATAGGCTTTACATATATAGTGCCAAAATCACTGAAGTGAAGTGAACTAAAATCTATATTTGGTCCTTTTTTAGGATACAGAGAATTGTTTTGATTTATTTAATAAAAAAACAAAATACGCTTGTGGCAGAGACTCTCAGCTCAGGTATTAATAAGTGCCTTACATGTTGAAGGCATCATAAACAAAACTTAAGAGGGTATTTCACATCCCAATGCCGCCCCCATGTGGACATCTGTTTCACTCACTCTTCTTTTGGCTTTTGCTCCTGTTCCATAATCATAGAGATCCACTATCCGCGTTTTCCCACCATCTTGTACTTTCTGTGTTTATAAACAGAGCAACCCCTCACATAAAAAACCCTCTAGGAAGGTCCATACCTACACCATAGTAACATCTGTTTACCCTCTAGGATGGTCCATACCTACACCATAGAAACATCTGTTTACCCTCTAGAATGGTCCATACCTACACCATAGAAACATCTGTTTCTAGGATGGTCCATATACCTCCTACACCATAGAAACATCTGTTTCTGAGAAACACATCAAAATATCACTTAACAGATTAGTGACTACCTGACTCAAACTGTAATCTGTAATGCAAACTATATAATTACTCCAAATCACATGTTTAATTGGACTGCTTTCAGCTATTTATTTATTTATCAAATGTAGTGAGACAGTTGAATCTCTATACAGGCCTATAATATAATCGTACTGTAATTTCAACTTTAGGGAACTTTAACTGAGCTACAGTTAGCCTACAATTTCTTAAATTAGATGCACTAGTTATCCTGTTTCATGTAATCCTGCTAATTCCTGCAACATCAGGGAAAGATTTGGAAAGTTTATTTATCTATTGCCTCATCCAGAGTCCTTCTGATTTACATTTCTTTGAGATCTGAGAATCAATTTGGTGCATTCTTGCACTAGCCTGGTAAACACCCCCTCCCTCCGGAAATCTCATGCATTGCATTGCATTTGGTTTCAGGAAGGAGGGTCTGGGATTGCTCACAGAGTAAAGCTGCCCGAACCGCTGCGCATACGAACCAATCAGCGGCTGCTAGGGGCGGGATCATCCAATCACCTGCCTAGTAGCTTGAAAAAATGAAACTCCGTCTGTCATCGATTCTGCGCCCGAAGTCTCAGATGCAAGTACGCTGTGAAACAAAATGTGTGTCGCAAGCTTCTTCCATTTGACGGAGTGAGGTTATTCTTGCACTGTAGTGAAGTGAATGAGTTAAAAATGATAACCTACAAACTCTGAGGAACTGCACAACTGCAAGGTTGAAAGTAATTTAAGTACATTTATTTTGAGATACTTTACTTTAGTGCTTTACTAAAGTACTTTAGTAGGCTACTGTGCCAATGGCTCTATGACTTTATGACTGTGAATACACTCATTTCAGTCTCTATCTCATATCCCAATGCCGCCTCCACGTGGACATCTGACTGATCACCTCCTGTTTCTTGTCATCATGTGTGACTGTGAATCTACACTCCACTGCTGGAACACTGGCAACAAGCACTTTATGTATAGCCTATTACTGTATGACTGTGAATAATAATATCTCAGATTTATATAGTGCTTTTTCTAAGTACCCAAAGACGCCTTACATGGGGAGGGAGAGAAGAGAAAAACACACATCACTTTGCACAAATCACTAGCACTTTGAGATTTTCACAAATGTAAAGTGCATTATAAATAAAATCCATTATTAAATCCACTTTATTGGGAAAAACTGAAGAAAAGGTTATGTCTCTATGTTTCTAACCGTAAAACAAGGGGTGCGCAGTTAGCTGGGGAAGGCGATATTATAAGAGGTGGGTTTTGAGAGCGGTTTTGAAGGATGGGAGGGTGGGGGCTTCTAAGTTCTTAAACCATTGAATACACAATTGAATACACCCCACTGCTGTTAGTTATTGGCACGACCACTTTATGTATATACTGTAGGACGTTGAAAATACAACACTCCATTGCCTTTAGTTACACTGGCACTATCACTTGATGTCACTGTTTTCTCCTCTGTTTATTTTCAATATGTTTTTTAGATACCAGTGTTTTGTTGAGATTCTGAAATAAAAAGCAGTATTTATGTATTTATTCATGTATTTATTGATGCTATGTTACCTAACTTTGCTGGTGTCCCCCCGTAACCCCATCAAGGACCCCTGGTGGTCCGCGGAGTCCCCTTTGAGAGCCACTGGCCAATACACCATCCACACCTGGGCAAATTACAGCCCGCACTGCCCTGCAGGCCCAGGGACAGATTACATGAAACCTGCAGGTCCATCATTAGTGAGACAACTAAGAGACATTAGACATTAGAGACAACTAATTAGGTCTCACCGATACTTATTTTATTGATATCTTGCAATTGTATGTATTTTATTTATTTGCTCAAGAGACTGAGGCGCTCTGTGTTATTTATTATTCTTAATTCTTATTTAACTTTATTTTTATGATGGAGGTCAATGGGTTCCTTTTTTATTTTAAGAACACACATTAGGCTAAGCATATTTGATATTGTTTCTTTGTCATTTGACATTTTCCTCTCCTTCCTTTCCTGAAACTGCAATTCGAGGAAGCTTGTTCGAGAACATAAATTCACCCACTTCTTTTTACACCCTGCTGACACTGTGACAACAAACTTGTTCAACTTGGAAGTTGAAGTTGAGTTCACGTTACTACTACTACTAGCGGGCCTATAGCAAACAGAGTCCCGTTCCCCACCGAAAGGGAAATCCACTCCTTATCTTCACATTGGCCCAGAATCCATGTTGTGTTCCTCTCTCCACGGAGCACGAGCACCAGTGTTGCCATGTACGCTTATTATAAGCGACTTTGGGCTTGTTTTTCAGTAAAGCTTGTAAATATTGGTAGTTGCGGCTTGCGGGTTGCGTTTTTTTTTGGCTTGTTTATAAAGTGTAGTTGCTTGCCGGTATTTGGCCTTGTTTCCTAATGTTGTTTAAACCAGCTGTTCTCAAACATTTTCAAGTCAAGAACCCTCAATTAATATGTATTTGTCTGCGGACCCCCATCTGAAAACATTTTATGCCAGGGACCCCATACAAGATTTGTGTTGAAAATGTTTTCTTCAAGATAAAAAAAAAAAATAGCAGAAGAATCGTTCACTTTGTGATGCAAGCATGAAATTTGGCACAAAAACTCTGTAAGGGCTACTCTTATGGAAAAAGGCACTGGTCATTCAAAAATCCAAGATGCAGACTTTTTTTCAAGATGTCCGCAACCTTAGCGGAGAAGATAGTGATAATCTTTCAGGTTGTGATACAAGGATGAAATTTGGAACAAATAATCTGTAAGGGCCACTCTTATGTAAAAAGCCGCTGGCCACTCAAAAATCCTATATGGCGACCATTTTTCAAGATGGCCGCCATCTAAACGGAATAGATTATGATATAATATTTCAGGTTATGATACAAGGGTGAAATTTGGCACAAATACTCTGTAAGGGCCACTCATAATTATGCTGAAATAGGACATATTGGTACAACTCCTGGGAGCCATCTTGAAAAATGGCAGCAGTGTTGAATTTTTTTAGTGGCCAGCGCCCTTTTTTTCACATGAGTGGCCCTTACAGAGTATTTGTTACAAATGTCATCTTTGTATCACGACCTGAAAGATTACATCACTCTCTGCTCTGCTAAGGTGGCGGTCAGCTTGAAAAAAATGTTGCCATCTTGGATTTTTGAGTGACCAGAGCATTTTCCCATAAGAGTGGCCCTTACAGAGTATTTGAGCCAAATTTCATCCTTGTATCGCAACCTGAAAGATTATATCACTATCTGCTATGCTAAAGTGGCGGCCATCTTGAAAAAAATGGTCGCCATCTTGGATTTTTTGGTGGCCAGCACCTTTTTCACTTACATAGTATTTGTGCCAAATTTCAAGCTTGCATCACAAAGTCAAGATTATGTAATTAATCTGCTGCACCAAAGCCCCTGAGGCACTATAGCCTCATATGGCAGTAGTTGCTTCTTTTGGGCTAGTTTTCCTAGACCCAGTTGCTTATTTCCCTCTCAAAATCTGGCAACACCGACGAGCACTCCTCTGCCCCTCTGGCCGAGAGAAACAACTCTCTCACGTTGCACTGTGTGTTGAGTGTTGACCCCCCCCACCCCTCCTCCTCCTCCTCCTCCTCGTCCCCACCAAACAACATGGCAGACTACCGGGACGACACCGGGGCTCGCGCCCTCCTGGCCCTCCAGTCCGCCCCGTGCAGCCCCGTGCGGGTCTCCCACGGCTACCACCACCACCACCAGCAGCAGCCGGGAGGAGGCCTGGTGCTCTCCGCCTCCTCCATGCCCGGCGGCGGCGGAGGAGGAGTGCTGACCACGGCGGCCTCGGCCGCCCGGGACGGCGCGATGCGCCGCCTCGCGGCCCCCCCGCAGCAGGCCCTGGCCCGGCTGGAGGGCCGGGACTTCGAGTTCGTCATGCGCCAGCGGACGGTGACGGTGGGCCGCAACTCGTCGCACGGCTCCGTGGACATCAACATGGGCCACTCGAGCTTCATCTCGCGGCGGCACCTGCAGATCGCCTACGACGTGGACGAGGCCCGCGGCCACGGCGGCTTCTCGCTGCGCTGCCTGGGGAAGAACGGCGTGTTCGTGGACGGCGTGTTCCAGCGGAGGGGCGCTCCGCCGCTGCTGCTGCCCCGGGAGTGAGTTCATAACACCCCCGTCACACAAGTCCCCGACCCGCTAGCACCTTAGCTTAGCATGTTAGCATCTTAGCTTAGCACATTAGCATGCTGGGCTAGTGTCTTTGAGTTTGAAAATTAGCTCTTGAGTTTGAAAATTAGCTCTGTGGCTAGTACCTAGCCACAGAGCTAATTTCTCCCATTCACTCAAAGCTACTAGCCGCTAGTTAGCACGTTAGCATGCTCGGCTAAGTGATGAGCCGGTCTGAGTTAATGGGGAGAATTAGCTGCTAATGTGGCTACTAGTAGCTGCCCTAGCCTAGCTTACATTTTCGGCCTGCTAACTAACTTAACACGCTTTAAGGCTAATGCGTGGTTTATGTTCTGTCGTACGACGGTGTCGCTCTCGTCGAAATTAGCAGATCTAATATAAGCTGTTAGATCTGCTACTTTAGGACGAAAGTGTTAAATCAGGCTTTGTTGTTAACCTTGAGCAAGTTTACATCAAAAGTGCAGCCAGGCAGCAAAAGTTTGGCAAGTTTGACATTAACTGCAAGGAAACGTGTTTTAAAGTCGCATTTAAAGGCTAAATCAGCGATGCTAAATGTAAACAAACGCCTCGCCAGCAACAATATGGATGTATGATTGATTCAGATCTTTTATGGAAGGAAACACATGGTTTGTGTATTTGCTGTTATATGGGTGGCTAAGGTTTGTTTACGTTTGGTGATGTTTGTAAACAGTGGAGTACAACACACCTATATTCTGTTCAGGCTACGGCCTGTCGAAATAATGAGCATTATTTACCGCAGTTCCCGTCCACAAACCAAACATTTACATTTAATATTTATTTATGTGACTTTTTAACGTTACTTTTTCAAAACAATTCCGGGTCGTTTTTTTTTTTTTTTTAGCCTGTCCAGCTCAAACCAACCGTAGTATGTAGTTAAAGAAAAAAAAAGTTTTGTCATGGGATGTGTTGTAATCTGTGGTGTAAAGTAACTAAGTACATGTACTCAAGTATTGTACTTAAGTACAATTTTGAGGTGTTTGTAGCTTGTAGATTGCTAGCTCCATAAAGAACCTCTCACTCCGCTATACAGCTCCGAGATGTATAGCGGAGTGAGAGGTTCTTTATGGAGCTAGTAGATTGCTATATTTTCAAAAGATTTTGAAAACTTGTGAAATGGGACTTTCTGCATAATGAGTACTTTTACTTTTGGTGCTCTAAGTACATTTTGATGCCAATACTTTTTGTACTTTTACTCAAGTAAATGTAGAATATACTTGGACTTTTACCTGTAACAGAGTATTTCTGCATTGCAGTATTGATACTTTTACTTAAGTAAAACATTTGAGTACTTTTTCCACCACTGCATAGCATGTTGTTGTTTTTGTTTTTACTAATAATGATTGATTTGTCATGCGATGTGTTGTAATGTGTTGTAACCAGAGTGTCACGTTACGTTAACATTCTGAAGTCATGTTTAACATGCATGACGCCAGCATGACGTTTTTAGTCTCCTGAGCCACAATGTAAACAAATAACAAAGCAGCTGTGAGTGACAGCTGTATGCATCAGATAGAGGCCTTTATTATGCCACCTTCTCACAAAGACACAGAACCAAGCCAGTGGTATGGCAGTGGTGTGAAGTATTTAAGTATATTTACTCAAGTACTGTAAAATTTGAGTTTTTTTTACTTCACTGGAGTATTTCCAATTTTCTGTACTTTTACTTCTACTCCACTATATCAGGCAAATATTGTACTTTTTACTCCACTGCAATTATTTGAAATCTTTAGTTGCTAGTTACTTTGCAGATTTAGATTATTATTACAAAACATACAGTAACCACTTCAGCCCTTTATACATTTTGGCCATTTGAAAATAGCCGATCTACAAGCTCAGTGAGCTTGTAGATCGGCTATTTTCAAAAGATTTGTATACATGTTGAACTTGTGAAATGGGACATTCTGCACAATGAGTACTTTCACTTTTGGTACTTTAAGTTTATCTTGATGCCAATACTTTTGTACTTTTACAGTACATTTTGAATACTGGAATTTTACTTGTAACAAGAGTATGTCTACATTGTGATATTGATGCTTTTACTTATAAAAAGTTTAGTACTTTTTCCACCACTGGCTGTTTGCACAGTAGCTTCATTCATCTTTTGAGACTTTGACATGTTATTGATTGATTGGCATAGTGTGTGTGTGTGTGTGTGTGTGTGTGTGTGTGGATACTGCTCCAAGGGGGCCGTGCCCTTGCGTCATCTGATTGGCTGTCAAAGTCTTGTTTGTGGGTGTGTCACTGCTGCTGCAATCGGGAAGTATAATCTAACATCCTCATACCAGAGGGCCGCATGGAGTAAACACAAGACATGTGCACGCGTGCGCACACACACACATACGTACTATGATGGCAGGTTTCTGTAGGTTCCCTGGCTGACTACAGGGTTGATCCGTGGTATCTGAGGTAATTAGTGCACAGGACCAGCTTCTGTGATGGCTGGATAATTAGGCCAGTAGAGTGTGTGGCCTGGTTCAGTTTGGTTTAGGTTAGACTGGGGTAGGGTAGGCGATCATTCCACCCTGTTGTAGCAACACTGGCTGGCAGTTACAGCCAGCAGCTTACATCTAGGGCTGGGACTATATGAAAATTACATGACACGATTATTGTGGCAAAAATAATTGGCGATCAACGACATTCTTTTACTTGAATGCCACTTTTGTTAACCAGTTGAACCCCCAGCATCCCTATTCTGGGGGGGAACATTCTGCAAAAATAGCTGATCTACAAGCTCTCTATGCAATGCGTTTTGAGCTTGTAGATCAGTTTAGTGATGTATCATTGTAAACATTTCTAATGTATACTATTTTCAACTTCAACAAAACATGAATACTTCATTTAGTTGCGTACTATTGTAGAAAGAAAAGTTATGTTTTTTTTTTGGGGGGGGGGGGGGTCTGTTTGGGCTGAAATAACCTGTGATGGGGATTCACCACAATTCTGTTAATATGTTAATGTATAACTTTAATGTATGGTGTAAATCCTAATAAGATTCTGGGCTATCATGGTAGCCTCCACTGTATTTTAAGTGATCTGACTTTGGAGAGGTAATTGCACTAAACCTTTTTTATGACTACAAAATATACACTATAAGAAGTCAAATGAGATACAAAATAGGGAGATTTTCTATTTGCTTTTATTGTGTTTACACAACATGATTTAGAAACACAGGAAGCAGACCCTGATCCCAAAACTTTAGATCTTATCTTAGTACCGTGTAACGGTCTGTGACTGCTTGGGAGGTGTCTACGGTCAACATATACTCTTGGATTACAGTAATATACTGTTTATTATTCCATTGTGAGTGTAATAACAGTGTCACGTAAACATTACACACAACACTGAGGATTTTACTCTGTAGTTGTACGCAGTGTCGGAAGACGTACTCACATTTTGTACTTGAGTGAAAGTAGCAATGCCACCATGTAGAAATACTTTGTTACAAGTAAAAGTACCAGTATTCAAAATTTACTTGAGTGAAAGTACGAAAGTATTTCACAAGTTGTATGTATAAAATCCTTTGAAAATAGCAGATCTGCAAGCTCACAACGCGCCGCAAAGCAACGTGTTGCTAGCTTGTAGATCGGCTATTTTCAAATAGTCAAAATATATATAGGTCTGAAATGGTTGATGTATGTTTACTTTTAATAATAATCAAAATCTAGAAAGTAACTAGCAACTAAGGTTTTCAGATAATTGTAGTGGAGTAAAAGTACAATATTTTCCTCTGAGATGTAGTGGAGTAGAAGTAAAAGTATTGAAAATGAAAATACCTCAAAATTGTTTTGAGGTAAAAGTACAGTACTTAGTTACTTTCCACCACTGGTCGTACATTTCGATGAAAGCGAGAGAGGACCGTCTGCCTTAATTCATGTCAGACCAATAACCAGCTGTAGACAGTCCTCCTCTATTTCTGTCTGCCCACATCATCTAATGTTGTCTGTAGAAACACACGTACATTCCACACTTCATCATTCATTATGCTTAAAACAAAGAGTAGCTTTTTTGTGAGAGTATCATTTTTATGAACTAAAGACCTTCTTGTCAGTAGTATTTGTATATTTGCATCCGAATATACAGCTACACACACAAGCAGTGGTGGAAAAAGTACTTGCATGTCTTACTGAAGTAAAAGTATCAATACTGCAATGTAGATTTACTCTGTTACAAGTAAAAGTCCGGAATTCAAAATTGACTTGAGTAAAAGGGCAAAAGCAATGATATCAAAATGTACTTACAGTACCAAAAGTTTAAAGTACTCATTATGCACAACATCCCATTTCACAAGTGTTCAAATGTATAAAAATCTTTTGAAAATAGCCGATCTACAAGCTCACAATTGTGAGCTTGTAGATCTGCTATTTTCAAATGGCCGAAATGTATATAGGGCTGAAGTGGTTAATGTATGTTTTGTAGTAATAATCAAAATGTACAAAGTAACTAGTAACTTAAGTTTTCAAATAATTGTAATGCTGTAAAGTACAACATTTGCCTCCAAGGTGGAGTAGAAGTAAAAGTACAGAACATTTGAAATACTCCAGTAAAGTAAAAATTCCTCAAAATTGTACTTAATTACTTTACACCACTGCACACAAGAGTAAAATTATTTGGTTTTGGTTCCTCAACAACATTGTAGCAACAATAACAAAAGAAGGAATTAAACATGGTGTGTTCTTCTAATACTGTGTTTATTATCAGTCGCTTAGACAAGTTATTTTCTCAAATGGTTGGTTTCTGTTTATAAAATAATGTCTCACTCTACTCTGTGTGTGTGTGTGTGTGTGTGTGTGTGTGTGTGTGTGTCAGTGTCACACCCATCTCTCCGCTGTGTTTCTCTCTTCCTCCTATTCCCCGTTTCTTTTTCCACCTCTTAACCTGCACTGTTCTCCTCCCGAATCCCATTTCTCCCTCCTCCTCCTCATCCATTAACCCCTCCACTCATCCTCCTCTGTCCGTCCGTTTCCCCCAGCTCGGTTGTCCCACTCGCTGCCTCTTCTTGTCTCATTTGTTCCTATTTTTATTTGAAAGTAGGTAGCTGATATATTGCACTTTTACCTTAGCGGCGGCGCTTTTAGTTGCTTGTTCTAGAAGAGAATGCACTTAACCTATTAAGACCTGGAACTGTCATTTTTAGATTTGAGCTAAAAAGCATTATTTTACACTTTGGGCTATTCAAAAATAGCAGATATACAAGCTCATAGCCGCGCTACGAGCTTGTAGATCGGCTATTTTTGAAAAATCGTGAAAATGTGTGCAAATCTTTGAATATATATATATTTTTAAAGTGAACATTTTTAACTCAAATCTTTGCTTCTAGAGTTCCCTGAAACAAGATATTTTGATGGGGGTCCGCGGCCAAATACATATAATTTTGGGGGTCCTTGACATGAAAAGGTTTGAGCACCACTGATCTAGAAACATACGTTTTTCAGAATACTGTTGAGATTTAGGAGACATGTAGAATCGGCTTCAGGTCTCAATGGGTTAAGACTTCTAGTGATTAGTAGTTTTCTTGCCTACCTTTGTTGAATGCACTTATTATAAGCCACTTTGGATAAAAAGCATCTGCTAAATGACTGTAATGTAATGTCTCCCTGCCCCCCCCCCCCTCCTTCGTCCCTCTCCCCAGGTGTGTGTTCCGGTTCCCCAGCACCGTCATAAAGATCCAGTTCATGTCGCTGCTGGAGGCCGAGGAGCAGCGGGAGGAGGAGGAGCCCTCGCCGCCTCCTCGCCCGCTCTTCCCTCACATCTCGCCCCTCAAAATCACCATTCCCACCATGCACGAAGAACACCTCAGGCCCTTCAGTCCGCCGCTGCACTCGCCCACGGGCACTATCAGGTGAGGTGGCAGCGCACAGTCGCACACACACACACACACGTTAGTTCTACGCACAGCACTTGCGGACATATTCGTACGTCACATAAAATACCCCAAAAGCAACAACATAAGTTGCTTGTTGTCAGAAAAAAACAGAACAACCAGGAGTTCTCAGGAGATATAAAAAGGTAACAATAGTTAAAAGTATCAATGGTTCTCACAGATCAAACAGGATCAAACATGAGAAACGGATCATCGGCTCATCTGTTTTTTCATAAGTTACTTTTACCCTACAATGACATCATTGTGGTTAAGACTCCCCTTTAACCTTTTGACTGGCAATGACTAGATTTCTCGTCATATTTTGCAAAGGCGCAGCCTGCCAATGACAAGAATGACGAGATTTTGTTTTCAGTGGTTTTCCACTAGACGGCGCTGTTCGCTGGCCTATGGGGTCACCGTTAGGCTCCCAGTAAAGCAGAGAAGCGGCGGGTCACGTGATTGTAAAAAAAACAGCCCGTTCACTTCCTTGTTATTCGATTTGGAAGAATGGCCTTTTCTCTGTTTGTTGCTTTTTGGCAAAAACAGCCTACATTCAACTGCCCATATATATGGAACGGATGATCGCGGTGGCACACTCACCCCCCGTCCCCCCCGTCCCCCCTGTCCCCCCGTCTTTTAAAGCGATCTGGGGATCGATCATACTGGAAATTAATTTTCTATGATGGATCTACGAAAATTGCTGGCAGTGGCTTAACAAATTATGCTTCATTTCTTGCAGTCAAAGAGTTTAAAGGGTCTACACCATGAAAATCACTTTTTTCTTGTTTTTTTGTATTTTTTGGGGTCCCCAGTGTCTCTTGTACCCCAAAAAATGTTTTTTTTTTTAATTCAGTCATTCCTTCTCATTTCATGGATTTCCAGAATGGGCGTGTCTGAACAGGCGATCTCAGAATGGAAATGTTGATGATGTCATAAACATTTTTGATGGCAAACCCAATGTTAAATGAAAAGTGCCCGAATCGCTCCGAAACTTTTTCTACCCCCCCTAAGTGGGGGTCTACGAACAAATACTTCGGGCTCGGATTTTGGCTCCGCCCCCCGGAAGTGGGTGAAACAGGCACCTCAAACACTTGGTGGAATTGTTCAAAAATGTTCAAAGTGTTTTTTTTTCGATTTTGTATTTTTCTTAGATGCTTCTTTTTATGCAGAATTTTTCCATTTTTTTTTTTTTTTAATTATTTTTTAGTAATTTTTAATAATAAAACAGACAGAATTGCTCAGTAGCCCCCCCCTGCCCAAGAGGACGTTTTGGTATTGCAGCTGAAAGTGCTGTATAAGCCAGAGACAATTGACTTGGGATGAGTATATCTGAGTGATGATTTAGGCTCAAACCTTTTGAAAAAGGTTTGAGGGACATACACCATATGATATTAAATATCAAATATTTTTTTTAAATTCATGGTGTAGATCCTTTAACTCTTGGGGTTATGAAACCCTACTAAGTGTTTCTGATGGTGTGGTAGCTTTGGTGAAAATAGTCTGCTGACTATTGGACTTAACTTATATGCTATTGTACGATGGTGATCTACCAGAAGATCTACATACAAGCTCACTTTGCAAAGTGTTGTAGGACAAAGTATAAGGCAGGTTTAACTTTAAGCAGAGACGGTAAACATTTCTTTATGAAGCCTTTTAGGTGAAAAACCGACCGTTTCGAAAATAAATAAACACCACCTTATCACCACGTAATATTTTCATTCTGTGTGCATGTACTCGTGACACAAACAGCAGTTTAAATTAATGCAAATAAGCGCTCTTTGTGTGATAGACCTTAAGAAGCACATTAGCACTGCATGGAATGCTTTACTTAATTGTTATGACTTTAGATGGAAGTGTAGATGGGACATATAGCACCCTGCTTCCATGTTCACACTACATGCTTGATGATGCTTATTGCTATGGATTGCTATGTCCATCTATGCAATGATGATATGTAGTGTCCTGTAAGTCTACGTGGGCTGGGCGGTGGGCACCTTTGGTGCTCAACACACAAATGTGTCAAAATCAAATCAAAAGAGACCAGAACCAAAGCCTCTTCATATCGAACACTTGCATGAGATAGGTAGTGCATGTACTTTATTGCCTTGTTGTTGTTTCGTCAAAGGTATGTTATCTTCAGTTTTTTAAAGCGTGGACTAATTTTGAAAAGTGAAACCGAAAATAGTCAATTATTTTTCCACGTCTGGAAATAATGTGCTTTTTCTTAGCCCTGCTCATTAAGGTGTTAAAAACATGTTGTACATATTGACCTGGCCAGCCGTGTTGATCATTGGAGTGTTGTCATTAGCTCGATTTTGTATCGCCATGGGATATGCTTGTCCATTTTGTCAGGGAAGCACAGGCTCAGTTGTGAGTCAAGTCGCTCTGTGTGAGGGCTGGATGTGGCATGAAGAGAATGGCTCTGAGATGGACAAGTCACTGTTGTAAGAGCTTTATCCATGAACAGCACAACTAGGTTTTTCATCACTAGGGCTGTCACGATTACACATTTAAGTTGACTATTGATTGTCTCTCAAATAATTGCGATTAACAATTGAATTGTGTTTTTGGCATTGAGCATTGGAACATTATGAATGAACACATAATTTCTGTTTGCCTTTTAGGCTTCGTAATCACAAATTGTACAGGGCAGATATGACGCATATCTGAAATATACAAAGACATTATTGACATTTAATAATTTTCCCCAAAACACTAAATTGAATTGCAGAAATAGCTGATCTACAAGCTTGTAGATCAGCTATTTCTGCTTCTTTTTAACACATTGGGTGCCAAAACCGTATATATACGGTTTTGCGCATACTAACGTTGAGTGCCAAAACCGTATATATACGGTTTTTGAAAAAAAAAAAAAAAAAATTACTTTTTTTTTTTTTTTTTTTTTTTAATTTTTTTTTTTTTTTCCTTCACAGCAACAGGAAATATCACTCCTACAAGATTTAGACTCCAATCCACCTCCTGGTTAACTTATGACTTCAAAAACCTGTATCTCGGCTCCTGTGCACTTTTTTTTTTTACAATGTTAATTTAACTTTTTTGAACTGGCTGCAACTATGGAATGGATTTCCGAATGTTTAAAATTTTTTCCCCCCGATTATACGAGACCTGTATGTGTGTAATGAGGGGATCACCGTGAGGACGGTGATCACTGAATTTTTTTTGTGACTACTTGAAAAAGGTTCAAAATGTTTAAAAAGTCCTGGCACTCAAAGTATAATATTTTAATAAACCTCTGGCACCCAATGTGTTAATACTTGAAAATGTATGAAAATGTTTCAACATGGAAACGATGTGATTATATCTCAAATAATTACGATTAGACGATTATGCAATAATTGTGACAGGCCTATTCATCACTGAAATACTCATGGATTAAAGTTCTCAGTCGCCACGACTGATTTCAGTCATTTCGATTCCATAGAATACACAATTCGCACATTAGGATTTGGCCATACAAACCTTATCAGTTGTGAGATTTTGTTTTGTCCCATGACAGGACATTAACCACTTTAGCCCTATTTCATACTTAATTTTATGATGATGTTTATATATATATATATATATATATATATATATATATATATATATATATATATATATATATATATATATATATATATATATATATATATATATATATATATATATATATATATATATGTGAACTATTCCTTTAAAGTCTTGGGGTGATGAAACCACACGTACGCAAGTGTTTCTGTCAGTGCGGTAGCTTTGGTGGAAATGCGTTTCCTCCCACTGTGTAGTAGTAGTGTGTATGTTCTGCCTTCTCTGTTCTGCATGTGCTGCTGCATGCAGCACACAGCAGCACATGTTGCTGTGTGTCTGAATGTCTAGCACAAGCATGAATGAGAAAACGTGGTTGGTGTGTGCGCCCTCTGGTGGCGCTGTTCCTCCTAGTATGCAGCCAGTCCACCAATGTGAGCTTGTGTACACACACCTTATATGGAAGGGCTGCAGCTTCCAGCCATGTGATTGGCTCCAGGGCAGATTGTTTTGCCTGCGGACCATTTTTTTCTTTTCTTTTTCTTTTTTCTTTTCCGTCCAGTTGTGGCTTCCTTTCGAAGAGCCCCTGACACCTCCCCCTCGCCCTTCAACCCCTACTCTCTCACACATGCACGCGCGCACACACACACACACACACACACACACACACACACACACACACACACACACACACACACACACACACACACACACACACACACACACACACATAACAAAGTTAGACGCTCTCCACCACTTTTAACTGTGGCCTTTTTCGGGCAGACTCTGCTGACACTTTAAGCAACAGCGCCCACATTATACACAAAGGAGGCGTGATGTACACACACACACGGATGCTCAAAACAATAACACTGGGGTCACATGGTGACATTTAGAGTCACTTGTCCTGTTAAACAAGTTAATTGTGATTGCATTAACACTTAGAATTTTGCGGAGCATGTTAGCTGCATTCTCTCTCTGCCACCTCGCTCTCATGAAAGATTTTTTTTAGCTATAACCATTTATTTTACACTTTGGGCTATTAAAAAATAGCAGATATACATGCTCATAGCTGAACTTGTAGATCTGCTATTTAAAAAAAAAATCTTGAACATTTGTGCAAATCTTTTGAATACATATATTGTTTGAAACATTTTTTACTCAAATCTTTGCTTCTGAGGGGTCCCTCAAACAAAACCTTTTCATGTCAAGGACCCCCAAAATTATGTTTTTGACCGCTGACCCCCTTCAAAATATGTTGTTCCATGGACCCCCCAGAAGCAAAAGTTTGAAAAATAGCAGATCTACAAGCTCGTAGCACGGCACTCTGTGCCGCGCTATGAGCTTGTATATCTGCTATCTTTGAATAGCCAAAGTATAACATTTGACTAAAATAAAAAAAATGACACTGATGCGTTCCCGGATTGAATGGATTAAGGATTAAAGTGGTGGCAAGGCAGTGTGTTTGTGTAATGTAATATGGAATAGAGTGACAAGTCGTTAAACGTGTTGTTTTGGGCATAAATGTGTCCGGTTTTAATTGTGAGATGTATTGTCTGCCTTTCACCACTCTAACACACACACACACACACTCACTCACTCACTCACTCACTCACTCACTCACTCACTCACTCACTCCCATAACTATGAGTCACTGATGCCAAAGGTAAATCAAAACACACGTACTCGCTCGCCCAGAAACCACTGTTTACTTTAGAGGAAGAAGCAGGTGTGCGTGTGTGCGTGCGCGCATGCTTGCATGTGTTTGTGTATGTATGCGTTATGTAATGTGTTATTATTACTGTGTAGTTGTGTTCTCAGTCAAAGCGGCTACAGATAAAACCTAGTTAATAATTTGCCCGCATTGTGTATCCGTGTTTGTGTGTGTGTGTAGTAGTAGAGGGTTAATGTTCATTTTATGTACTTAAAGACCTATCGACCTGAGCTACAATAATCTCACCAAACCAAGCAGCTGAACTGTTTGTGTGTGTGTCTGACTGTGTGTGTGCGTGTGCGCGGTTTAAGCCAGTGATTCCCAGCATGTGAACCACGGCCCTCTGGTGGGGTGTGAGGATATTGCAAGGGGGCCCCCAAATAATTGGCAAATTTCTTCTTTTTTTTTAAATCATGGTATCTTTTCTTTGAAACCTTGAAAAATGTGTTTTCATTGTGATACTTAAAGTAAATAAATAGGAACTTAAACTGAACTACATTAGTTGGATCAATTGATTGAGCATTAAAATGAACATACTTTAAAAATGCACGTGGCCCACCCAGTAACCCAGGGCCGTGTTAAGTGGTCAAATGGGTGGACTGAAAGCTTTCGAGATTTTCTTTTTAGGTGGGACGCTCATAGGTGGGAAGATAATAGATCTGCAATTCCTTGAAAAATCGTGAAAATATGTGCAAATCTTTGAAAAGACATATTTTTTAAAGCGAACATTTGCAACTCAAAACTTTGCTTCTGGGGGGTCCCTGGAACTAAATATTTTCAGATGGGGGTCCGCAGCCAAATACATATTACTTTGGAGGTCCTTGACATGAAAAAGTTTGAGAACCACTGATATAGCAATAATAGTTTGTCAGAAAAAATAAGACATTTGTTGAGACATCTTACAGTTACAAATAATAATACATTTTATTTGTAATGCACTTTTCATTCACAAGGAATCTCAGAGTGCCACATGGTAAAACATCATCAAATCAAATGTTTACTTTAAAAAATATATATTCAAAGATTTGCACACATTTTCACGATTTAAAAAAAATTGCAGATCTACAAGCTCGTAGCGCGTGGTACTCGGTAGATCTGCTATTTTTTAATAGCCAAAGAAATCTTAAAATGACACAGATGCGATCCCGGATTGAATGGGTTAAAGGGATTCTAGGCAAGTTCAGAGATCAAAAAAAGAAAAAGATGTTGTCAAACACCGCCCCTGCACTCCCCCCCCCCCCCCCCCCCCCCCCTGCTCATCAGCAGTTCGTTTCCCCGACCACCAGGGGGTGACGCAGGGGGGACTTCTGAACGGGCCATGCCGAAAATAGGTTGCTTTATTCGGATACAATGGCTCTGTCATGATAAATTGACCACATATTTGAAGTTAAACAACAACTATCCAAACGATATCTTAAAAGTAAATTCCGTGCCTCAAAAAATAAGTTTTAGAGCGTTTTAAAACCGAAAGTAAAAACAGCGCAGCAGAAAACAATGGCGGCTCGTTCCATTTTTGTCGGCTGCACTCTGTTCCATTCGGTTTCAGTCGAACAGTTCACACGGACACGGACGTGCACATGCGTGTGTTTCATTTACGTCCCGGACAAACATAAACAGTAGGGAAAATACATATTTCAGAAAGAGGACTGTTTCAATGCAGGAAAACACCCCAGCATCATTATATAGTGGCTGATAGAGGGGAAAAAATGCAAAATATATATATATAAATATTTTTTTAATTTAGGCTTAATGTTGCCTAGAATCCCTTTAATGGTGGAGGTATTCAATGATTGGGTTTAGGCTGAGAAGGCAACCTCGAGAGAGAGAGAGAGAGAGTCAACACAACATGCATGTCTGAATATTTACTACTGCCGGACAGTTCAGGAGAGAAAACGGATAGTAGTACATTTCCAAATCCACAACTATTCATAGAAGACTACAGACAGTTGTTGTGACCTAGACACTCGATTCAATTGCATGTTATCACATCGCTGATTACAGGCTATTGGGGTAAATAGCTGAGGTTCTCACCAGACATTTTTGTGTAAAATATAGACGTTAGGCGGATAGGCAAGTCAGCAAACTAAGCAGCACCTACTTTACAATGCGAAACAAAGGATCTGGTCAAGGCATATGTTCATTTTAGTTGTAATGCCTATATTAAACCATTAAGACCTGGAACGCATCTGTGTCATTCTTTGATTTGAGCTAAAAAGCATTTTTTTCAAAAATAGCAGATATACAAGCTCATAGCGCGGCACTCGGTGCCGCGCTATGAGCTTGTAGATCTGCTATTTTTTGAAAAATCGAGAAAATGTGTGCAAATTAATATATTTATATTCTTTTAAAGCGAACATTTTAACTCAAACCTTTGCTACTGGGGGGTCCCTGGGACAAAATATTTTGAGATGGGGGTCTGCGGCCAAATACATATAATTTTGGGGGTCCTTGACATGAAAAAGTTTGAGAACCATACGTTTTTCAGAAAACTGTTGGGATTTGGAAGACATTAGTAAGAATCGCCCTCAGGTCTTAATGGGTTAAGCCAGATCGATTTTTCAGACATTATTCATGACTTGTGACAGCAAGGAAGGCAGAGATGTGTTTACTGTTCTGCACCGGCTAAAATGTTGACCCGGAGCTCCTCATTCTGCTATTTCTTTAACCAAACTCTTAATCAGATGTTGCAGTTTGGAGTTCCAATGATGCTTGCATCAAAACGAGAGCACTCTCAAAATGACAGAAATGTAGATTTTGATTGACAGACAATTTTTCTGAGGTTATCTCATCTGTATGTGGATTGAGATGCACACACTCTAACCTACTTTTGTCATTAAAAAAAAAAAAGGAAACGCATGGTTTTCCGCCTTTTCAAATATAGCCGTGTAATCTTATAGTTTCTAGAGGAAACACAAATGATAACCATTCACACTGTTCTGGCTCAGAACAGAGCGGAGTGGCCACAGACTCACCATGGAAAAGAAGGCTAGCTGTGGTCAAGCTGCAATACCAGAGTCGGTCACCAGGAGGTGAAGCGCTTAAATCTCCCCTCCCGTTTCTGGGGGCTTAGTTTGGTTACTTTTGTCAGCAGGGCTCTCTTTGTTTCTTTATGGTCTTTGAGATTAACCGTTCGCCTCCACCACCTGCTGAAACTAGTCGCTCAGGAGTTTTTTTTTATAGCTAAAAGCAAAAAAAAAACATACTGTGGTTAATACATTTTTCTTTGGGATTTACATTATACACGCACCTGTCTAGTGCTACCTGTTGAGATAACGATTGTTTATGCATTTATTTCATATTTACATGCCATAGTCGTTATGCCATGTTATCCCTCCCCACAAACATTTCTGTGTGTTGTCACTGCTGTTGTATCCTACTGTCTCACGTGCCAGTGAGGGGTCCCCACCGGAAGAACGTAACGCCTCTTTCCTACTCCTCCCGCCCAACACTCCCCGCTGACAAGATGCCGCCCCAGCCTGTAGGTGTACAGTACGTGAAGTGACAAATATCACCCTCCCCATCCGGCTTCCCTCCCTGAGAAAAAGTCCAATTGTTTTCAAATGGACACGCTTGACAAAGCAGGATGCACCGTGGTGGATTTGAACCCTTACACTTTATGGTAGTTGCGATACCAATGAACCACCCAAGCGACAAACTCCTGTAATTTTTTTCCTTCCGTTTCTCTCATCAATGCTGCCAGTCCCCTATAGAGTATAAATTACATTGAACTGTTGCTGTTGTCATGGCTGCCAGTCCCCAAGTGATGTTGTGTGGGAGTCCCGTCTGCTCCAGATCGTACTGAATAACTGCTAGTTTGCATAACGTCTTCAGGCTAGGACTTAAGTCTAAGATCTGTAAGATGGGCTGTGCATCGGTTGTGTATCCTCCAAAGAGGATGATACGATCCCTCACCATGCAGCACCACCAACCAGAACTCCAATCCTGGCCCTTGGGCTCAACCTTCTTCCAAGAGAAGGTCTTGGAATTGAACTTCCACAGATTATTGGACTGCCACTCAAGCATACTGTTGAAACCACCAAATATGTGCAGCTCTCCATTGTAGGCAAAGGCTGAATGACCCACACTTCCTTCTGGAAGATGCTGTGCAAAAGGCGTGTTCAGCCAGCAGTCGGTCTCTGTGTCAAACACACTGATGTTGTTGTAGAATTCCCCCCGGCTACTATAGCCCCCAAATACAAACATCTTTGTTCCAATGATGGTGGCAGAGTGACCTTCTGCAGCACGTGGTGGAGTGCCTCTGGTATTAATCAAAGACCAGACCATTGTGGTGGTGTCCAACTTGTAGATGTCATTAAGGAATCCAGTCTTGCGGTGTCCTCCATAGATAAACGTGATCTTCCCCAAGACACAGGCTGAGTGGCCGCTTCTCGTTTCTGGACGAAACCAAGAAATCTCCTGCTTTAACCATCTGTGGGTGTCAACATCAAATGCAAAAAGAACATTGTCCATGTCGTTCCCTCTGAAGGAATCCCAGATGCTGTTGGAATACTGGGATCTCAATTCACTAGACCCCCCCAGATGTAGATGATAGATTCTATCAGCACAGCTGCGTGGCCCCAGCGCATGGAGGGAACCTCAACAGGACGTCTTCCTCTTCTAGATGTCACTGGGGGAAACTTCATCCAGCGTAAAGTCACTGTGTTGAAGACGCTCACATCAATCTGATCCATGTAGGATTTGCCATCATTGTATCCTCCAAAGTAATACACCTTGTCCCCCGCTGGCACAGCAGAAATATCAAGTGACCCTGGTCCTCTTTCCGGATTGACCGGACCGCTTTCCATGGGCAACCACACCGACCAGAAAATCTCTGTCCGTCCCTCTCCGTCCTTCTCTCGATGTGTGTAACATCTTGTATAGGTTGATCAGAGCTTTGTTCTGATATCACACGCAACACAAACCATTGGCATGTGTAGCAACACCGATTCACGCCTGGGCATTAACAACGTCTGATTTGTGAACGTCGACTTCTGTCAGTGAAGTCAAAATAGTTTTGATGCATGTTTTGATGACGTCTACACATTGACACACAAGAGGGGGGGGGGGGACCACACAGACTGCTGTCCAATAATGAGCAGCGGCTCAGTGCGTGTGTGTGACTATAAAACCCATTTTAGTTGAATCGAGATTAAACCTGCACTGGAATAGTGAACTTTCTTTCAGCATGAACAGTGTTCAGTTTCTAGTTTTCTTTCATTCTGGTATCTGTCTGTATGGATTCTCTAGTCAAGTCAGTAGTATGTCTTTTCAGAATGTCTTATCTCATTGATCCGACCCAGGGTTCTACTATTAAGTAAATGGAGATGAATGAGATTAGGAAGAATATAAATTACATGCCATACTCTCTATAGATAGACATCTTCCAGCATGGAATCTGTAGTTGTCTTTGCTCCCTGTGTATCTAAGTATAACGATATATACAGTGGGGAAAAGTGTCGAACTTAACTGGAAAACTTTGGGCTCATTCAGTTATGTCAGCGATTATGACATGAACCGAGATTCTGAACATAACTGCTTCACACAATGCTTGAAATTCTCTTTCATCTACGATAGTTACGACACAAAACACGAACAACCTCAAGAAAGTTCCACTTGTATCACTTACAATTAAGTTATCATTATTTGCTAGTCTTAAGTGTAATACAAATGGCAAAATGCATCAACGTCTGTGTTAACGTGAACATTTGTAACTCATATCTTTGCTTCTGGGGATTCTACAAATGTCGACTAAATCTTAACTGTGTTGCTATAATCAGTGGTTCTCAAAACATTTCCGTGTGAAGTGCCAAAATTATATGTATTTGGCCGAGGACCCCATCTAAAAGAAGCAGAAGCAAAGATTTTAGTTACAAATGTTTGCGTTAAAAATATAAATAATAATATAATAATAATAATCTTTGAATATATATTCAAAGATTATTATCATTTTTTTTTTGAATAGCCAAATAAATCTTAAAATGACACAGATGCGTTCCCGGTCTTAATGGATTAAACATGAACCCTAGCGTCCCTCAGCAGGGTCACTAACATAAACAAAGACCCCACACACCCTGGCCACCACCTCTCTGAGCTGCTGCTGCCCCCTGCAGGCGGTATAGGTCAGTCAGAACACGCACCACTAGATTCAGCAATAGCTTCTCTCCCAAATCCATCCGCACACTTACTCATTCACTGCCACAATTATTGCTGACCGCGTTTGCCCACTGCCAGAGATTTTTCATTAAAAAAAAAAAGTACTCAGGAGCCGAGATACAGAATTTTTAAGTTTTAAGTTAACAAGGAAGTGGATGGGAGTGTAGATCTTTAAACAATCATATCTCCTTGGTCTTTGGGTCAAATTTGAAAAAAAAAAAAAAAGCAAAAAAAAATTTTTTTTTGAAAAAAAAAAAATTACGTTTTTTACGTCAGTGGCAGGATTGGTAAACGGGACAAATTACGTTTTTTACGTCAGTGGCAGTGAATGAGTTAACTGGAAACAAACAAACAAAAAGACTTGATATTACTTATTAACATGATATGATAGTAGTATATGAATATCACTTTTTCCATTGTATTTTATGGTTTTTGATAGTGTTCTGTTGTGCCTGTGTTTTTATGCAGTGCAATTACACCAACAGACTGGCAATATAATTGTGTCGAATGCTTTTATAATATAACATGTTATGATAATGGCATATAAGACTATCATAACTACATGTATAGTATTTGCTGAACAACAACTATGTTACCATCAAATGTTATTTTTCTAATATTGCAACAAAAACTAAGTTAGCCATCAGCTGAGGTTCCTCTGAACTAGTGTTGATTTGACAGCAAATGGGCCTTGATGGGGTCGTAATGGCTGATTTTACACTTGGTTGCATGCTGAAAATAGCCGATCTACAAGTGAGCTTGTAGATCTGCTATTTTCAGAGCGCAACACCCGAGCGCAACCAAGGATAAATTGACTTGTCTTTTAGTTCTACTGGATCTCTTTTCCACTAGTCCCTCACTAACATTTTAGTCTAGTTTTTATTTGTTGAGGAAATTGTCAATATATTTAGTTTTAGTCATCGTGGCTTAGTTTTTATTTAGTTTTCGTGAGTGAAAAAAGGTAGTCGAGGAACATTTTTGTCATAGTTTTAGTCGACGAAATCAACACTGCTCTGAACATGGTCTCCTCTCCTCTCTCCACAGTGTTCCTAACTCCTGCCCTGCCAGTCCACGAGGGGCAGGGTCTTCAGGATATCGCTACGGGCGCAACGTAACCTCTGACCTCCAATTAGCAGCCGAGTATGCCGCCAAGGCCGTGTCCGAGCAACGGCGAGCTGTTGCCGAGCAACGGGGGGGAGGAGCCGACATGCGAGGGGACCTGGCCGGTGGGGACAGTCCCAAGGTAAATACATGTCCACCTAAAAGGGCAAGAACACTTTGGTAGATGTTTGGGGTTGTGTAAAGTTACCTTGCCATGATGTAACTCCAGAGCAGCAAGAAATCAAAAATGGTTGCTCCATTGATTAGAAATTGATCATTAAATTCGATCATTGACTTAAATTGTACGGTAACAGCTCTCAAAGTCTGTCTATTAGCCAGTAAACAAACACAAACAATGCTGATTCAGACAATATAGATCATCACAAAACCTAGTACTGTTTGTTTTTTATATACAAATGTCAACTTCCTGTTGATTATACTATTTGAATATCGGGATCCAGTCCCGTTTTCTTCCTAATAAAATGGCAAAATCAACAGGAAGTTGACATTTTTATTAAAAAAACAAACAGTACTGGGTTTGGTGATGTTTTATATTGTCTGAATCGGCTTCATTTGCTTTCGTTTACGTGCTGAAAGAGTCTCTTTGAGAGCTGTTTCATCGTACAATGGAAGTAAAGGAGGAGCATATCTTGAATGATACATTTTTGATTTCTTGTCCACCTTTTGGAGTTGCATCATGGCAAGGTAACTAATACACAACCCAAACCCATAACATCAATACCTTACTGTCCCTAATGTTGTTAGCTCTCAGAACCCAGTGTAAACATAACTGTAGCCCACCATGTTTACATGTTAACATTGTTGTCATTGTGTCTCCAGGATGAGTCCAAGCCACCCTACTCCTACGCGCAGCTGATAGTCCAGGCCATCTCCTCGGCCCCAGACAGGCAGCTGACACTAAGTGGCATCTACTCCCATATCACCAAACACTACCCTTACTATCGCACCGCTGACAAGGGCTGGCAGGTACGTACATACAGTCCTCTTGCTTAGCTTGTGCAGGTACCTGCGCAGAAAAATTATGTCAATAAATGTTTTTTTTTTTTCAAGATTCTTTGAAAATAGCAGTTTGACGCGTTGTGAGCTTGTACAGTAGATCCCCCTTGTTTATTTATAGCCGCGGTTTAAAAGGGTAAAAGTTGCTGGGGACCCCCTGGAACCTCCTCAAGGAACCCTATGGGTGCCCCCGGACCCCCACGATAAGAACCACTGGTCTGTTCTCAAGCTTCGCTAACAGGGGTCCTGGTGGTGGTGGGGGGGGGGGGGTTCCAGGGGGTCCCCAGCAAAAGTGCTTAACATAGCATCACAATCATCTTAACCACTGTGTCCATTTATATGTTGGCTATTTAAAAATAGCAGATGTACAAGCTCACAGCGTCAATAATTTTGCCAATAGTTTTAGTTTTGATGATAATTCATATCATCCCAAAAATAAACGAAAACTAAGGGCATTTTGTCTATAATTTCAGTTTGTTTTAGTTTACATACGATACAGTTTCAGTTAGTTATTCTTTTTAATTCTCGCTTTTATTTAGTTCAGTTAACGAAAATATTTGTTTTCAGTTTTCGTTATTTCGTTAGTTTTCCTTAACTATAATACCTTGTCGTCGTCCCCCCCCCCTCCTCTGTCCAGAACTCGATCCGACACAACCTGTCTCTCAACCGCTACTTCCTGAAAGTGGCGCGCTCTCAGGACGAGCCGGGCAAAGGCAGCTTTTGGCGCGTGGACTCTGCCTCCGAGAGCAAGCTGGTGGAGCAGGCCTTCAGGAAGAGGAGACAGAGGGGCGTGGCTTGCTTCAGGACGCCCTTTGGACCCCTCTCTTCCAGGTATAGGACTCTAAATCAAACACACGAACGAACACATGTGCGAGCACACACACACACACACACACACACACACACACGCACAGTCTAGTCTTGTTTTGACTCAGTTTAACCCTATCCTCTCTTGCTTCTCCTCCTGGCTGACATGTGATTGGATAGAACAAAGTAAGTGGGGATTTGTAGACCATCTCTATTATTAGTGATGCACGATATTAGGAAAACATCCAATATGCTATAACGTTGTTCAATATTGCGATGGCAACTTGGCAATATGACTCGCGATAAGTAAACAAATACACCGTTTTAAAAGGTTGGTTCACCCTCAAAATTACTTTTTTTCTATCGATTACTCTTATCTTTTTAGTTTTTTGATAATAATTTGATGACCGGCAGCGGTTCCGGTAGGAGACACAAAGAGTGTCCTTTGTGTCTCCTACCGGAATCGCTGCCTACCGGTCCGCTGGTCATCAAAATATTGGCTTAGGAATGCGACAAAAACTTCAAAATCCATGAATTCAAGTCTCCATGGGGTGACTAATCGATAGAGAAAAAGAATATTCTTGGGTGAACTATCCCTTTAATGTCTTCAGGTTTGCTGCTAATGAATAGCCTACTGTATTGACAATGAATATATACCGCTAATTTAGCAATACAGTTTCTCACTGCTCCTCTGCTTAAAACATTTACTTCTAATCTAAACAAAAATATCCTTTTATACCTGGATTGTTGAAATTAATACAAACCTGAAAACATGTTAAATTATCTATTTTGCAATATGTAAAAGTCTTGCGATATGTATATTGTAGGCATGTAACTATTTATCGTAAATCAATTCAAGCTGACAATTTAAATCGATTTAATAAAAAAGATTAGTGCAATGCAAACAGCAGAGGGCGTGTAAAAAAAAAGAGAAGAAAATACCCCAAAAAATACAGGATCTTTGTAAGAGAATTGATAAAAAGAAAGAGTTTTCAGTTATTTGCTACTGTATTGAAAAAAGGATAAGAGAAAACACAGTATTGTAAAAAAAATAATTCAAAAGAAGAAGAAAGTACTCGATTTGTGTAAGAGAAATAATTGTGGTTAAAAAATCGTGAAAAATCTTATCGTGAACCTATTATTGAGATTCAAATCGTGTTGTGAGTTGAGTGAATCGTTACATGCCTAGTATATTGTTCATGTTGCTTTTGCGATGACGATATATTGTGCAGCCCTAATTTCTATTCAACAGGAAGTCCTGGCAGTGGAGCATCTTTTACACGTTTCTAAGCAGTCTCTGTGTGTGTTTAGGCGTTGTCCGTGTTATGTTACTTCTGTGAGCAGGATAGTTTTAGTGTCACTCACCGCTTTTCTCTCTTCTCTTCTGTCCCTCCGCTCTTTTGCTTCCACCCCAGGAGTGCCCCGGCATCCCCTACCCACCAGGGCCTTCTGTCTCCGCCTTCCAGTGGACTGCAGACCCCGGAGTGTTTGAGTCGAGAGGGCTCACCGGTCCCCCATGACCACCACGAGCAGTTGGCCCACAAGCTGGCCTCTGTACCGGAGTACCGGTACTCCCAGAGCGCCCCAGGTGAGCGCGCACACACACACACACACACACACGCACACGCGCACGCACGCACGCACACGCACGCACGCACACACACACACACACGCTCTATGCACAGCAGCCATATTGGAAAGAAATTGGGCCTCTTCTTCATTCCACAGGTGTTACCAATGGTACTAATGAAGGCTCTGTTCCTTTCTGGTCAAACAGAGTCAGGGTGCTGATATTGTGCATCATGTTGGCTCACTGGTAACACTGCTACACCAGTGGGTCTCAAAGAGTGGTCCAGGGACCCTCATGGTTCCTTGAGGGGGTTCCAAATGGGTCCATTTGGTTCCATGTGTACACTAAGAGTTATGGGGGTCCCTGAAATTAAAAGGTTTGAGACAGTGGTTCTCAAACCTTTTAATTTCAGGGACCCTGCTACACTAAATGGAAGAGAGCCTTCATTAGAATCATTGGTAACACCTGTGAAGAAAGTAAGGAAGAGGCCCAATTTCTTTCCATTATGGCTGCTGTGCATAGAGCCTATTGGGAGAGCTTGCAGTTTTGTTCACTAGGAACCTCTAATCCAGTGTTGATTTTGACAGCAAATTTTGATATAGTTTCAGTAATATTCTTTTGATTCTTCTGAAAATAGCCGATCTGCATTGTGGGCTTGTAGATCTGCTATTTTCAGAGCGCAACACCCGAGCGCAACCAAACATAAAATGACTTGTCTTTTAGTTCTACTGGATCTCTTCACCACTAGTCCCTCCCTAACATTTTAGTCTAGTTTTTATTTGTTGAGGAAATTGTCAGTATATTTAGTCATAGTAGCTTAGTTTTTATTTCTTTTTTATTTCATTTTCGTCAGTGAAAAAAGGTCAACGCACATTTTTCGTCATAGTTTTAGTTGACGAAATCAACACTGCTCTTATCGCCATATTCTGACTTTTTATTGTTTCGTAAATTTACGTCCTACTTGATCATACTACAGAGTCGCTCAAAAGTAACAGATCTACAAGCTCGAAACGCGGCGCGAAGCGATGCGTTTTGAACTTGATATGAGCTTCTTTTTTTTTCAATCCTGAAAAGTAACAGTTTTGGAAATGTAAGGTTTCCACCCGACAGAGACGATATATTTTTGTTATCTAGCCCTAACAACCACAATCATGCTAACTAAGCGCTCACGCCAAGGTTGTTATCAACTCGGTAAATCAACCCAGAATTTCCCAATCTAGGGGCTTAGATCGGGAGATCTGTTTGGCATCATATGACCAATCGCAAGCATGGACAATACTACTGGCAGCATAGTGGCATATTTCACCTAATGAAGAGCAAACTATAATAATATGATCAAATATGAACAATTCCAACACATAATCCAGGCTAAAAGCACCACAGTTGCAGCTGCCAAATGCAGGAAGGATGGCTGGCCAAAAAACATAAGACTGTGTAAATGCATTTAAGTTAAAAGCTTATAATATCACTGCTAATAATACATTATAGGGGTCCCAATGTCCAATTCATTTAATGTACATTTCGAGCAGCCCAGCCTCTTCCCCAGACTTCTTCTAATATCACTGACTCATCATTTGACCACGAGTAACTCTGACTATAATTTTGTGTATTACATTAAATTAATGTGTCGCTGTATTCTAATGGCGTGTTTGACAATTCTCAGTTGCAGAACCCAGCACCAGCATGTTATATTTATTACGTATAATAAAAATCCTAATTCAAAGCTTACTTTCATATCTTGTACAACAAGTCACAAGGCTTTTAATGCTTAAATCACTCTGTGGTAGGATGATAATGGGTACAAAAGCACAATGGCTTTCTCGCAGCCAAGAGCTCACAGCTCAAGAAGCTGAGCTCACAGCTCAAGAAGCTGAAACTGATAACTCACTCCTCTGCCCGACAGCAACGATATAAAAAATCATCTGGGGAAAGCCAAAGGGTTTTGCCGTGGTCCCTGCATGGAGCTCCACATAGGTGGTGCTTTTCTACGGTTAGGTGTGCAGCATAAGTGTCAATGTGTCCCGTCATCCCCTCTCTTATCCCACGTTTTCCTCTCTGTTCACTGTCAGTGAACAGAAATGAAAAATAAAAACAAGCATAAAAAAAGAGACAAACTAGAAATGCCCTAAACCTGTGATTCTCAAACTTTGTCATGTCACAGACCCCCTAAGTTAATATGTATTTGGTGGCGGACCCCCCTAATTAAAATATTTTGTGCCAGGAACATTTTGTGTTAAAATGTTTAAAAAAAAATTTAGAACATGGCCTAAAATGCAAGCTTGCAGTTCGGCTATGTTCAAATAGCTGATGTATTAGGGTGTATTAGGGTTAAATTGGTCAACAGATTTTTATGTTCTACAGTATTAACCCATTAAGACCTGAAGCCGATTCTACAAATGTCTTCTAAATCCCAACAGTATTCTGAGAAATATGTATGTTATCGGTGGTTCTCAAACTTTTTCATGTCAAGGACCCCCAACATTATATGTATTTGGCCGCCGACCCCTATCTCAAAATACTTAGTTCCAGGGACCCCCAGAAGCAAAGATTTGAGTTCAAAATGTTCGCTTTAAAACAATATATTTTTATATAAGATTTGCACACATTTTCACGATTAAAAAAAAATAGCCAATGTAAAATAATGCTTTTTTGCTCAAATGAAAATGTGACACAGATGCGTTCCAGGTCTTAACACATTGATTGCCAAGATATTAAACATAGTTTTCTATCCCCGTGCCGGTGTATAATTACCTAAATCCGATGATATTTGATACTCCGTGGAACCGACATTTTGTAAACAAAAAACACGATAAAAGGTTCCTGTGATTAGGCGGAAGTATCTGTATCCATGGGAACGACAAGTTTCCAACCGCGATCCGCCATTTTGGAGCTTTGGTCCGCTGAAAACGGGTGGTTTTCAATGGAAAAAAAAGAAACTGAGTTACAGTCGTAACTTGGGGCGGGTGGAAGTGACGTTTTTGGGAATGATGTCACATCCACATCTTTCTTCTCTGAGAGACGATCGATCATTCCAAAGCTGTGTTAGGTCGCCCCTTGTGGAATTTTCCCCCAAAAAATTAAGAACGCATATATTTGATCTTGACAATCAATGTGTTAATGGGTTAAGAGATTTTACTAATCCCCAGACCCCACTTTGAGAACCACTGCATTTAAACTGTCTTTAAAAAGTTTGTTTAACGGTTGTCTTCGTCCACCAGGCTCTCCGGTCAGAGGCTCTCCAGTCAGCGCGCATCCCGTCATCATGGCCGCGCCCTCTCACCACGCCACGCAGCTGACTTCGGGCCTGGGCAAAGCCCTCGCCTTCATCCCCAGCGGTGGCGGCCAAGCACAGGCCCTCCACCTGCTCCAGAGCGCCCCGCCGCAGACCGTCACCATGGTGAGGGTGGTCACCAGCGCCCCGCCTCCCATCAACATCAACCCCGCCAACGGTTACGCTGCCTCTTCCGCCAGCCCAGGCCAGCAGGGGGGAGTAGAGAGCAGCAGTGAGCTCAGAGGTACGTGTGCGATATTCTGTATAGTTATGAGTTACTGTAGTGCAGGGGTGGGCAACTTTGATGACAGAGAGGGCCACTATTTCCACACTCACTTCAGGGGGCCGCATTGCATACTGTTGCTGTCGGGCGGAAACCTCTTATCTCCATATTTTAACTTTATTTATTTCGTAAATTAATGTCCTACTTCGTCATTCTACTATGTCACTCAAAAGTAGCAAAAATAGCGGTAGTGTAGATCGGCTATTTTTGCTATTTTCGAATTGGAAAAGTAACATTTGTATTTAATTTCAAATGCATAAGTTATACGTATGTTCACTTCATGAACTTAAAATACAAATACATTGGACATAAAAAAGACTAACATTTTAACACTAGTCATTAAACAACCAATATAGACTGAAGTAATTAAAGCCGGTCATGTTTGCATGTTTGGAATTGTAACAGCTGAAATCAATAATATATCAGTATGCCGATATTTACCTGTGGGCCGCATGGTGGGGGCCGCATGGGGCCGCCAGTTGCCCATGTATGCTGTAGTGGTTCAAAACCTTTTCTGGATCAGGGCCCACTTGGAAATATTGAAAGTGTTCGCGGCCCACCCAGCTGACCACTTAACACGGCAGCCATTAATGGAACTAATGTAGTATAAGTTCCTATTTATCTGTATCACAATGAATTTTTTTTCCAAGGTTTTAAATAGAATAATACCATGACTTTTGGTCTATTAGACCAGTGGTTTTCAACCTTTTCATATCCAGGTCCATTATTTATTCGGCATTTGAGCCATGAAACCACCGTTTGGTGAGATTTAGCCTCTCAGACCCAAAACGTAGAATATTTTATCGTTGGATGCAATTTTGTCCACAATTCCATCCATGCTGTATTGATGTTGGTACCATAGGAGAGATAAACAGGCAAACATTGATCAAAATAACAATTCTTTAATTAAGTAATGCAGATGTTTAACAATAATTTAACTCTTGAGAACGTAAAATAAAACTTGCGTGTCCGTTTGGTTTCATTTTACGCTCTCAAGAGGGTCCATTTGGTCACCAACTCTCCATCTTATAGCTGGGGACCACCTGGAACCCCCTCAGGGACCACTGGTGGTCCCCGGACCACTGGTTGAGAATCATTGTATTAGACCTTCATCAGGTTATCCTAATATAAGGATGAATGCCTTAACACATTCCATGCCAGAGTTTAATCTCATAATGTACTCACCAGTGCCAGCGTTTTATTGTTGTTTTTTTGTTTTTTTCATGTCGCCACAGACCTCGCTAAATAAGTTAAAAGTGCGCGTTCATTTGGTTCTAAACACACAGCGGATCTGTGAGAAACGGCCAGCGAAAATAGTTTCCAAATGCGAGCCGCCATCTTGAAGATACAGTGGATCAACGCTAAACAGTGATCAGCGAGGAGAAAAACAACAACCGAGAAAATCGAGTTTTAAACAGGATCCCAGACAGGAAGCGGATACGATCGAAAAAAACGGAACCCGAATAATTCTGTTTCCGACCGGAAACGGAAATGGATCCAAAAAATTCGGAAAGTGCACCTGGGGCAATTTCAATGGGAATCGGCGGTTCGCGTAGATCTACGCGACTGGCACGCTGCGGCTTTAAATAGGTTCGCGTAGATCTACGCGACTGGCATTCAATGTGTTAAAGACCGAAATGTTGTTTTATTCCCATAAAAATATTTTTTTTCTTGTATTTGAAGACGGTGTGTGGGAGTTTTTTCTTTCAGAGCTTGTAGATCTGCGATTTGTTTCTTTTTTTTGTGCAAATTTTTGAAAATGCGCAGTGAGTTTTTAACATGTGGATGTGTTCTCCCTGCAGAGGTCCAGCAGAACAGGGAGAGGGTGATCCATATGGTGGAAGGAGCTGTGCAGAGTGCGGGCCTGGCCCTGGGTTTACACCAGCTTCCTGTTCGTACGGTTACCCAGAACGGCAAACACACTTCTGCTGTCGCTACCAGCCTGCCCAACACCTACAGTGAGTGATCGTTAGCATTTTAGCTAACAGGGGCTGCCTGATATTAGGAAAAAAAACTGTGATATTGCGATTAACTGTTTAACCCATTAAGACCTAAGGCTGATTCTACAAATGTCTTCTAAATCCTAACTGTTTAAAAAATATATATATATGTTGCTAGGTCAGTGGTTCTCAAACTTTTTCAGGTCAAGGAGCCCCACAATAATATATATTCAAAGATTTGCAAACATTTTCACGATAAAAAAAAAAAGCAGATCTACAAGCTCGTAGATCTGCACAATGAGCTTGTATATCTGCTATATTTGAATAGCCAAACAAATTACTAATTAAGTAAGTAAGAGTTCTCTAAATGGAATATAACTAACTTTAGGTATTGAGATATCCTTTAACATTAATCTCTCCCTCTCTCCATGTCTCTCTCCATCAGCCCTGAGCAGTCCTCTGCAGATCCTAGCCGCTCAGGCCTCCAGCTCCCCTCCAGTGTTGCTGAGCAGGCCTCCCGCCACTGGGGGAGCCGGTGACGAGCCAGGCGGCGAGCCTCAACCAAAGAGGCCCAAAATGGAGGTGGACGAGGCGATGATGGGCCCAGACCCGGCCCCGCCTCAGGTCACACCCCACGCCCAGCAGCCTGTCATCGTCGCCATGATATCACAAACCCACGACCCCAGGAAGTGAAAAAAAAAAAACAGGAGCTCTGTGACCCGGGTGTGCCTCGGAGAACGCCTCGCCTTTTTTTTTTCTCAACACATTTGATAGGGACTGCAGACACAACGCGGCCAAAAACTTTTAACTCCAGGCAGCCTTTAATGGTGATTTATACTGTGGTTGCGGTGCAGCCAGTGTCGCTTCACTGAAGATAGCCGATCTACAAGCTGACGCGTCGCACTGCAACAACCCCATTGTGAGCTTGTAGATCTGCTATTTACGGTGCGTGTGTGTGTGTGACACGGCGCACAGAAACGAGTATAAATCAGGCATTTTCAAAAGCCTGTTTCCAACAGAAGGGAATTGCAGTTAGAAAACATCTTGAGATTCGTGTTGTTGAAAATGAATTGAAATCTCTGAAAACTGATTATTATTATTATAATTTTTTTTAAGCAAATCTGACAGGATTTTGCCACTGTCTTTTTTTTTTATGATGTTCTCCGTCATTCACAGACAACAACACACAGACCGGTTATAAGGACGTCATAAGCTTGAATGGAGCATTTTAAACAACACTTCTTTGTCCGTTGACGTTGCACTTAAATCTCTGTGTATGGTGGAGGACGTTAACTTGGGACTGAGAGATAAGAACATTGCCCTGGCCTGGCCTGCTCCCTAGTTTAAATGGATTTTTTTAAACCCAGTTCTGTCAGTTTTATAAAGTCACTGATAGGCCAAAGAAATCACCTTGTCCAATACCTTCCTCCCACTTTGACTCATTGCTGATTGCCTTGAGAGGGAAGGAATTAATACCAGAGAGAGTGTGGTTTAGGGAGTTGTAAGCGCTGCAGGGTGGGAGGGGGGGAGGTAAGACACATGTACTGAGTACTTTAACATGGTCCTGGAGATGAACGAGTGGGGAAGATTCACTCGGAAGTTTTTAATGTGGGGAAGGAACTGTGTTCAATGGGGGGATCGAAGAAGTAATCTTGCAGGCGTCCTTTCCTTAAAGGTGTAGTTCACCAAAAAAAATGATTAGTCGATTAGTCACCCCAATTTAATAAATCAAATTATTGGCTTAGGAATGCGACGAAAACAAAAAATCATCCATGAATTCAAGTCTCCATGGGGTGACTAATCGATTGAAAAAAGTAATTTTGGTGGTGAACTATCCCTTTTTTAAAGGTAGCTCTCCACCACACCGACGTCGGCGGCGATAGTAAGTGTTGGAAAAAGCGTCTGTTGCCGAAAATCTGCTGTTGAATGGGCGGTGGGTTCACTGTCCCGTCGGATCGCAAGTTTTAGGGAAGAGTCGAATACAGTCGGATAGCAGCGGGCTTGTTGTTGGAAAAGACATCAAGCCATAGGCTATTTTTAGCACCACCGCCTGTTGGTGTCGGCTCTCACGTTTTTTCCACACCTTCCAACCGACTGATTCCCAGACTTTCATTCGGTCTGTAGTAATCTGTTTGGTGGAGAGCTACCGTAAAGAGCTGAATACAACCAGAAGAGTGGAGAATGTTTGTCGTAAGAACTAGCCAGGCCTTAAAAAAAGGCCAGGACACCCAATCTCAGGTCAGAAAAAAAAATCTCTTCAAAAAAGATAAAGTACAAATAAAAGTTGCCTTCTCACCTCGCACACAAGGGATGAGGAGAGTGACAAAGTGTTGAAAATTCCCTTGAAATCCACCAGGGAAAGTCCAGAACCAGCAGTTTTTTTTCCACTCGGCGGCTCCCAGCTGAGCTCAGCTCGGGGTTTGTTTTAACAGTATATAATGAAGCTCCTCCAGAGTCCAGATATCACTGGCGATGAGAGGAGAAAGCGTAGAAAGTGTGGCGAATGGAGAGAGAGCGCAATCGTGGAAATGGAGCTAACCTAATGTAGACAAACTGATTGTCCTTTTTTTTGTTTTGTTTTTTGTTTCCGTAGTAGTAAACGGAAAAGACAGTGCGTGTACAGTTTATTTTTTGTCTGTTTTTAGCTCAGAAAAAAAGAGAGAAAGAAAGAAAAAAAAACATGATTATAATGATCCTTAAAAAGCCTTAAATGTTTCTTACCTTTTTTTCCTCAATGTTTATTTTATTTTAACCCTTTAGAGAGCGTTACCTTTTTAGAATGCTAACATTGCGTTTCTTTTATAAGCGCACACCAACCTGCTACAACACTACAACGACGGAACGGGGGCGGCGGTGATGTTGTGTTAGAAAGACCTCCGACAGATTTATTATTATCAGGGGAAGGGGTGGGACCAACTACACACAACCACATACATCTTTTTATCTGTTAAAGGGATAGTTCACCCCAAAAATGTATTTTTTTCTATCAATTAGTCACCCCATGGAGACTTGAATTCATGGATATTTTTTAGTTTTTGTTGCATTCCTAAGCCAATAATTTGATGACCAGTCGACCGGTAGGCAGCGGTTCCGGTAGTAGATACAAAGGAGACTCTCCTACCGGAACCACTGCCGGTCATCAAATTATTGGCTTAGGAATGCGATAAAAACAATATAATATCCATGAATTCAAGTCTCCATGGGGTGATTCATTGATGAGTGAACTATCCCTGTAAGTCTTTTTTTTATTTTTTACATTATTTTTTACATACCCTACATCCTTTACCCTTATTCATTCTTTCTTTCACATTTTTGTCCTTCTCAATTCCTGTCCTCCCCGTAAAGCCGATTTTATGCTTAGTTGTGAGTGTGCATGCCCCAGAAAGAGCCAGAGTCTACAAGCTCGGATCAGCTATTTTTTCTTTGGGGTGAGCGACACCAGCAACACCGCAGCCTAAGTATAAAAACCAAGCCTTATTCATTCATTTCTCTGCGTCCCTCCCTACCCCTCCCTTGGTCTTCAGTCTGTAGGCTGTGGTACAGCTACGGTACAGACACCTGCGCCTCAAAAGTATTCGTTTAGGGATGCACCAATCGTGGAAATTCTGGGCCGTTTATCGATGTTTTTTATTTATTTTATCTTTTTTGTTTATTTATTTATTCCCCCATTTTGTCCCAGAGAAACTAAGAAAAGCTTCATCATGAACTAACTTTTTAAAAGTCTTTCAGTGTTTTTGAACGAGCACAAATTTCAATCATACAAATTCATCGAAATAACCTTTTTAATATAACCATTCTTTTTGTGTGGAAAAATATCAGTTTCAAAGGGCTTTTTTTTTAGCCTGCTATGCAACTACCTAAAAACACATTGCCCTCTGCCATCTTTGAATGTCATGTTATTTTGCAGATAGGCTGGTGGCAGTCAACAGTCAACAAGGCGAATATCATCCGTTAACCGATATAATATGGGTGCATCCCTGGGTTGCCAACCGTCCGCTTGAAATAAGGAAATGGTCCCTTTTTATTTGGAAACTAAAAGACGTGTCCCTTTATTGAACCTGATAAGGGACACACTTTGTTCCTTATTTATGGGAATCAATCAATGACAGACATCTTAAGAGTTCAAACGGCTCATATAATACTTATATACATAATGCTATAGTGCAAGTTTGTTAGCCACTTGAACCCTCTTGAGTTTTCTCTGTATTTGGGACCCGCTTTTTCCTTACACCAAATCTCTTCGCCAAAAATAGCTGATCTACAAGCTTTGTAGATCGGCAAATTCTTTTTTTGGCTGATGATCCCCCCCTCAGAATATAGATGCTCGGGTTCAAGTGGTTAATAGTATAATATACCAAAACTGTACATATACAATGAAGGCTTTTTCTGGGCGCCTCTTATTTTTCTTGGAAATGAGAGACGCCCGGTGGAGTGTCCCTTTATTTTATTTTCAGGTTGTTGGCAACCCTAAATCTTTAGTATTTCGTCTGTGTCGGGTGGAAACCTCATATGTCCAAAATTGTTACTTTTCAGGATTCTGAAAACGGCAAAAGTAGCAGATCTACAAGCTCGAAGCGCGTCGCTTCGCGCCGTATTTCGAGCTTGTAGATCTGCTTCTTTTGATGCTTTTATTTGACGCTGTAGTATAGATCAAGTCGGGCGTTCATTTACGGAAAAAACACCAACAGTTACAACATGGAGATCAGAGGTTTCTGCCCCGACGGAGACGATTTGTCTGCACTTTTTCATCTGCCTTCTCTTCTCAATGTCTCTCGACCTCACTCTCTCACTCTGCCTTCAGCACGTTCTGCAAAATGTCCTTCACCTTCGTCTTCACTGTCAAACCAATCAATCACCAGTTATGGAATGTTTAAATGACTGTTTGTTGCACATGAATTGTAAAAATGAAACAAAAAAAAATAATGCATAATGATTGTATGCTGCTCTTTCTATCTGCTATAAATGACAAAGCTTTTGGAAGATTTTTTTGTTTTTGTTTTCCTATTTTGCAAAAAGAGAAGAAAAATAACTATTTTGCTATAATATCTGCAAACAGCTGTCATCAAACCGTAAAAAAAAGGAAAAAAATACATTTTTTTTTTGGAAATAGAGAAAGTATAAATATGTATTTTTAAATGTTTTTTTTTTTTTTGTGATTTGTTAAAACAAAAATGTGTAGCACAAATTAAAATTCCTCATTGACTGTCCGCTGTCATGCTGGTGTCTTTTCATGTGACCTGCTACCAAGTAAAACGGATGTCTAGATCCATGGTTCCCAAACTGGGGGGTCCACAATTTATTTTGGGGGGTCCCCAGATGATTTGCTTAAGGGGCAAAAAAGAGTACTTCTTGATGCCAATACTTTTACTCAAGCACATTTTGAATACAGGACCTTTACTTGTAACAGAGTATTTCTACACTGCAGTATGTGAGCGCTTCTTCCATCACTGCCAGAAGGTCACGCTGATGTCATTTCCTGTTGCAGTAGTAACTTTAGAAACAGGAAAAACTCCATTGTCCACCTTCCAATTCTTTATTCATTAGTGATGTCATTCTAAACGGTATAAATACGGAGAAACAAACAGACATGCATGAGTGAAAGCCGCTGGTTGGTTGATTGTATACAAAGCATGATACACACAAAATAAAACAAAAATAAAACGTTCATTTGTCAAGATGCAGCTTGGAGGGGACGGATGAGAGGGTACAATTAAGATTGCATTTGCAATGTTTGCTTTACAACGATGTTTCTCAAAGTTAAAAACTTCCAAGGACCTCCCTTAACTAACGGGTCCATTCGGTCCGTTAGGGTCCATTCGGTTCCATTTGTATTCTGTCATAGCTAGGGGTGTGCCGATACACTAATTTCACCAAACGATACGATACGATATTTGGCTCACAACTTCGATACGATTTCGATACGATACGCACTTTTTTATTATGAAAATATATGGGGGAGAAAGATAGCAAATGCAAACAAATAATTCAGACGCAAACTTGTAGCTTTTCAGCTACAATAGCCGTTTTGAATCCAAATAGGGCAATAGTGTGACACCTGACCCGAAAAAAAACATGTTCTCACCCTTTTCACCTCGGGCTGTTTGCATGCCTGATTATTATTATTGTAAAAAATAAAAAAATAATTCAAAACGATATTTTTTTTCCCAAAACGATACATATCGTCACGAAAACGTATCGCGATATATCGCGGGACGATATATCGGCACACCCCTAGTCATAGCTACAGACTTGTAAGGGGAAATTTAGAACCCTGAGAGTCCCTGGACCGCACTTTGAGAACCACTGCTATACGAGAAAAAACGAAACACAAAAAAAGCTTATTTCCAGTTAGTTCCTCAGTTCCAGTTTCTTCTAAAATGTCCAAACAACGTGATTAAGTATTTATGTACAAATTAATATTTACACATCTTACCCAGATACATACATACAGCAGATACACACACACACACACAAAAGTGTGGTCTGGTGGTATACATACTTTGGACTTGCGCACCTGACATAATGAAAAAACAAACGCTTTTTGACTCTCATAACATGATTACCTTGTTATAGTTCTTCATGAACAATGTCCTACAACATTTCAGCACAGCGTGCATGTATAGCCTGCATGTACCAAGCATTGGATCATTGTTTTGTAGAATGGAGGTACAGTCAATGTTGAAACGGTGAGGTTTATGCTGCTTTCACACGGGACGCTTCAAAGATACACAACATATTTGTCGCTCTGTCGCTTTGTATCTGTGTTGCTCAACAAGGTCCGTCATCGGAGCTACAGTTGACGTTTTGTATCTTTGTATCTGGAAGTTGAACCCAGCTCAACTTCAATTTGTATCTTTTGTAGTAGCTACAAACGTTGGATGTTACTTTGTATCTTCATGTCGCTGGCTTCCATTGAAAATGAAGGTAGCATGTATATCTTTGTATCTGCCCGTGTGAACGCAGCATTACACCGGGCTGTAGTATCTTCTGTTGAGGCTTCCTCTAACCAGCCCCCTCTGCAAAAACACTTCAGTATAAAAGTCATCATCATCCATACAGAAATCTTAATAGTCCATTAAATATACAACAAAGAGTGGTCTGAGAGGAACAACGGTCTACCACTGCTAAAACGATATTTTTTTTTTACAGTATATAAAAAAGAGGAAAACATTCCATTCCATATTAAAGCACTGTGTTTGTACAGTGTCTGAGTTTCAGGCTGTGTTTTCCCATTAAACGGAGTCCCATCCAGCAGATGACAATGACACAGAGTCGCTTTGATGTTCTCAGTCGTGTAGATAGTTACCTCGGCCAAGTAAATAATGTTATCTGTTTGTCTGTTTGTCAGCAGGATATCTCAGACAGTTCTGAACGAATTTGCAAAAAAACCTTGTTTCTGGGCCAACTGAAACGATTAACTTTTCACACCGATTGGTGGGTGTGAACCCAAAAGGGGGGCGTATAATGCACATACGTTCTGAACAGATTAACAAAATGCCACATTACTTTAAAGGACAACTTTGTTTTTTTACAACAAGGGTTATTTTATTAGTTTGTAATGATAATAATTAAAAGATGAGTGTTAAAAAGAAATCATGTATTGCTTTCTATCGTTATAGTGATTTGAGTTTTTTTTTACTCAGGGGCGGGGGCATTCGATCCATTGGTAAGTAGTCATGAACGCAACCTCCGATTTCTGTGAAACTTTGTACGCACATCCCCACTAGGCCAAGGAAGAACATTTTCAAATAGGCCACATGGTGGCACTGTAACAGGCAGATTCACATTTTGGCCTATAACTCTTGAACTGTATAGGCCAAAACGTGAATCTGCCTGTTACAGCGCCACCATGAGGCTGATTTAAACTAGAAAAGGTGCTCCTCGGAGCACTGCCAGACCCCTAGTGGTTGAAATCTGAATGGCCGAACTTCGCATGACGTGTGTGCAGAGGAAAAGAGGGACCGACCGACCGACCGACAGACAAAGCCTCATGTAGGCCGACCCCCTGGGTCTGGCAAAAATGTAGGGTGGCATTTCTTCCTTGGCCTAGTGGGAATGTGCGTAAAGTTTCACGGAAATCAGAGACTGCGTTCATGACTATTAACCAATGGATCGAATGCCTCCACTAAAATCCCTATAACGATAGAAAGCAATACATGATTTTTTTTTAACACTCATCTTTTAATTATTATCATTACAAACTAATAAAATAACCCTTGTTGTAAAAAGTTGTTCTTTAAAAGAAAAGGGGAAAGAAGTATATCATGGGCCCAAGAAACTGATTAACCGGTCACACTGTTTTGTTTATACCGACACCTTGGCAAAGGTCTGCGCTCTACTGAGCACATTGTCTAGTTTACCAGGCTATTTTAGGAGGTACTAATAAGGACTGTCATTGATTCTATTTTCAGTAACCGCCGCAACAAAACGATGCATCAATGAATGATTGACACTGGAGTGAAAACACAGCCTCGTTGTTGAGAGCACAACATGCTCCAGCCAGGGGATCATGAACTATAAGAAATAACCCTTACATTCTACTGTGCTTTGACTGTGGTGTCACCTCACAATTCAAAAACATACATACTGGGTAGTAAGTCCACTTCAACCATGGATCAGCTGGGGCTAGAATGACAGATCAGGAAGTCCGTCCATCACGTTATTATTACCCAACCAAGGAAGTTGAAGTCAATGAGGCAGATCTTTTGTCGGAGGGGCATCATCTCCCATTATGATTGCTTGGCTCTGTGTGCTGCGGCTGATTACTGGATTTCACATTCATGATCTCTGTGTGTGTGTGTGTGTGTGTGTGTGTGTGTGTGTGTGTGTGTGTGAGCGTGTGTGTTCCATGGACAGTAATAACACTGGCTGGCGGTTGGTGGGGTCAGCAGGAGGAGGCACTGATCTTCTCTGACACCTCCAGGTCAGACTTGGCCACTAGGAAGCGCAGACGGCCCCCTCCCAGGCGGATCAGGTCCACGGCGCTGCACAGAACACAGAGGAGGGGGTAGAAGAAGAACAGACTTTATTTGCCATTTGCCACAAATACGGGACCGCCATGATGGAGGGGAAAAAAAAGACCAAAGGAGGGGGGGGGGGGTCCAGTTATATGGGGATCAGCAGAGACAAAGTATCTTTGCATCTTTACGTATTAAACGATTTAAATATCTCAAAAACTACAAAACATTTCAAAGTATAAAGTTCAATTATTTGTGTCCACAGTAAGATGAATTATAAAAAGTGTGAATGGAGTTTCTAGGTGAAAGTGTTTTTTTTAGGTCCCAAAATCTTCCATCGACCTCCATTATAAATCTCAAAACTTTTAAAGGAGTACAATGCTAAAACTATGAAACATTCTACAAAAGTCTTCTAAATCCTAACAGTTTTCTGAAAAAGTATGTTGCTATATCAGTGGTGCTCAAACTTTTTCATGTCAAGGACCCCCAAAATGATGTATTTGGCCGCGGACCCCCATCTCAAAATATGTTGTTCCAGGGGACCCACAGAAGCAAAGATTTGAGTTAAAATGGTCGCTTTAAAAATATATATATATTCAAAGATTTGCACACATTTTCACTATTTTTCAAAAATAGCAGATCTACAAGCTCATAGCACGGCACTCAGTGTCGAGCTATGAGCTTGTAGATCTGCAATTTTTGAAGAGCTAAAGAATAAAAAATGGTTTAAGTGGTTTCACAGATGTGTTCCCGGTCTTAATGGGTTAACACAATTAGCACTTTCTGTGTAATTTCAATGTTAGGTGTCAACATGGATTCAATATTTCTGCCTAACCATATTTCAACATTGATTCGCTCATATTTTGCTATCTGGGGAGTGTGTTGTCTAACCTCAATGTGTCGTCATGGCATCAGGCGCAAAAAAATCAGCGACATGTATGGGCACAAAAGGGGGGCATGCCCATACAAATACTGACAGACACAGAGATCTCCGTGACAATGGGATGACACTGTCTAGCCAGGGACTGATCAGTCCAACCTATTGATTAACTAAAAGTCCGATAGCCATGGAGACAGGATGGGGAAGTGGGGGGGGGGGTTACCACTGACAACACCATTTTGGTTGTCAATATCTTTATCACCCAACACTGCCATCACAAAACACTGCCTCTATAATGACCGTATTCATATTCATCATTACCCCTATGATCATGATTATCATCATCATCTCCATTAGGGGGGCTGTGTCTGTCAGACAGAAAGCAATTTGAGCTGCCAACGCCTTTCTGGTAAAGACGTGCTGGGTGGAGCGTTCCTCATCCAAGTTCCTGTTCCTGCTGTTCTACATACTGCCAACCAGGTGAAGAAATCACAGACTGAGGCTTTAACCTTAAGGCTTTAACCTTAAACACATTGCTAGTTTGACCACTTCAAATGCTCTGATCGTAAAAAATATTAAAAGAAATGCCGATCTACAAGCGCGATGCATTGAGAGCTTGTAAATCGGCTATTTTCGCTGCGCAACATGCTTCCATAGAAGACATGATGGCTTCTATGGAATCCAAATGACTGGAATCATTGACTGAGAACCTTTATTTTTTTTTACTTTTTATGCCTTTATTATTGATAGGACAGTAGGCTGACAGGAGATGAGGAGAGAGAGAGATGGGGGGTGACACACAGAAAAGGCCGTCGGGATCGGGACTCGAACCCGCGACGTGCTGTCAGGCTACATTGTAGCCGAGGTGCCTGAACCGCTACGCCAGCGGTCCAGGCCTCGACTTTAATCCATTAATCCATGGAGACATCTTGCTCAGTGCATGTTGTAGCAGTCTGTCTGGACATGATATTCAAAGCACTCTGTCTGTGGACAACGTATCCACGCCCCCCCCTGTATCCATGTCACCTGCCTCCCTTACCTCTGGTAGTCGGCTCCGATCAGGCTGGTGCCGTTGACCGCCAGGATGCGGTCTCCGATCCTCAGGCGACCGTCCGAGGCAGCCGGCCCGTCGGGGATCAGAGTCCGGATGTAGATGCCGGGAGCGTTGAGTGGGGTGTGCTGCAAGGGGCACAAATGTTAGGTTGTGTGTGCGTGTGCGTGTGCGTGCGTGGTCAGTCAACTTGCTTAAATATAAAGGTGAAATTATCAATAAAACACCTTATCAACTTAGTTGGGCATGATCTTTCATTAGAACTATGTAGTCATTGAAAGAAATGGATCACCAAAGCTCTGAATATTATTATTATAATTATTATTTGGGGAATAATGTCAGTCAAGTCAACTAACTGAACAGTCAAGGTTCAGTCCTTCTTGAGGCTCAGAATGTGCCTTCTGTATGGTCTTATTTATTATTGCATATATATACATATACTTGTACAGTACAGCAAACACGTACACTTACAGCAAGTGTCTTGTCCTTGTACCTTGCTTCCTTTTCTTTCATTTTTTTCTCTACATTTTGTCTTTGTTTTGTAAAAGGGTAGGCGTAATAAGCTATGGCTTCAGCCTATACCTTTTTGATCGGAAATGTGGTTATCTTTTCTAATTTTTTTGGGGGTATTACCTATTTTAATGTTGTTACCACAAAATTGACTGAAATAAACTAAACTAAACTAAACTCACATGCACACACGTGCGTGTATGAGAGTGTGCGTGCGTGCGTGCGTGCGTGCGTGCGTGCGTGCGTGCGTGCGTGCGTGCGTGCGTGCGTGCGTGCGTGCGTGCGTGCGTGCGTGCGTGCGTGCGTTATCCACTCACCAGGCCGTCTATGAGTCCCATGCCCAGTCCATAGGGTCCCTTGTCCAGTTCCACTACAAACACCACACATAAGTCATCAGGGAGGGGAGGGGCGCCAGGGGAGGGGACAGGGAAAGGAAAGTCACACCCACCACTAACACACCCTGCAGAGGGACACACACACACACACACACACACACACACACACACACACACACAAACACACACCCACACCAACACACAAACACAGGGTCTCGCTATAGGGTCGGACAAATGCACAACACCTACAGGATGTCGCTGTACCCTAAAGGCAGTGGTGGAAAGTAACTAAGTACATGTACTCAAGTACTGTACTTAAGTACAATTTTGAAGTACTACTTTACTGTATTTCCAATTTTCAATGACTTTACTTCTACTCCACTACATCTCAGAACACGTCGTGATGCGACGTGTTGTGAGCTTGTAGATCTGCTATTTTCATTTGTATACATATTGAACTTGTGAAATGGGACATTCTGCAAAATAAGTACTTTTACTTTTGGTACTTTAAGTATATTTTGATGCCAATACGTTTGTACTTTTTCTCAAGTAAATTTCAAATACCAGACTTTTACTTTACTGAGTATTTCTAGATTGTGGTATTGATACTTTTACTTAAGTAAAAAAATTCAGTACTTTTTCCGCCACTGCCTAAAAGTAGGGTAAGTGATATTTTTTGGTTAAAACAAAAAGGGTTTTGTTAAAAGGTTAAAGCACTATATTATGGTAGTAATCATTGCTATAGAGTGTTTGTTCAGTAACAGGAGTCTCCCCGTCTCTCCAGCTCTTTAATAAACAGAAAAAACATTCTCAGGTGGGTTGCAAAATGTCAGCCAATCAGGAGAGAGTACCCATTTATCAGCTTCATTTTTATAGTGTTCCAGTTCACATTTTGTCAGCTCTTTTCTTTGTGTCATAACTTCCAATTTCACTTGTTTATAATCTTTATCCTGGCTGACTTCTCTATCCTGATTGGATAAAATTGGTATCCCGACCTGAAAATGCATTTTCTGTTTATTAAAGAGCTGGAGAGACATGGAGACTCCTGTTACTGAATAAACACTCTATAGCAATGAGTACTATCAGAATATAGAGCTATTTAACACTTATTTTAACCAAAGAAAATCACTTACCATACCTTTAATTAATTATTATAATTTTGTTTTTAAAGATGCAATATGGAGATACTAGGTTTCTGCCTGACAGCGATATGATTAATGAATCACAAGGACATGTGGAGACAGAGCTACAGACAGACAGAACCAACAAACACTTTTCACGTTAACCAAACCATACCATACCGCCTTAACACATTCAATCCGGGAATGCATCATGTGTCATTTTAGATTTATTTGGCTATTCAAAAATAGCAGCTATACAAGCTACGATCTTGTAGGTCTACTATTTTTGAGAAATCATGAAACTAAATAAGCGAACATTTGTAAAAATAAAAATAAAAAGTTCCACGGACCCCCAGAAGATAAGCTTTGAGTTACAAATGTTCGCTTTAAAAATATATATATTCAAAGATTTGCACACATTTTCACGATTTTTCTAAAATAGCAGATCTACAAGCTCATAGCGCGGAACTCAGTGCCGCGCAATGAGCTTGTATATCTGCTATTTTTCAATAGCCAAAGATGCGTTCCCAGAGGGGTTAAAGTGCTCAACACATTTTGTAGAACAAATAAGCATTATCGTCTCTGTCGGGTGGAAACCTCAATATGTCCAAAACTGTTACTTTTCAGGATTCAAATTCAAAAACAGCAAAAGTCTGCCGATCTACAAGCTCAAAAACCTTTTTGTGACTTAATTTACAAAAAAACATTAAAAATATGGAGATGAGAGGTTTCTGCCGACAGCAAGGATATCAGAAAACAAAGCCAAATATAAATACCCAGTGAAGACAAGACTATGGGTGTAAATGTCTGTAACGTCATACATATCTCTGACGTAGGACTCCATCATATGGAAAAGGTTTCCCATCCGAAACGTTTAGTTTTTTACTGAAGCTAAATATTTCAAAAACTATAACGTGTACTCAATACTGATAATGGATTCAAAGTAAAAAGGTAAGACGTACCAGAACTATACTACGTCCTGTAACATCAAGGATATCAAATCAGTAGTGACATTTTGGTAATTTGGTCAAATAAATGATCAAATAAGACTATTTTTTTAATGTTTTTATTCTGATTTGAACATTTGTTTTGTGAAATGTTCAGGACCCAGTCTAACCAGCAGGTGTCACTACACTACATCTCAAAGCACAGAACACATTCTGTTCACATCCGGTCATATCAACACTGTCAGGAACAAACCTGGCATCTATTTATATTTCCTCTTTTTATGTGTTCCCTCCCCCCATAAATGAATGCACAATTTTATGCTTTGCGATATGACACATTGTGAGCTTGTAGATAAAAATGTATACATTTATAAAAATGTAACCAATGAAAAGTAACTGACTAAAGCGACTTTACAGAAAAAAAAACAAGCACAAAGTCGCATATCGTCTCTGTCGGGTGGAAACCTCGTATGTCCAAAAAAAGGATTCAAATTCAAAAGTAGCAAAAGTAGCAGATCCGAAATCTCGAAATGCGGCGCAAAGCCACGCGTTTTGAGCCTCGTCTGAATTCACATAACTTAATATTAGTATGCCAAATTACGTTCTAGTTATGTCCAAAGTGAAAAAAAGATTTTTAACCCCAACCCCATTTTGTCACTAACCCATGTAAAGGTATACGTATATTGTCTCTGTCTCTCATATGTCCAAAACTGTTACTTTTCAGGATAAAAAAAATAAATAGCAAAAGTAGCATTTCCAGAAGTTCAAAATGCGCCGTGTTTCGAGCTTGTAGATCTGCTACTTTTGATGCTTTTGTGTGACCGCTGTCGTATCATGTAGGGCGTTACTTTAAGAATAAAACACAAAAAGTGAAATTATGGAGATTAAGAGGTTTCTGCCCGACAACAGGAACATAATAAGCGGACATGGTGACTCTTCTCACCTTCCAGGCCGTTGCTGATCAGTCCGTTGGTCTTCTTCACCTCCGCCAGAGTCCTGCCGCCGCAGCCGTTCATCTGTGGGGCGTGGCCTAAGACGGGCACGCCCCCATCGGGGTACAGGGGGGTGTTTGGGGGCGTCAGGAGGCAGGAGGAGGGGTCGGGGGGGTTGTTGTTGTTGTTGGCCTGTTGTTGTCGGGGGTGGTGGTGCTGGTGGATCACGCATGTTCCGTTCCTCCTGAGGCTGCTGCTGTGGGACGTCTGACCAGGAGGGGGTCTGTCCCACTCCCTCCCTCCTCTGTCGTCCCCGGCGGGGGGCTCAGGGACCACTGCCTCGTCCCCATGGTGGTCCCCCGCCACGGAGCGAGGACTGCTGTGACTGGGGGGCAGCAGCTCCCTCTGGGGTGGGTGGATGAATGGATGGGTGGGTGGATGGATGATAGGGTGGGTGGATGGATGGTAGGGTAAGGTAGCAGGGGAAGCGACCACGTCAAGTCAATCAAAACTTTTCATGGAAAACATGTGAAGGCCAACACATTCCTCACAGATAGCCGTCAGTTATTGCCAACTCTGTAATTTTTTCTCGCTAACCTGGTAGCAGAGCCTGGCTAGTAATCGCAACCTCCCATAATCAAATACCACTGGGGGATTGACTTTTTTTTCTTTCTCTCCGCATAGTTTTGTGAGGTTAGGGTTAGGGTTAGGATTAAGGTTAGGTTTAGGCATATTTTTGTGAGGTTAGGGTTAGGATTAGGTTTGGGCATGGTTTTGTCAACATACAACGTCGCCATGGCGTCCTGTCATGTCAAAACTTGATGTTTCAGGGCTACTGATAGAGCGGCAAGATGTGACGCCTTGGGAGTGATTACGGGTTGTGAAGGCACATATATATTAAGGACAGCAGAGTTGTGTGTGCACACATTTTAGACCAAAACACATCTACAGATATTATTACTACAATGAAGTGCACAGTCACTCTAACCCTTCAGATATTCTGCATAGATAACACAGCACCCATGCATTTGTGTGTGTGTGTGTGTGTGTGTGTGTGTGTGTGTGTGTGTGTGTGTGTGTGTGTGTGTGTGTGTGTGTGTGTGTGTGTGTGTGTGTGTGTGTGTGTGTGTGCGTGCGTGCGTGTGTGTGTGCGTGCGTGCGTGCGTGCGTGCGCGCGCGCGCGTGCGTGCGTGTGTGTGCTGTATGAGGAAGGTGCCGGTAAAACCAGGGATTACACTCCAGTCGTCCATTCCCCACTAATTGGCCAGCCTAAAGACTAATCAGATTAAACGTGATTTAACCATGTCTAGGTTTCTGCACGTGTGTGTGTGTGTGTGTGTGTGTGTGTGTGTGTGTGTGTGTGTGTGTGTGTGTGTGTGTGTGTGTGTGTGTGTGTGTGTGTGTGTGTGTGTGTGTGTGTGTGTGTGTGTGTGTGTTGGCTGCAGTTCTTTTATCTGTGGGATTATGAGGAACTGCACAAGGACCACAGCTGCTGGGGCACATGACCTAGATTAGGTGTGTTTTTGTGTGTGCGTCCGAGTGTACGTGCGTGCATGTGTGTGCGTGCAGTGATGGAACGTAACTAAATACATTTACTCTAGTACTGTACTTAAGTACAGGCAATTGCCCTCAGTGCCCTCAATTACCTCATACCTGTCTAACTACTCTTCTCCAGAGTGAGTGACACCCACAGCTACAACACTAGAGGGACCGACCATGATCTGGTACCACCAACATTTAGAACAAACATGGGAAAGTTCTCATTCTACTGCTCTGCCCCCAAAATGTGGAATGTCCTGACACCATTCATTAAAGGATGTGAATCACTGGTTTCTTTAAAAATTGGCCTGAAAAAAAAACATCTATCAGGAGACCATAAGGGGAGGTAAATGTAATTGCCTATCTCTTTTGTACATATAGTGTTTTGTATTTGTTGATTACATGTATTATTGTTTAAAAAATGTGCCCCCTGGTCAGCCGGGGTGCCTGATGGAGGGGAAAGGAACTGGTTGGAATAATGTGTTCCTTCCACGCGCTACGTCCTACCGGGGAAACTCCCCCCCTGTCATCCTGATACAAGGGGCCTGCTCACTCCTCATGCATTGAAGGAGGCATGAGCTAATTTCTGGTCTTATATTGTACCACGAGCTGTTTACATTTCTAACTAATAAAGTATTCAATCAATCAATCAATCAATCAGTCCAAAAAATACGTGGGTATAAAATCGGAGTACTTCATCCACCACTGCACGTGCATGCATGAGTGTGCGTGTGTGCGTGCGTGCGTGTGTGCGTGCGTGCGTGCGTGCGTGCGTGCGTGCGTGCGTGCGTGCGTGCGTGCGTGCGTGCGTGCGTGCGTGCGTGCGTGCGTGCGTGCGTGCGTGCGTGCGTGCGTGCGTGCGTGCGTGCGTGCGTGCGTGCGTGTGTTCCTCTTTCTCTGTGTCACAGCATTAGGGCGGGGCTGACCTGTTGCAGAACGTCCGGCTGCTGCCAGTCTCCAGCGGTGTTGGTCCCGTTAGAGTGCGTGTGCACGGTGGTGGTGGCGTGCTGTGTGTGTGTGTGTGTGTGTGCGTGCGTCTTGGCCCTCAGCCCCCACAGGTAGTGCCTCACGTAGAGCAGCTGTCTGTAGATGCTGTCCTCCACACACTCACTGTCCAGGTCCACCCTGAAGCCCCCGCTGGGGAGCACGATGGGGGGGTGGTTCTCAAAGCTCTCCAACAGGTCCACTGAACACACACACACACACACACACAGGTTGTTATTACTATACTGTACTTGTGAGGATGTCAACATTTTAAGACAGCAATTTTATGAATGAATTAAAATGTACGATGAATTTAATTTAATTCGCAAAAACCCTAACAGCCTAAAGCTGAAAAATTGCCCATCTTTTCCTATTGGTAAGTGTCTAAAAGTCTTTTTTCAACCATAAAACAGTCGTTTTTTTTTCCAGGGAAATGGTCCTCACAATGTCTAACCCTGTTTCCATTCTGGTTCATTGTACTCAATTCATCAGTAATGCATAATAATACATATACAATACAATACAAATATCTAGTTGCGCATGTGAATATCATCACACACCAAAACAAGCTGAAGACTGGTCGTACTTCGATGCACGACACCCCTAACCCCTACCCCCACAGTAACCTCTAAATGCCTAATCCTAACCCTGACCCCCCCAACCTGGATATTTTCCTAATCGTAAGCCTTTTTGAACCTTCTATTGCGAGGACCAGGAAAACTGTGCTCACACACACACACACACACACACACACACACACACACACACACACACACACACACACACACACACACACACACACACACACACACACACACACACACACACACACACACACACACACACACACACACACACACACACGGAAGCTCCTGAATATCAGAGAAGGGTTCCCCTTGCCTCATCATCTCTCAGGTATCCCCGCTCGTCTCTAAGGTCCTTCATTATTCATTACGGTCTTTGAAAATGACAGTAAAGCTTCTCCAACATGAAAGTAAACACGTTAACATGGTTGGCGAGATCACATACAAATAACACAGCCTGCCTGACGTATACGTACACTTGTTCATGCATGCTTGCTTCCCTATAAAGGGGAGACTTTATTAAAGCTAAACCCACGGTGTAATTACTGCTAATGTTTTTAATTTGACAGTGTCACTCAGCACAGCAGCACGTGTGACACTGTGATCCAATCATGAACTGAAACTTAATCCTAAAAGATACAGGATAACAGGATATAATCTCTCTTTAGAGCAGTGGTATCCCAAACTCTTTAGCTCGAGACCCAAAAAGAGAAATGTGACGTCTCCCCAGGACCCAAACTAGTGAAAATAGCCTATCTACAAGCTCACAACGTGTCGCGACGCAACTCTTTGTGAGCTTGTAGATCTGCTACTTTTTTTAATTAATAGAATTTCTTTTCTTTTCTCTTTTTTATACATGAAAATCAATGCCTAAATGAAAATCTCTTGAAAAATGTTTGACATTTCTTTTTAATAGTTTTCTTTACTTTTTTTACTTTTTGAAAATCTTTAAAAATATATATAATTTAAAAAATGCAGTATTCATGTTTGGGGAACAGACGCACACGCACACACGCACACACGCACACACACACACACACACACACACACACACACACACACACACACACACACACACACACACACACACACACACACACGTCACCAATTCTCTCTGTCTCTCTCCTTCATTGTGGCACACACACACACACACACACACACACACACACACACACACACACACACACACACACACACACACACACACACACACACACACACACACACACACACACACACACACATCTTCATAATTCTGTCTGGCACACACCTGTCCTGTATATATAGGCTTCGTCCTCACTGCTGGGCTGCCAAATGGGGACAGGGCCTATCTCTGCAGTGAGCTGGTACTGGCTGAGCAGTCTGTGGAGCTGGACAGGTTTCAGACTGGGATGTTCACTGGTCAGCACCCTCCAACTCAGCTGCAACACACACACACACACACACACACACACACACACACACACACACACACACACACACGCACACACACACACACACACACACACATACTTATGAGAATCAAATGACGGATACAAAGAGAACAGATTTTTTTTTAAACAAATTATGTGGGTTTAAAAGCCCTATATGACAGATGGCCATCATGGCCCTTTGTCGGGCATCTATGCGAACACAATTGGCCCGTGTCCGGGGGAGGGAGGCCGGGCGGGGAGGGTGATATTGGTCATTGCACGTACTCCTGCAGGCTGGGGTGGCACCTGTCAGCAGGGAGTGTTTAAACGACTAAATTGGGGAGAAAAGGGGGGTAAAAATATATATATTTTTAAAAGAAAAAATAATATGGAGATAAGAGGTTTCTGCCCGACAGCATCGATATATAGCTAAAATCTAAAATGACACAGATATTTTCCCCGTTTTAATGGGTTAAACTGACGACAACAGCAACGAGCTAGCTACAGCTCAATGTCCAGTAATGACAGAGAAAGAACTACACTGGGAGAAATTACCTTGTGGGCTTCCGTCTCCCTGACCCTTTCCTTTTAGCTCAGTGATTCTCTAACCGTTTAACTTCAAGGACCCACCATGACTCTCAAGAGTTACAGACCCGGCGAGGCACGGCGACTCGCTCGTTTGAGCGGTGCCTCTCGTGGCTCAAGTCCGCTTCAGACTGCGCGCCTCCGTCGGGGCTGTCCGAAAACATGCGCTCCCACACCCCGCTCATCCTAGGGAAACAATATTTGCTCCCTGGACCACCACTACATGAGAGCATTTGGATGAAATCTATCTGGCGTAGCGGTCAGGGGCCTGTTCCTCGAAAGGTGAATTAAATAAGCCTGGCCTTAAGCCAAATCCAGGCTTGACAAAGTCGGGTCCGAAAAGCCTCGTTTATTCCGTTCCTCGAACGCCAAGCCAGGCTGAAAAGGAGCGACTTTGTCGAGCTAGGCTATGTCAAGCCAGGCTGTGTCCAGCCAGGATAATGAAGCCAGGCTGAATGGGCGGCGATTCGCCGCCGACGTATTTCTATAAAAGACCATGAACTCGAGCGCAGATTCCTTGAACTTGACCAATCACGGAGTCCAAAACCAGAGCAGCGTTCGTCTCTGTGGCTGAATAGCAGCACTGCAGCAGCTCATGAAATCATACAAGGAAGTTAAATGTATTTAAGCAAGAAAGGAAACGCGACCGCAATAAATAGATCCAGGGAGAAAGCGTGGCAAAGTATTGCAAGCACACACAGTGTGTGTGTGTGTGTGTGTGTGTGTGTGTGTGTGTGTGTGTGTGTGTGTGTGTGTTTGAGACGGACGGGCAACGGGACGAACGGGACGGGACGGGGGGGGGGGGTGGGGGGGGTGTACTGCGACGGGGGCCACAACGGGACAGGACGGGACGGGACGGGGGACGGGACGGGGGGGTTGACCGCGACAGGGGGCCGTGACGGGATGAGCGGGGGGGACGGGACGAGACACGCAATAAATAACCCCACATTTGCAAGACCACTTTGGTAGAGGTTTGGGTTGTGTAGTTACCTTGCCATCATGATGTAACTCCAAAGGTGGACAAGAAATAAAAAATAATTTCTCCATTGACTAGAAATCAGAAGGAGCGAGTGCATTCTCCGGCAGCGGCAACAGCCGCGGAACTTCCGCGGAACTGCCGGTGGAGGAGCGGCAGCTCCCGGCAGTGACTGCCGGCGGTGGAGCGGCAGCTGCCGGCGGAGCAGCGGAACTGCCGCGGAAACTGCCGGTGGAGGAGCGGCAGTCGCGGAACTGCCGGTGGAGGAGCGGCAGTCAACTTCTTTTTTCCGCCGATAAAGTATAGTTTTGGACCATGACGGAGGCGCGCCGAATCAGCAGACCTTGAGGCCAAGGAGTCGCGCCCGAGCGCCTCCAGGCGCGAGTGCCCGCGACGACCGGCCGATGGTCTGCTATTCGACTAAGCGCCGTCCGAGTTATGTACCGATAGGCACAGAATCGTAAATAATATTGGTGGGGACTGCGTTACACAAACGCAGCACACGGCGCCGCCGGCAGCTCCGCGGAGCTGCCTCGGCAGCAGCCGCTGCCGGAAAATGCACTCGCTGTCCCTCCTAGAAATTGATAATTTAAAATATGCTCCTCATTGACTTACAAAGAGGCTCCTTTAAACCCGTAACTAATAATTTATATATATATATATATATATATATATATATATATATATATATAATATATATATGTGTATGTATGTGTCAGACATTTTTTATAATATAAATTTTTTTTTCTAATATATTATCAAACATCTAACAACAAGATGAACTATAGTGTTAACTATAACAGAGTGACAATTACATATCACATGAGTCATTGTGAAACAATTATGATTATGATTCATGGTCACACACTATTTCAGTAATATAATTAATTTGATTATATCTTATTGTATTTATTTCCTTTTATTTGAATGCAGGGTCATTAAAATGAGTCCATATACAAACACATGTTTTGAATTAACTGTGGAAAAACTTGAAGAACAAGGCACTGGATTAAGTAAGCTTGGCTGTTAGCCTGCCCCTGACCAGGCTAACTTCACAGCTAAATTGCCATGGTAACTAAGCTAGGCTTGCTTCAATTCTCTTTTGTGGAATCGGATAAGGCTAAACTTAGCCAGGGTGAACTGGCTAAACTAATCTTCAAGATAATTCAGCTTTTGTGGAACCGATTCAGCTCTAATCCTGGCTAAATTAAGCCAGGATAGGTGGTAAAGCCAGGCTTTAGCTCTAATTCACCTTTTGAGGAACAGGCCCCAGGGCACCTTGGCTCCAATGTAGCCTGACAGCGCATCGCAGGTTCAAGTCCCACTCCTGACGATCTTTGCTGCATCTCTCTCCCCGTTTCCTGTCTGTCTCTACTGTAATCTATAAATAAAGGCCAAAAGGCCCCCAAGAATATATTAAAAAAAAAAAAAGAGATTTGTCTATTGAGAGTCACAGGAGAAGAACAGCGATGGTGGGATTAATTTGCCGAACGGCAGCTTATGTGATGGATTCCTGAGATCAGTGTCTTTTCACCAGGGCTTCAATCGGGAAGGGGAGCCCTATTCCAAAGAGGTGGGAGGGTAATCTAATATAAAGTATATAAACACGGCATGTTTCAGGGGGGCTATTTGCAGCCTGGAATCCAGACTGGGTGCCCACTGGTGCCCGTCCCGCCCCTTGGAGATACGATCAGTACCAGACTGAGAAGCGAAGTGAGAAAAAGAGAAAGAAAAACGCCGAACGGAGCAAATCAGTCCCAGGCTAGGCTATTTGGGTCATTTAGAAATGGAATCATGTGGATTTCAGGATCCCCATGGGACTGGCCTGCATGGCTCCGTTCTGGATCTGGGACGTCATCATCTATGATGTCAGTTGTCTATGACGTATGACTCCAAATATGGGCGATGTTTCAACCCAACCAGAGCCCCACTGACTTCCATTATAACATTTATTATAAGTTAAAGTTAAGTTACTTATCGGTCCAGCGGTTTGCGAGATTAGCTCCAGTCACACACACACATACAAACAATATTTCTCTCTGTATTCATATTTTCTGTCATAGAGCTTCAGTAACTTTCTTTTGTAACCTTGTTAACTGTAAGTAGTGGAGTGGTATTACCCTAGGTGGGGTTGGTGAAAGGGCCTCTCTGTGTGGAGTTTGCATGTTCTCCCCGTGTTCCCTAGGGTAGGTACCCTCACAAAAACATGCAGTAATCCGGGTCACTATACTGCCTCCCCCTGGCCAGCCGGGGCGCCTGATGGAGGGGAAGGGAACTGGTTGGAATAACGTGTTCCTTCCACGCGCTACGTCCAACCAGGGAAACTCTCCCCTGTCAGGTGATAAGAAGGTCAGTTGGCTCTCATGCATTGAAGGAGGCATGAGCTCGGCCCTGGCCTCCCTAGGTTGGCAGAGGGAAGGCAGTGCCCAGGATTACATAGACAATTGGCACTGGGTGTAAAAAATGGGGTTACGAAATCGTGGGATAAAAATGTAAGAAAAAAAAAAGTAGTGGATTGGTATTTAGAGTAGAGTATCAGTAACTTTCAGTTTAGTTACACTCCAGGTAGGACTATGTGTCTGGGGGACAACATTCCTGGTCCTAATAACCCACTTTCTGACACACTTTGTTGGCTTTCATAATCATAGTGATGCTGTAGACATAAATTCTCAACTTTCTCAACAACACCCTGCAGCTCTATGCTGGTCCCAGTTTCACTTGGAGGACATAATGGATGTGGAGGAACATGCTATTCCTCCCTAGCTCTACACTCCACTGAACAGGCTGAAAATAGGCAGATCTACAAGCTCACAACGCATTGCACATATTAATTTGGGGTCCTTGAAAAGGAAAAAAGCTCAAATAAGCAACTACACTTTAGAAACAAGCCCAAAAACAACCGCAACCCACAACAACCAATATTTACAAGCGACTTTACAGAAAGAAAACAAGCCCAAAGTAGTCGCTTATAATGAGCAGACATGGCAACACTGGCCCTGACCAGTCGCTATAGTCCAAGACGGAAATAGCAAGACATGCCATCTCCGGTTTACTTCCCGTATCTGTGTGAAGTAGGCGGACGCCTTTTAAGGAGACAGGACGCAGGTCGGAGTCTATTCATTTCAATGGGAGAGTGAACGTGAACACAGCTTATGAACCATTCTTTAGCTCCATGGTCACTGAACTGAATATTGGACCAGATCGTCACAAGACACACAATATTCCGAACATTTTGAAACTAAAATGGCTTTTTTTCCAGAGAGACAAATCAGGAGAAAATCAACTTTATTATCGACATTTCTCTGTCCCAGCAACACACTCTCGCGGGATCTAGCACCAGTAAACATTGGACGTTTGCAAGATTTGCCGTCAGACGCCCACTTAGGAGACCATTTGTAGGATTTGTGTAGGATGTCGTCGCCTCTAGTGGCTCCAATTGGGATGGTGTATCTTCATAAATTAACAATCGTTGCTATAGTGCAGCGAGTCAGGTGTGCACGTACTGTATGTGTGTGTGTGTGTGCATCATGCACGTGGTACAGTACCTGTGTGAGCTGCTGTGGGGGCGTGGCCAGTAGACACACAGCGCTGTTGAACTTGCTGAAGAACTTGTCGGCCAGATGACCCAGACCTGACCTGCTGGCCCACTCCATCACCATCCTCACACAGGCCTGGATCTGCAGCACCTTGGAGCGCTGGTACCAGCCCCGTGAGGGCCCTGCAAACACACACACACACACACACACACACACACATGCACACACACAGACAGAAACAAACGCACTTTCTTCAGCGTCATGTATAAAGAGAAACTTGTTACAGAAATAGAATCATCTGCAAACTAATTTAACACCCAGACAAACCCAGACAGACAGAGAGAGACACACACACACACACACACACACACACACACACACACACACACACACACACACACACACACACACACACACACACACACACACACACACACACACTTTCACAGGATGGTAATATGAGCAATTGATCAGGGCTGGCACCAAGTGTTACTGTGTGAGTGAGCTTAAATATTTCATCACAGTAACACACTGCAGTGGAATTCTGTTGTGTGTGTGTGTGTGTGTGTGTGTGTGTGTGTGTGTGTGTGTGTGTGTGTGTGTGTGTGTGTGTGTGTGTGTGTGTGTGTGTGCGTGCGCGTGTGCGTGTGTGTGTGTGTGTGAGTGCGTGCATGCGTGAGTAAGAAAGAGAGGAGAGAGAAAGAGAGAAAAGGGAGAACAAGAGGAATAAAGTGTGTGCGTGTGTGTGTGTGTGTGTGTGTGTGTGTGTGTGTGTGTGTGTGTGTGTGTGTGTGTGTGTGTGTGGGTGTGTTCTACAGCAATAGAGGCATAAATTTTTAATGAAGTTGATATTGAAGTCAATTCTCGCACCCCAACAGAATGCTAATACATCTCTGCAGAGAGAGAGAGAGAGAGAGAGAGAGAGAGAGAGAGAGAGAGAGAGAGAGAGAGAGAGAGAGAGAGAGAGAGAGAGAGAGAGAGACAGAGAGAGAGAGAGAGAGAGAGAGAGAGAGAGAGAGAGAGAGAGAGAGAGAGAGAGAGACAGAGAGAGAGAGAGAGAGACAGAGAGAGAGAGAGAGAGACACAGAGAGAGTATTTCTCTCTGCAGGCCATGCCAGCATGAGGTGTCTGATCTACACATCTGTCCCAGCAGTGTCCTCACCGCCTCACATCAAACAAACCAAACACAAGTCAGCGTGGTGAGATAAGAGAGAACGGATTCAAGCTAAACAAACTGTCACGACTGAAAAACCTTGTATGGCCTCAATGTGCCATTTGTGAAACAGTGTGAAAGGAGCCCCCCCACACACACACACACTATAGCGCTGTTTCTTAAGCCATTGGTTATCAAAGTGGGCTCCGGGGACTCCCAGGGGTCCTTGGAGGGGGTTCCAGGGGGTCCCCAGCAAAATGTGTTAATATAGCATCACAATCATTTTAACCACTTTAACCTTTTTATACTTTGGCTATTCAAAAATAACAGATATACAAGCTCATAGTGCGGCACCGAGTGCTTGTAGATCTGCTATTTTTGAAAAATCTTAATTTTTTTGCAAATCTTTGAATATATATATTTTTTTTAAGCGAACATTTGTAACTCAAATCTTTGCTTCTGGGGGTCCCTGGAACAAAATATTTTGACATGGGGGTCCGCGGCCAAATACATATCCATTTTGGGGGTCCTTGACATGAAAAAGTTTGAGAACCACTGTTCTAAACAATTAATATGTAAAATGATGATTTTTTTAGTAATATTGTTCCTGCTGTTCTACGTACTGCCAACCAGGTGAAGAAAATCACAGATTGAGGCTTTAACCGTTGCTTTTATGAAATGAGGGTTTTCTTTTCTTTATTTTTAGATAAGATATTTTTTGGGGGGCTTAACCCATTAACACATTGAATGCCAATCGCGTAGATCTACGCGAACCTATTTAAAGCCGCAGCGTGCCAGTCGCGTAGATCTACGCGAACCGCCGATTCCCATGTTAATCGCCCAAGGTGCACTTTCCGAATTTTTTTGATCCATTTCCGTTTCCGGTTTTCGGTCGGAAACGGAATTATTCGGGTTCCGGTTTTTTCGATCGTATCCGCTTCCTGTCTGGGATCCTGTTTAAAACTCGATTTTCTCGGTTTGTTGTTTTTCTCCTCGCTGATCACTGTTTAGCGTGTATCGGCTGTAGCTTCAAGATGGCGGCTCGCATTTGGAAACTGTTTTCGCTGGACGTTTCTCACGGATCCGCTGTGTGTTTAGAACCAAATGAACGCGCACTTTTAACTTATTTAGCGAGGTCTGTGGCGACATGATAAAAACAAAAAAACAACAATAAAACGCTGGCACTGGTGAGTACATTATGAGATTAAACTCTGGCATGGAATGTGTTAAGACCGGGGACGCATCTGTGTCATTTTAAGATTTATTTGGCTATTCAAAAATAGCAGATATACAAGCTCATAGCGCAGCACCGAGTGCCGCGCTATGAGAAAAAATTAAGACAGCGTTAATCCATGCAAAGAGCGCTGTGAATTCTGTACCCGTTTCATCAGCCTGTGTTTGAACCACTTTAAACCTGCATGGTGTCCCTAATTTGATTTGAGGGGGGTTCCAAATGACCCCTTATGGGTGTGTAACTCTGAGAGTGTACTATACAGGTTCATTTGGTTCCATTTGTACACTCTGGGAGTTGTGGGGGTCCTTGAAATTAAAAAGTTTAGAACCACTGCTACACTAAATGGAACAGAGTCTTCATTAGGATCATTGGCAACACCTGTGAAGGAAGTAAGGAAGAGGCCCTTCTTTCCAATATGGCTGCTGTGCATAGAGCAGTGGTTCTCAAACTTTTTCATGTCAAGGACCCCCAACTTGACACTTATTAGCCCGCGGACCCCCATTTGAAAATATATGCCAGGGACCTGAAAGATTTTTACGGCTCTAGCAGTGATTCTCAACCATTTTAATTTCAAGGACCCCAGTTTAAGCCACGGACCCCCATTTAATGGCATTTCTATCTCTGGGACCCCCAATTTATGTCGTAAAATCAATGTTAATTTAACTCTAAAGGTCATTACACACCGGCGATTATGCGAATAAACGCAAAATTCGGACTCGATCCGAATAAATAAAAGACACTTTTTCGCTTCGCTTTTTCGCTTTGTGGAAGCTTGCATTCACTTTATAAGGTTTAAAAAAAAAAACGTATTATTCGCATGAAAAAAATCGTCCCCGGTGTGAAAGGGCCTTAAGAGTGTACAAATGGAAGGTTCCATTTGTACACTCTCTGAGTTACAGACCCATAAGGGTCCATTTGGTTCCTAACTATCCATCATTTAGCTGGGGACCCCCTGGAACTCACTCAAGGACCCCTGTGGGTCCCCGGATCCCACTTTGAGAACCAATGGCATAGAGCCCATTTTTTTCCCCAACAGAGGAACTATTGACGGTGGAACTCCTGGCTGTCAGGTGAACAGAAGCAGCTGCTGTCTCCCTGTGTACCAGACTCAGAGGATATGTCTCTACAGTCTAGAGACATATCCTCTGAGTCTGGAACACAGTGCAGAGTTTGCACCCTATACAGCAGACAGTCACAGTGGGTGACTGGCAGCAACAGGGACCATAAAGTACACAAGAGGAGGAATTTGGAAACAACGAAAGTGGGGAGAAGATCTCTGTCGCTATACATTAACAACTCCTACAGGTTGGTCGGGAGGTTCTGTTGAGCAATTATTGTTTAAATTCTTTGCCTGCCGCCGACGAGATTTCTCGTCAGATTCTGCTAAGGCGCAGCCTGACACTGCATGACGAGTTTGACGAGATTTGTGGTTTTCCACCAGATGGCGCTGTTCGCTAACCTATGAATGATTCCTTGCCTGTCAGAAAAGGATAGACCCGGAAACAGCTTGTTTACTTCCTGTTTATTCGTTGTGGAAAAATGGCTTTATCTCCGTTCCTGTTGCTTTATGGCAAAAACAAGCCATTCAATCTAAGTTCATAACGTGTCACATCGCATTATAAACTTGAAGATCGGCTATTTTCACTAGTTTGGGTCCCGGGGAGACATTAAAATGTATCTTTTGGGTCTTGAGCTAAACCGTTTGGGAACCAGTGCTCTAGCCTACCTGCTCATGTTCTGCTTGACAAAATGCTTCACGCTTATACTGTCAGTGTTATGTTGTTAGAAAACAGTGTTCAGAGTGCTAGGTGAAAATGCACACACACACACACACACACACACACACACACACACACACACACACACACACACACACACACACACACACACACACACACACACACACACACACACACACACACACACACACACACACACACACACACACACAGGA
>NC_137604.1:57313716-57413375 GCF_963280865.1 Gymnoscopelus braueri
AGGTCATCAACGTTTTATGGCTGTGATTTTATGAATGCCATTAAAATGCTTGTGTGTGTGTGGATGTACTCATAATAACATAAACAGCAGTTTGAATTAATGCTGATTAATCACACGAAACAAATGATCTGGGTGTGAACGGACCTTAACTCATTTTTGTGTGTGTGTGTGTGCGTGCGTGTGTGCGTGCATGCGTGTGTGCGTGCGTGCCTGCATGCGTGTGTGCGTGCGTGTGTGTGTGTACACTAGTATACGACCCGTGTACAACCCTAGAACGTCACAACGCTGGCATAGTTCTGTGACTAACACTTTGCCCTTGTTTACTCCTCTTCCTGCCTGCCTCCCTCCCTGGGGTGAGCATAGCGTTGCCATGGGGACACATTACCTTGGTGACATAGTAGACGCACTGCTGAAAAGTGTACATGATCACTTCCTCCAGGATGGTCATGGCCTCCTCATTGGCTGAGATGGTTGCCGATAGCAATGACTCCTTGGACCCTAGACACACAGACGGCAGAAAAAAACTGATGAATACATCGTAGTATTATTATTATTTCTTTTACATTTTAAATGGTGAAAATGAGCCGATCTAGAAGCTTTTTTAAATTATTTATTTTTATAACATTATAAAATAGTGAAAATAGGCCGATTTACAAGCCTTTAAAAAAATATGATTACATTTTTTTATAGTGAAAATAGGCAGCCTTTAAAAAAAATTAGTAGTAGTAGTAGTAGTAATGTAGTGAAAATAGCTGATCTACAGGCTTACAACGCGTCGCATAGCGGCGCGTTGTGAGATTGTAGATCTGCTATTTTCCCTAACTAACAGCTACGCGGCCCTCACACCTACATTGCACTGCTGATCCGACTGATATGCCCATATCTGGAGATCTCTGATGTCATCAGTATACAGTATACCCATATATGGGCATGCTGATATGCCCATATATGGAAATATCTATATCTGTCAGACCTTGTCCCTTTTATACCCATATATGGAGATCCCTGATGTCATCAGTATATGCCCATATATGGGCATGCCCCATTTTGTGCCAATATATGAAGCTGACTGATTTGTTTGCGCCTGATGCCATGACGACACATTGAGGTTAGACAACACACTCCATATTTGGGCATGGCTGCATTGGGAACTCCTTATATGGTTATGGCTGAGTCATGGTGACATGAGCGTGACATCAGAGGTCAAGCCCGTCCACTGGATATATGGAGATACAAGGTTTCTGCCCGACAACAACGAGAGAGTTGGGGGGGGTTCTTTTAGCTGTATCAGTATAAATGTCATTGTAACAAATGACTCTTCAGCTGTTATCCCAATACTCATCATTAACACTTTGTTATCTCCTGCCAAGCGGATATAATACATTCAATCCTGTTTGTCAGTGTCTTTCTGCAGCTTAATCTTGCAAACTTTTTGACTGATTGAATACTTTATTAGTCAAAAATGTAAACATTTAAGCAACGTTTCAGTCAATAGAGCTTCTTCAGGCATCTCTTCTTTAAAGCCTTTAAATGCATCCTCTGCTTTTTGCTTCTGCGTGCGTGTGTGTGGGTACCTTGCAGTGTCTCCAGGGTGTGTGTGTGTGTGTGTGTGTGTGTGTGTGTGTGTGTGTGTGTGTGTGTGTGCGCGTGCGTGCGTGCGTGCGTGTGTGTGGGTACCTTGCAGTGTCTCCAGGGTGTGTGTGTGTGTGTGTGTGTGTGTGTGTGTGTGTGTGTGTGTGTGTGCGCGTGCGTGCGTGTTGTTATACCTTGCAGTGTCTCCAGGGTGTGTGTGTAGGCAGGAGACCTCTGCTGGATGAAGTAGAGGATCTCTATGGAGTTGGACATCCAGAAGAAGATGGTCTGCAGGTCTGGGATCAGATCAGAGATGCTGAGCAGAGACAGAGAGGCCGGGTCCTGACTGCACGGACGGACACACACACACACACACACACACACACACACACACACACACACACACACACACACACACACACACACACACACACACACACACACACACACACACACACACACACACACACACACACACACACACACACACACACACACACAGAGGTTTGTTTTACTATCCTGGTGAGGAGATCAACATTTTTGGACAGGCATTTAATGAATGCCATATCTTATATTTAGTCCTAATCTGTGATTTATGAAGTCCTCCACACTAGTGCTGTGTTTCCTAAACATAAACCTTTTCTTTCCACACATGTTGAATTCATGGACTGAAAAAGAATGGACAAAGCGACGCCATTGGTTTCTACAGACCATAAATGAAGCCGATTGTTCAGGAATGTCTTTCTTTCTTTCTATATCGCGTCATATCCTGCGCAATGCAACCAGACCAATATTGGTTGGGTAGCTTGTCAATCAAGAGCGGGGGCGGGGAATGAATGCTATTGGTTGTGTAGCTTGTCAATCAAATCATCCCGCCCCTCCGACCTAGAGCATACCCTACTTTATCGTCAATTTAAAATAAATGGGACCATAATTTACCAAAATGCATATCATGGTGATTGAAAGGAGACTTTAAACTAGCGACTGGAAGCATATAGTATTTATGACAATGTTTATTAAGGTAAGAAAATCAAGTCTAAAGTTCGTCAAAAACCCATCCGCTTGCGTTGAGAGAAATTCTTTCTGACACCAGCAGGGGTAAAACAGCGAAACTACAGGCCATTCATATGAACTGTCACTTGAACTCACTTCCCATATAGACTCAATTTCAAAGGCCAATGCTGGGCCCTTGGTTGAATTATTATTAGGTAGTATCATCATAAACCTATGGTACTGCTGTTCTACATACAGAGAACCAGTTGAAGAAATTGGAGATCGATGCTTTAACCTTTGCTTTTAGGAAATATCCGAGACCATTAGGGTTTCATGGAAGGTGCTGGAAAACGACTGAAATCTGTCATCTTTAATCCATGTATAAAGTAATGCATTTAAACATTTGTATAGACAGCAACAAGCACATTCTCTCTCTCTCTCTCTCTCTCTCTCTCTCTCTCTCTCTCTAAGGTGGAAAATAATACTCACTGCTGAGCTTGCTTCTGTGCCAACTCCTTTGTCCTCTCCTGCAAGTGTCACACACACACACACACACACACACACACACACACACACACACACACACACACACACACACACACACACACACACACACACACACACACACACACACACACACACACACACACACACACACACACACACAGAGAGAGAGAGAGAGAGAGAGAGAGAGAGAGAGAGAGAGCAATTAAGGAGCTCATCAAACTTTTAGGTTGTGCGTAGGAGAGCTGAGCGTCTCAAAGAGCTCGCTAACCACCAGAAAACGATACCACTTCTCTCTTTACAATTTACACTCACACACCCACCCACCCACCCACCCACACACACACACACACACACACACACACACACACACACACACACACACACACACACACACACACACACACACACACACACACACACACACACACACACACACACACACACACACGAAAACACACACACACACACACACACACACGAAAACACACACACACACACACACACACACACACACACACACACACACACACACACACACACACACACACACACACACACACACACACACACACACACACACACACACACACACACACACACACACACTCACACTCACATTCACAATCACGCACGCACTCGCACACACGTTAGTAATTATCATATAGAGCGGATCATTTGTTAACTAAACTTCCAAATAGTCTCTTTTGGTGGTCAGGGTTGCTATGGCAACAAGACAGCGTGCTGCGGTCGTATATCTTCCAGTGGTCCAGACCCATGTACCCACAATGCATCAGTCGCACAGTTTCACTGCTCCACACAGCAACGTCCGGTGCGTTAACTTCAGTGTAATCCGGAGGGTGTAAAATCTAAGTACTTTAATCATCTTCAAAATGTTTTAAGCCAACATGTTTCGACCATAACTAGTGTCAGTGTGTATAATACACACACGTGTAGTTCTGGGTGTGTTAGGTACTATACTAATTGTGATTGATTAACGGTGCTTGCATCTCTCATGTGTTCTGACATTATTCATGGCCTGTGTTTGTTTGTCAGTCTCATACTTGTCCTGATGAAGACCAGTTCTGGTTGAAACATTGTGTAGACATGATTAACACATTAACTGCCAAGACCGTAGTCCTACGGGCCGTTAAATCCAACTGTTAAGCGCCGAGACCGTAGCCCTACGGGCTGCGGTCTTTTCGCGCATGCGCGGTCCGGGTGCACTTTCGGAATTTTTTTGATCCACTTCCGTTTCCGGTTTGATGACAGGAAATAGAATTATTTGGGATCCGGTTTTGACGAGCACGCCCGCTCCCATTCTACAGACGAAACTGAAACTCAATTCTCTTCCTGTAGTTTTTTCTCCTCGCATTTCACTGTTTAACGTAATCCGCTCTAACTCAAACATGGATGCCCCGTTTGACACGTGGTTTTCACTGGGAGATACAGGGAGATCTCGCGGATGTAAACAGACCGTGTAGCGCTCAATCTTAAGGATTTTAACAAGATCTATGGCGACATGAAAAAAACAAAAAAACAACAAAAACACCTTGGCACTGGTGAGTACATTATGAGATTAGCCCTTGGCAGTGGATGTGTTAAAGTACTTTAATTTTACGCCCTCTACTCCTTTATTTTTTGAGTGCTCGGATCTTTCCTCTTTTCAAAGTTTTGGTTCCAGCACCAATCTGCGTTTTTAACTCAACTTTTATCTCCTTTTAGCACCTGGTTGATCTCTCTCTCCAACTATGCATTTCAATTAAAGACAGGCAGACAGACAGACAGACAGACAGACAGACAGACAGACAGACAGACAGACAGACAGACAGACAGACAGACAGACAGACAGACAGACAGACAGACAGACAGTGTGACACTGAAATTCCACACAGTAGTGAACCAAGGCTGTGGAGTGCAAACGTAAGCCGGTTGCAAGCAAAGGCTGCCATCGTATACGCATATACGTGCGCTTATGCGTGCGTGTTGTGCATGTGTAAGTGAAACGTTCCACCCCTGCTGCTTAACGATTCACCTGACCCGACACGGCTGACCTGCTTTCTCCACATGAGGTCATCTTAAGTAGAAAACAGCGTTAAGTACAGTAGCTACAGCCACGAGCACGGAGAAACACAGAGAGAAAGCACCAGTAAAATCCCCTGTGTTCATTTATCCACTCATAATTCAATGACAAATGGTGAAATGTTATGTGAAATACCCTTTAAATCAGGGGTCTTCAACGTTGTTCAGGCCAAGGACCCCCTAGCTGAGAAAGAAATGAAGCAGGGACCCCCTCTATATTGTATAAAAGTGTTTCAGTTTTTTTTTTACTTGGTCTGCTCTTTTTTTCCTCTAGTCTACACCTATACCTCTTTGCCAAAAATAGCAGATTTACAAGCTCACAACGCCTCCCAGTGCGAGGCGTTGTGAGCTTGTAGATCTGCTATATTTGGCTAAGATTTGGTGGACCCCCTGTAGTAACTCTGAGGACCCCCTAGGGGTCCCGGAACCCCTGTTGAAGACCCCTGCTTTAAATCATTGGTTCTTAAAGTGGTTCCAGGGGGTCCGCAGTAAAAGTAGTTAATACAGCATCACAATCATTTTAACCACTTTATCCATTCATACGTTGGTTATTCAAAAATAGCAGATGAGCTTGTAGATCTGCTATTTTAGATTTTTTTTCTTGTGTTTTTTAATATATATATTATTTTCTTCTTTAATACAAATCTTTTCTTCTGGGGGGTCCCTGGCACAAAACATTTTCAGATGGGGGTCCGCGGCCAAATACATTATCAATTTGGGTGGTCCTTCACTACTGCTTTAAATGAACACGGAGGAGTTTTCTGTGAACACACGGTCAGGGACAGATGGGACGGACAGGGGGGAGAGTGAGCACTGACCCACGCGATGCTCTGTATACGTCTCACTATCTTGAGCAGGAGCTTCCCGAAGCTGCCTGGAGGGAACGTGGCGGCTGAGTGTTGTATACACAGACACAGCAGGTAGGCTGGAGTCAACTTATGGTCATCTCCTGAGAGAGAGACACAGAGAGAGAGAGAGAGATGGTTATTATAGTTAACTAAAACTGACAATTCAACATACAGTAAATAATAGCCCGCCTGAGAAGCAAAAGGTCCCAGGTTCAATTCCCGCGCCATGGCAATGTGTGGAGGTGTCCCTGAGCAAGACACTTAACCCCTAACTGCCCCCCCCCCTGCTCCCAGAGAGAAGCACTCAGCTGGCTGAATCTGAAAACTCAATTTACCCCGTGGGATGAAATAGGTCTAATTATTATTGTTTAAATCAACTGAAATAAAAATAAAAACGAGGCTTTCCAAAAAAAAAGTATAACTATCTGGAACTGTTTTTGTGTGTTTATAAACCAACTAAAATAAACTAAAATCATAGAATGTTGGTTTTAGTATTTGTCAATATTTCATAAATACAGTGAGCCTAATTGGGTGGATATGAAATCTTCCAATATTTTAACTGCAGCAGTTTTTAGTTCTGTTGTCAATATATTATATTTCAAATATTTTAGCTAAAAGTATATATAAAAGTATATCGTAAAAGTATTTTATGAACTTGTTACATCTCGCCCCTGACTACCACAACTACCAAACTACTAAACACTAAAACTAATAAACATTTTACTAAAACAGAAGCTTTAAAAAAGATATAAAAAATATAAACTAAACTAGCAAACACACTCTGAAAACTAATCGAAACTAATAAACTGATATGAAAACAAAATGTAAAGAAGAAATGAATAAATAAAAACTGCTAAACTATAATAACCTTGGAGAGAGAGAGAGACATAGAAATAAATATACAGGTTCAGCTGCTGCACAGAACCTTTTGTACTGTGGGAGCACAGTTCACCCTGGCAGCTCCTTTGTTAGGGATTTCGGACAGGTTTGGCTTTATTTAGACAGGAGAGCAGCAGTAGAGAGAATTAAGCAGAGAGGCAGGGGGGTAAAGGACGTAAGACACAGCCCTGCAGCCCAAATCGAAAGCGATTGTGTCGACGACGCACTATCATGGTCAACATGAAGACAAAAGGACAACGGGGCCTTGCCACCAGGGCTCCAGGACTCTGGGACAATTTGTCAAACTTAAAATATCCTCTTTCAAAATCACCTCTTTAAAACTCGCTTCTATCAACTTGCTCTGAATACCTGTATATTTTATATCGTTGCTGTCGGGCAAAAACCTCTTATTCTAACCTTTTGTGTTTTTTCTGTAAATTAATGCCCTACTTGATCATACTACAGTGTCACACAAAAGCATCAAAAGTAGCAGATCTACAAGCTCGAGCTTGTTGATCTGCTACTTTTGCTTTTTTAGAATTTAGTATCCTGAAGAGTAACAGTTTTGGACATATGGGGTTTTCACCCGACAGACCCTATCCTCTTTCAAATCACCTCTTAAAACTTACTTCTATCAACATGCTCTCAATACCTGATTTCATATTTCTCTTCATCTACAGTACATCTACTTTTTATTAATATTATTAATTATTATTGCATAGCCAGTTTGGGCATGTTCAGAATGTGTGGCCGTTCGGAGCCAGGTCGCTCATCTGATCGCCTTCCAACTTGACACTGCACTTCCTTGATTCCTCATATCAGCATTTATTGACAGCTTACACCACCTGCTGAGGACTTTAAGAGAAGAAATCTACGTATAGTTCACATCACACAGTCAAGAAATAAAGGCTTCATTATACAAAAATGGCCATAGTTTTTTTTCTGCCATTTTTGTATAACGAAGTCTTAATTTTTTGACCGTGTGATGTGAGCTAGATTTATGGGAATATAGCAGATCCACAAGCTCGCAACGCGGCGCGTAGCGACGCATTGCGAGCTTGGATCTGCTATTTTCAACTCATTTGGCTACCGGGGCAAACGTCTAATTTCTCTTTTGGGTCTTGAGCTAAAAAGTTTGGGAACCCCTGATGTTAACACTTTGTAACTGTTTTGAAACGGTGCTATACAAATAAAGATGATAATGATATTATAATTGATATTATACATTATAATAGACTGTGTGGTATTATTCAGAATAAGCACAGACCTCCAGGCTCAATGAGGGAGACGATCCTGTTCAACAGCTGGTCCTCGTGGACCTGCTCGAACTCCAGCTGTAGCCTCCTCTTCTGACCTCCAACTCCAACTGCAACTCCAACTCCTCCCCCACCTACAGGTCCTCCTCCTCCACCTCCTCCTCCTCCTCTGTCCCCTACCGCCAGACTGAGTGTCCCACCTCCCCCACCTCCTCCTCCCGCGCCGCTGCCTTTCACCAGCTGTGGTTTGATGCCGCGCCTCACGGCCACAGCCACTGCGCTGGCGACCACCGGCCCGCTCCTGTCCCGCAGCGTGGAGCCGCACATCTTACACGTCTCTCCTCCTCCCCCAATGAACCCCACCCCCTCCTCCCCCCCCGGCCCCCCTCCTCCGCCCCCGCCTACGTCGTACAGCTGCCCCAGCGAGCGGAGGCGGGCCAGCGTCTGGGCGGGCAGCGGCTTGGCGCCCGTGGGGTCCTTGTACAGGAAGATGTAGTGCGCGCCGAAGGAGAGCAGGTCGCCGTGGCGCAGCACGGTGGAGCGCTCGCACCGCGAGAAGTTTACCAGGACGGCGGCATGGGGGAGGGGCTCCACGGCCACGCAGAGCCGCTGGCCGTCCGGCGTGTCCATGTCCGACGACGGCGCCCGGTAGCCGCCGCCGGCGTTGTTGTTGCTGCGACGGGGCGGGGCGGCGACGCGCCGCAGGCGGCAGTGCAGGGGCAGGATGTCCGGGGACGACAGGCAGATGTTGGGGCGGGCCGACGGGGTCTCCTGGCCCACCGTGTGCTGCTCTCGGTTCAACAGGGACACCAGGCAGTCCTGGAAACACAGCCGTATGCAGTCAGGATGGATGGATGAGTCACATGTCACATCAATAAAACATATATTTTTTAAATTGGTGTAACACCGACCAGTAATTTTAAGAACATGTTGCTGTCGTCTATATTAAGGAGGCGTAGGAGGAAAGAGGAGTCTTTTTTTTGGTAAGCGTGAATCTGTAAAAAACGTCCGGGCGGAAACACTGGCGCACCCAAAAAAAAATCCGCTCCAATGTAGCAGCAGGTAGGTAGGAAACAAAAATCTTCACACTGACACAGAGGCAGTTATAAGGGGCACATCTTCGTTTTTTTAGCAGTTGTCCTAAAGTTACAATAGCCTACTCACTCGCAAATATTATAGCAGCCTACACTGAATGTCACATGATAGAACAGCAGCATAAAAACAAATACATTATCTAATGCGGTTGGATGACAGATGGATAATGAACGTGTACATGCGGATTAGGCTGACAAAAAAGCCCATCCACTGTCTCTGTCTCCGATGTGCGGGCCAGGCTACTATAAGTGAGGGCTGTGTAGCGGCCCGAACCTCTAGTACAATAATAAAAGGATAACACAAAAAGGCCTGAGGGCTTGTTTCCATTGTGGTCCTGTGTATTCAATTCATCAAGACATATAAAGACATACAATACTATACAAGAAATCATCATCAATACAAGGAGCAGTAAAAGTATATTTACAGAAAAACATGAACATGAACAATGAATTCATCCCCATGTTTGTGCCGAATCTGGGCTCCCTCTGGTGTTGGTGCCCGAGGGCGTTTCTCACTCTTTTGAAGTAGTTAGCTACCGTTTGCCATAAAACTGAACTGGCACAGGAAACGGGTTATGATGCCTCGATCCTGGAAACCTGCTGCTACAGTTATGCCCAGAGCCTATTGTGTTTGTTGGGAGCCGCCTGGCCAGGCCGGATGCACCATGAAGGAAGCAATAAACCACAGTCTCCACAGTCGTGGGCAGCAACTTTACCAACCCTGTGCCACCCTATGCCTTTATTATGGATAAGACAGTAGGCTGACAGGAAATGGGGAGAGAGAGATGGGGAGTGACACGCAGCAAAGGTTGTTGGGATCGGGAATCGAACTTTTTACTTGACTGGCACTTACAAAACCCAGGCGGAAATTAAATGAAAATAAAGAGAGGGTGAGTCCGTCCTCCTCACCCCCCATGATGGAACCCTGCATACAACCACCTTTCCTTACACACTACAGCACTGGTTCTCAAAATGGGGTCCGGGGACCCCCAGGGGTCCTTGGGGGGTGTACCAGGGGGTCCCCAGCTAAAGTAGTTAACATAGCATCACAATCATTTTCATTTTAACCACTTTATCCATGTATATGTTGGCTATTCAAAAATAGCAGATGTACAAGCTCGAGCTTGTACATCTGCTATTTTTTGTACCTTGTACATCTGCTATTTTTTAAAATATTGAGATTTTTTTTAAACAACAATCTTCTCTTCTGGGGTCCCTGGCACAAAAGCTTTTCAGATGGGGGTCCGCGGCCAAATACATATCAATTTGGGGGTCCTTGACACAAAAAGGTTTGAGAACTACAGCCTTACTCACTAGATACTAAATGTCTCACCTGTTTGTTGTAGCCCTGTAGCAGCAGCAGGTGTGGTGATTGGTAGAGGGAGTGCCTCACCCCTCCTCCTCCTCCCCCCTGACTCCCCTCCTCTTTCCTCCGGCCGTTGCAGGAGGCGTCGCGTTCTCGCCCCCCACCGCGCGTTCCCCTCAGGGGGCCGGGCAAGGTGGAGTAAAAACGCTTGGGCTCGTCTCCGTCTCCAAGCTGAGAAAACACGCAAAATAACAACAATGACACGACGAATCAGTCACTATATCGTCTCTGACAAGCAGAAAACATATTGCTTTCGCGCCGCGTTTCGGGCTTGCTTGCAGATCATGGAGACTTGAATTCATGGATATTGTTTTGTTTTTGTCGCATTCCTAAGCCAATAATTTGATGACCAGTGGACCGGTAGGCAGCGGTTCCGGTAGGAGACAAAAAAGGCGACTCTTTGTGTCTCCTACCGGAACCGCTGCCGGTCATCAAATGATTGGCTTACGGCCGATCTACACCAGACTTTTCAAAGCGACACACACAAACGCTCTTTTAGATCCAGTCCTATTTTAAAGCCTGCATATTCGAGGCTCGCGTATCCGCGCGCCTGATGTAGCCGGTATCATTGATATCAATTGGATCTTTCCAAACGCACTGTACGCGCGCAGCAAATTCCACGCATACGCGCGCTTTAAAAAGTCTGGTGTAGATCGGCCAAAAAAAGATCCATGAATTCAAGTCTCCATGGGGTGACTAATTGATAGGAAAAAAAGTCATTTTGGGGGTGAACTATCCCTTAATTTAATTTACAAAAAAACACAAAAAATTAGAATATGGAGATAAGAGGTTTCTGCCCGACAGCAACGGTATTCAAATGCACATAAAAAATGTTAATGTGCGTGCGTGCGTGCGTGCGTGCGTGCGTGCGTGCGTGCGTGCGTGCGTGCGTGCGTGCGTGCGTGCGTGCGTGCGTGCGTGCGTGCGTGCGTGCGTGCGTGCGTGCGTGCGTGCGTGCGTGCGTGTGTGTGTGTTTGTGTGTGTGTGTGTGTGTCTCCACCTGGTTGAGGCTAGTCTCACTCAGACTGCGGCAGAGGGAAGAGGTGCCATTCCTTGGCAGCGTCAACGTTCCCTTGGCCCGGTTCCTCTGGAGCTTCCGGGCCTGAGCGTTGATATCTAAAAAGGAAGAGGATATACCGAGAGGAAGAGGAAGCAGTAGAGAGAGAACACGAGAGGAAGAGGAAGCAGAGGAGATGAGTGAGAAATAGAGGGACAATCATTTTTAAAAAGGGACGACAAAAGAAGGGAGGGTGCAAGGAGAGATGAAAGGGATCGAGGGGACAGTAGAGGGTAAAGGTAAAGGTAACATCATTATGGAATGAGACTGGGGGAAACAGAGACTGCTGTTCAAAAGCAATTTTTCTTTTCTATTTACACATGGTATACACAACAACGAACAAACAACTGGACACAACATGACAATAATGTAGATTAAACAAGACTAAACAAGCAGATATATTGCAATTGATATTATGGTTTGTGTTTTTATTATTTTCATTTAATACTAATATACTGTAGATATATTAAACATATAGATGGATATAAATATTAATGTAAATATGGTATTTTTTTTGGTCTTATGGCAGGTTATGAGTCATGAGGTCTGGGTCAAAGCTTGTAGTGAATCAGGTGATTTCGGGAGTCAGACGGGAGTCAGACGGGAGTCAAATGAACAGAGTGGCGTTGGATGGAGCCAAACATCAGTGAACCAGATGAAATGTGAAGCGGGCAACCCCCCGTCCCCCCCCGCCCCACCCTCCACCCCATCCACCCCAACCCCCCCCCCCAGCGAATCTGAGGACTGAGAGGAGACCATGCGATGGATTCACAAACGCTCACACAAACGCACGTCAAGTAGAGTCACTGGCGATGGGAGGGGGGGGGGGGGTGGTACTGGAAGGGGAGGCAGGTAGTAGGTGGTCTCCATGGACGATGATTGACAGCCACCCTACCTGAGGGCAGTCCCCACCTTTAGAGCTGGACTGTACCACTCGACCAGACCGCAGGGGGGAGCTCCTGTGTCTGCCCAGCCCAGACCGACCCATTAGAGCCACCAGGAATTGGGGTGTTTTGGACCCTACAGCAGGGTGGGAGGGATTAACAGAAGGGGACGGGCTAAGAGAACAAGCCCCTCCCCCCCAAACACCAACCAACTTTGATGTGACCTACTGTACCAAAATCAGTCAGATATCACTGAGACTCATTTGGGGAAATACAATAGTTTAGGATTTAGATGGGATGTATTCATTTCTAAATTCAGTTGTCCAGTTCGCGATATTTGTGTTCCTAGGATGAGCGGGGCCAGACGATTGGCTGAAACGGGGGGTACTAGGGAGCGCTCGGCTGTGGGGGGACTCGATGATTTACGATTCTGTCCCTATCGGGACTTCGCAATGTTCGGCACGGCAACTCGCTCGCCTGAGCTCACTCTGCAGTGCTTCTCGTGGCTCAAGTCCGCTTCAAATGGTGCGCCTCCGTCGGCGCTGTAAAACAAGCGCTCCCGCTAGGGAAACAAATTTAGCGTCCAGTTCAGATTAATATAACACATATTCAAGTGTGTTGTCACTTTCTTTCCCTAGCTGATGCAAAATAAAAAATAAATAACATCACATTTAGAAAGCCATGGGTCTCATCTTTCCTGCTCAGCACAGAGAAACTCAAACCGTGTTTTCACTGACATCCACCTGATTTTGGAGGAAAAGGTCACATGGCACAACCCCCAAAACCCGCACCACCTGGTCATCATGCATAGAAAGAATGACGTGTTCACATTTCATATCAGAAAGAGATATTTAGCTGAAGGTGTGATGTGTAGGACTTCTTCTAAGTAACACATCACTGTCCAACTACTGTTAGTTCTGCAACTCTGAGGTCTTATTTTTCATAATCGATTATGCAGATTATTACTTGAAATATGGCAAAAATGTTGGTAAATGCTCATCTCAAGATATGTCAAACCTTAAAATTGCTTAACATACAGTCACAAAAACAAAGCCAAACTTTGACATTTTGGTGAGGTCGTTACACTAAACCAATTCCATTACTCAAATTTAATCTGATTAATTTTCTGTTAATCGTATTTGAACTCTTGAGTATCGTTTTCTACCCCATCAGCAAGCTTTGTGCTTTCCTTCAAGGTTTCGATTTCAATTAGTCAAGAAGTCAAGAACTTTCCTTCCAATGGAGCGGTAAGTGACGCATTAAACCCATTAAGACCTGGAACGCATCTGTGTCACTTTAGATTTCTTTGGCTATTAAAAAATAGCAGATCTACAAGCTCGTAGTGCGGCACCGAGTGCCGCGCTACGAGCTTGTAGATCTGCTATTTTTGAAAAATCTTGAAAATAAAAATTTTATATATTTAAAAAAAAACTGTTTTGGGTGGGCCGCCAACGCTGCAAAGCGTTAGCGGCCCACCCATCTGACCACTTAATGCGGCCAGAGGGGGGCCACAGTTTGGGGAATCATTGGAATACTGTACTGTGCTTCACCTGTGCTGTGATGTATTTAGAACATATCCTACACATACAATGTGTTTAGCAAGTATGTGTGTGAGAATACAATCCAACACACACTTAATTGCATTCATTAATTGCATTGCTTAACGTATGCAACACACACAAACTTCAGTATTTTCTTTATAAACACTGAGAGAGAGAGAGAGAGAGAGCGCGCGTGTGAAAGAGAGAGAGAGCGGGTTAGGGTGAATAATATGAATAAGTGTGTTAGTGTGTATGGCACACATTTCATCTATTAGTATGTATTTGATTTAATAATATATATTAGTGTGCTAATACAATTTAGTTCACTTTCACAGCAGCAGAGTCGGGGTGCTGCTCTTGAGTGTGTGTTGGCTCACTAGAAAGGCTCTTCAGCACTATATGGAACAGGACCTTAATTAGAATCATTGTTAACAGCTACATTATATTGACCCTACTACTATTTCATGCAATATGGCTGCTTTAAATTCAGGTAATGGTCACTCACTACACAGTTCCTACTCACTACACGCACGCAGACACACACACACACACACGCACGCAGACACACACACACACACACGCACGCACGCACGCACGCACGCACGCACGCACACACACACACACACACACACACACACACACACACACACACACACACACACACACACACACACACACACACACACACACACACACACACACACACACACACACACATTGTCGTCTGCATTGCCGATAAACAGCCATAAACATCTTATGTCTATTTGAATTTCTGTAATTTGGTGATCCATTCATAACTCAGAAGAAACTGTACATCAGGACTGGGACCATAATTGTAAATTCACATCAGGACTGGGAACATAACTGTGCATTCACATCAGGACTGGGATCATAAGTGTAAATTGGCGCTGAAGGCGTGCACTGAACAGCTAGCAGCCGTGCTCCAGGACCTCTTCAACATCTCCCTAAGGCTGTGGGAAGGATGCCTAAACTCTGGAAATCCTCCTGCATTGTCCCAGTAGTACCCAAGAAGGGATGTCCCTCGTTTCCTCCACAACTACAGGCCAGTGCAACTGGTCCTGCAACACCTGAAACCGCAGGTGACTGACTACCTTGTCCATGACCCTCTATCACGTACCAGGCAAACTCAGGGTAGAAGATGCCATCATCTACCTGCTAGGTAGGGCCTACAGTACAGTATATCCACCTTGACCCTGAGGGGCAACACCGTGAGAATCTTCTTCGACTTCTCCAGCACCTTTAACATCATCCAACCACACTGTCTAGCTGAGAAGTTCACTGCCATGTAGGTGGACCAGTGCCTGGATCATGACTACTGTACCTCACGGGCAGACCCAGGGTTCCCACTTCCCACACATTTTTCTTGCCAGCATCATAAATGGATACCACTGCGAGGTAGACTGTGTCAGGATGCGCAGAACCCCTTAGGGAGACCCATATATGAAGCTAACCGAAACATCCAAACCTGACATCATAGACCCTATCTTTGGGCATGACTGACATCGGGGGCTCCATATATAGATACAACTCACATCACCGTAATGACACCAGCACCACAGCCAACGACATAAAAGGCAAAGGAACCCCCAGGTTAGTTTTAGATCCATCGGCAATACCCAGCAACATCAACTACCTCTAGACAAGAAGCATCCATACAGATCCCAGGTAGCTGGCTTTACAACCCAGATATACACATTCTATGGATTCGTTCCCACTGATTCTCCCTCTCCCTGCCAAGGGGCATCTAGGTTTACTTCCTGCTTGGATACCATCACAGCGGGTCTTGAATCAGGTTTAAACAACCAGTCAGTGCAATAATGAGGCTCTTACACCAGTGTGCTATCAATGCGCCAAGACAGACTCGAGCGAAGGTGTCACGTGACAAAAAGAACAGATCTACAAGGTAACAAGGTATCACGGTTTGTAGATCTATTATATTCTGTATACATGAGGCCACACTCATGAGCTCGTGCAGCGCAGCACTGCATTTTATCATGTTACATACGTATTTCACGCAATGTTAGGCAAAAACAATGTAAATCCAAACCTTTTCCAGGCCTGGAAACGTTTTTTTTTTCTAGACTCAGACTTCAGACACGTCAGACTTCAGGGCTGCCTGTCAATCGTACTACTGAGTAGTAAGGATGCACCCCAGGGCACAGTGCTGTCACCCTTCCATAGTTGGATCTCCTTTCTCTTCTGTAGCTGTCCTGTGTTTCTACTGTAACTGCTGTGCTGTTTAGCATTTTGTTTTTTATGCACCACATATATATCTGGAACAAACTCCCTGAAAACTGCAGGTCTGCTGCCACTCTTATTTCTTTTAAAACACAACTTTGAGGAGAAAGAAAGATCTTTACCTTTCTGTTAGCCGCTGTCTTTGATTGAGTTACTTATCTTTTTTCCTATTCTGCACTGTAGCTGTTATGCATCCTAACGTCATTGTATATTTGTGTTTCCTTTGCTTGATGTTCTGTAAGCACATGAATTCCCTTGTTGTTGAAATGTGCTATACAAATAAAACTGCCCTGCCTTTAGCAACTAAATTCCCCGCACAGAATCAATGTCTGTCTGTCTGTCTGTCTGTCTGTCTGTCTGCCTGTCTGTCTGCCTGCCTGCCTGTCTATCTGTCTGTCTGTTCTAACAACGGGTGCAGATGTCAGTACAGGTGTGAGCTCGTTGAATGCTGTGTAGGTCAGCACTATGAAAGGGAAGCAGTGCAATAATACCACAACACTTGAGTAGAAAGCTGTCATTCATAAAACCACTCAACCACACAACCACCTTCCTTCCTTCTCCTACACCTCCGGAGGCACGGGGGAGGAGGGGGGGGGGGTCAGCTTTCATCCGATCAATCGACCAGCACCTCCATAATTCTCTCTTCTAGCACTTTATGCCAGGCACAGTAAAATCTCCAGTGTTCATTTCACTCTTCAGGGTCCATTTCGATACATTTGTAACACGGCTCTCAGGGTTTACAAATGGATACATTAAATCTGGGGTTTTTACTGTAATAGTAGAATGTGTTTCTCTCTCTCTCAGACAGAGTGGAGGATCCACTGGTGGAAACTGAATAAATCTTTAGAGAGATAGCTAGTCTACCGCCCAGGTCTCAGAGCTGCTTAACCATGCACATGGCCACAGCTTTTCTATAGAATAATAACGACTCTTTAAAATACAGCCTAGATCTGTCTGCTGCAGCCTACTTATAGAGAGGAGACTAGAGGGTGCTTTCTTTCTTTCTTTCTTTCTCTATCCACACACGCTCACATACACAGCCACACACACGCACGCACGCACGCACGCACGCACGCACGCACGCACGCACGCACGCACGCACGCACGCACGCACGCACGCACGCACACACATACGCATGCACACAGTACTGCAAAATAGCTAACAAGCTGTGTTTTTTTGCTGAGTTTGACATGTTAAGAATGAAGGGGAAATTAAAGACCAGCTGCTGTGAGTGGGTGTGTGTGTCTGTCTGTCTATCTGTGCATGTGCGTGCGCACGACCGCGTGCGCACGACCGCGTGCGCACGACCGCGTGCGCACGACCGCGTGCGCGTGTGTGTGTCTCCATCTGTCTGTCTTGCTTCTCTTGTCCCCTATCTGTCTTATTTGCCTGATGTCTGCTGTCTCTATGTCTGTGTGCGCATGCGTGCATGTGTGTGTGTTTGTGTGTGTGTGTGTGTGTGTGTGTGTGTGTGTGTGTGTGTGTGTGTGTGTGTGTGTGTGTGTGTGTGTGTGTGTGTGTGTGTGTGTGTGTGTGTGTGTGTGTGTGTGTGTGTGTGTGTGCATAATCTCCTCACCAGCGGTGACAGTGTCCTTATCCTTGGCGTTAAGTTCCTCCACCTCCGCTCTCCGGCGCAGTTCGAACCTGCGAGCGTGTCCCTCTCTGGGCTTCCACAGCTCCTGGAGCAAGAGGGGCTTCTCGTTGTCGCCCAGCGGGCGCAGGCACTCCGTCCGCCAGCCCACGCCGTCTATGTCGTTTCCGCCGCTGCCGGCCCCGCTGCCAACGACTTCCAAGCGTCCAATCACGTCGCAGAGGACGTAGGAGTGGGCGGCGGCCTTGTTGAGCGAGTAGCGTTCCAGCGCCTCTTTGACCAGCTCCTGGGCGCTGGAGCGCGGCGTGGCCAGGACGCTCTTGTAGTTGGCGCCGGCGCAGATCTCGTCCCCGAAGATCTTCAGGACGCCGGGGGCGGAGCTCTGGGTGGAGAGCTCGGCGGGGTCGTCCGCCGGCCGCTCCGGGGGCTCGGTCACGGAGCGGCGGTCGCCGCGCGTGGTGATGGTGCCGGTTTCCACCGGGACGCGGTCCCGGTAGCTCAGAGTGCGGTACAGAACCTGGGGAGAATCCACAAATTAAACTCTGAATGTAAATACGCACGCACATCTATGATATCAGAAATATATGAATGTGTCGAATGCCCAGATAATGTGCATGACTATGTCCAAAAAATGCCCAAGCCACTATTTCCTGGGGATCCCCAGCAAAATGCGCTAATAATAGCATCAAAACACTTGCTTAACAACTTACACTGGCTATGAAAATAGCCAGAAAATAGCCAGTGTAAAAAAAATATATTAAAACAATCTTGAAAAAATGTAGAGCTAAAATATTTTAAGGGGATCCCTGGCACAAAATAGGAGGTTCTGTGGCAAACCAGGGGGAACTGAGCAATCAGTCAAGCTCAGACTGGGGGGGGGTGTGATAGAGGGAGTGTACTACCCTGTCCAGGTTCTACAGCCACTAGGTAATAGAGCGTCGCAGTTCCCGCCCACTTCCTGTTTTTTTTGGTGCCGGAAGAAAAAACTCAATGCATTTTTCCATTGACATTTCCAAAAATATTTATATCTATTAATTTAAGCCTCGAATCAAGCCATCATGACATGACATGAATCATGACCATAAACGTTTGATTCTGTGATTATTTTTTTTTGAAAACGGCAAAACAAAGGGTATTTATTAAATATAGTATATCATATAATTAAATATAAAATAAAAAAAAATCACAGAAAAAAACGTTTTATGGTCATGATTCATGTCATCTCGTGATGGCTTGATTCGAGGCTTAAATTAATAGATATAAATATTTTTGGAAATGTCAATGGAAAAATGCATTGAGTTTTTTCTTCCGGCACCAAAAAAAACAGGAAGTGGGCGGGAACTGCGACGCTCTATTGGCATCGGTCACACCTGGAGCCCATCCACTAATCAACCAGCTGAACGTTATATAACCAGCTCCAAACACTTGCAGCATAGATGGGTTTCCGCGCGACGTCATCACAGAGCAGAGTGCGCAATCTGCGCATGCGGGTGGTAGAACGAACCGGAAGCGCCATTCACTCTGTTGTTATTTTCGGGATTTAGATAGGCATAATGCTGCTATTTTAGGCATAATAGGCATAATGCTGCTATTATATACAAACAGATCCAACTTCCGACAAATCATTTTTATTGAGTAAAGAAGATATTACAAACTGCATCATTTAATCTACTTTCATTAAACCCGGTGAAGACCATTTATTTTATGAATGTACATTTGACTAGAGCTGCTGCGGGTAATAGCGCCCTCTACTGCTCAACCCTCCACTGCGCGCGCATCATCCTCTCATGTTTACAAACAGGAAACCCATCTATAGTTGATGCCAAACAACAAGCAGGTTACTTCCAGTAAGAAGCTGGTAAGCAGGACATTGCAGTTGAGTTGGATGTCATTCTCAAACATTATGGAACAACTGCGGATAAACTTTGGATGTCTTCATATTTTGTGGCTCACCTGGTTTCTCTCTGTCCCTCCGCCCACCTAGGCACTGTCAACTCCAACACCACTGGAGAAAGCTGGGTTTCCCCCCCAAACCTAAAGGCTCACTGCTCTCTTTCTGCTCTGCTTATAGGACAAGAGCGTGCCCCTGTAAGTAAGCCTAAGCTCAAGGACAAAGACCCCAGCTGGGAAGAACATCAGTTGCTTTTGATCCACCCCCCCCCCCCCTTTTCCCTAACCATAATTGAATAAAGACTTTCTGTTATGCAAACTGACTCTGAGCCTCCCGTTTTATGGTGAAACTTAATTCCACCACCCCTGGGTTGCCACAGTTCACGGACTAAAACACATTAATGTGGGGGCATGACATGAACAGATTGGTTTGAGAACCAACCTGGTCATTCATTAAAACTAAATACTACACATAATACTAAAAGCATTATGTGGTATGTGAAAAAATGTGAGAAAAACTCAAACATTACAAAGTGAAGTAAAATCATCAGTGTTCATTTATAAGTGTACAATGTATGCCTGTACACTCTCAGACACTCTACAGTATGACAGATGGATGTACCTGTGTGAAGGTTCTGCTCTGACGTTTCATGCGGCTCTTGGAGGGCAGCGACATACTGGCCCCGGACGAAGAGCCGTAGAACATGATGTCACTGCTGGTTCCACAACAACTGACACACACACACACACACACACACACACACACACACACACACACACACACACACAGTTGAAGGACATTATTTCTAATAAATCTGTGAACTACAGTGAGGAATCTTAGTTGAATCCTAAATTAAATCCATAGTACATAACAAAATCATTGCATCTATTTATCACTGTGTGTGTGTGTGCGTGCATGTGAGCGTATGTTTGCGTGGTTCTTACCCAGATAGTGGCGTAAATGTGTCGCCCCTTGCGTGCCACAGCACTGAACTCAGGGGTCAACAGCACAGGCTTGAGGGTCAGACGCGTCTCATGTCTCACTGTCTCCTGTCATACTGGACAGGAAGAGGGAAGAAAAACATAAGCATCTCTTCACAACTAGTCTCATGTATAGCCAGACAACTATTCCACAATCTCTGAATGTAACACCTCCTGAATGCTATATAGAGTCTGGAACTACACCGCCTGAATGCTATATAGAGTCTGGTACTACACCTCCTGAATGCTATACAGAGTCTGGAACTACACCTCCTGAATGCTATATAGAGTCTGGAACTACACCTCCTGAATGCTATATAGAGTCTGGAACTACACCGCCTGAATGCTATACAGAATCTGGAACTACACCTCCTGAATGCTATACAGAGTCTTGAACTACACCTCCTGAATGCTATATAGAGTCTGGAACTACACCTCCTGAATGCTATACAGAGTCTGGAACTACACCGCCTGAATGCTATACAGAATCTGGAACTACACCTCCTGAATGCTATATAGAGTCTGGAACTACACCTCCTGAATGCTATATAGAGTCTGGAACTACACCGCCTGAATGCTATACAGAATCTGGAACTACACCTCCTGAATGCTATACAGAGTCTTGAACTACACCTCCTGAATGCTATATAGAGTCTGGAACTACACCTCCTGAATGCTATACAGAGTCTGGAACTACACCTCCTGAATGCTATATAGAGTCTGGAACTACACCTCCTGAATGTTATATAGAGTCTGGAACTACACCTCCTGAATGTTATATAGAGTCTGGAACTACACCTCCTGAATGTTATATAGAGTCTGGAACTACACCTCCTGAATGTTATATAGAGTCTGGAACTACACCTCCTGAATGTTATATAGAGTCTGGAACTACACCTCCTGAATGTTATATAGAGTCTGGAACTACACCTCCTGTTATATAGAGTCTGGAACTACACCTCCTGAATGCTATATAGAGTCTGGAACTACACCTCCTGAATGTTATATAGAGTCTGGAACTACACCTCCTGAATGTTATATAGAGTCTGGAACTACACCTCCTGAATGTTATATAGAGTCTGGAACTACACCTCCTGAATGCTATATAGAGTCTGGAACTACACCTCCTGAATGTTATATAGAGTCTGGAACTACACCTCCTGAATGCTATAAAGAGTCTGGAACTACACCTCCTGAATGCTATATAGAGTCTGGAACTACACCTCCTGAATGCTATATAGAGTCTGGAACTACACCTCCTAAATGTTATATAGAGTCTGGAACTACACCTCCTGAATGCTATACAGAGTCTGGAACTACACCTCCTGAATGCTATATAGAGTCTGGAACTACACCTCCTAAATGTTATATAGAGTCTGGAACTACACCTCCTGAATGTTATATAGAGTCTGGAACTACACCTCCTGTTATATAGAGTCTGGAACTACACCTCCTGTTATATAGAGTCTGGCACTACACCTCCTGAATGTTATATAGAGTCTGGAACTACACCTCCTGAATGTTATATAGAGTCTGGAACTACACCTCCTGAATGTTATATAGAGTCTGGAACTACACCTCCTGAATGTTATATAGAGTCTGGAACTACACCTCCTATAATCCATAACCATTTCTGTTCACGAAAATATATTTCAAAAATATCTTTACATTTTATTGTAGAATTTCCATTTCTGATAAGCAGCAAGCTATATTATGCTTTTATTATTTTTATTTATATTGGGATAGATTTGCGCGACAGTAAAGACTAAACGGAAGCGGGGAGGAGGAGTCACATCCGTTTTATACTCTGATCACATTTGAACCCATTCAATCCGGGAACGCATATCTGTCATTTTAGATTTCTTTGGCTATTAAAAAATAGCAGATATACAAGCTCAAAGCGCGGCATCGAGTGCCGCGCTATGAGCTTGTATATCTGCTATTTTAGAAAAATCCTGAGAATTTGCACAAATCTTTGAATATATATATTTTTTAACTTTGTAACTGTCAAATGTCTCAACAATTGTCTTCATTTTGCTGAAAAACTATTGTTGCTATAATATCAGTGGTACTCAAACTTTCTCTTGTCAAGGACCCCCCAAAATCATATGTTTTTGCCCGCCGATCCCAATCAAAATATGTTGTTCCAGGGACCCCCCAGCTCGCAGTAAACTGATGCAGAGATGGTGGATAGAACAACACATCAACAGGTATAGGTTTATTAATTCTGTTCAGCGTCAACATGTCAATGGCTTGTTTTGATCGAGCATCCGAGTCATCCATGTTGTTTTGTTTGCTTTGTCAACAATAAAGCGATCTTTCAAGGTCAAGGAAACTCAGATGATCCGGTGCATCACGTTTTTGAAACATTTCGGGGGAGAGATTCCGTAAAGTATCCGGTTCAGGGCTTTGTCACTGTTGGCTCCTCGGACTGGCCCCGATGAGGTGAACGGAGGTGATGCAACTGTCCTTAAATGGCTCTGCCCCAACCCATCCCTTCGACGCAACTCTCCTTAAATGGCTCTGCCCCAACCCATCCCTTTCGACGGATGTATTATCAGTTGAGTTAAAGCCTACTGAAAATATTCCTCTAGCAGCACAGCTTGCATTGAAGGGGTGGGCTGCTGTCTATTTGATGTGACCTGTCTTCAGTGGTGGAATGTACTGAAGTATACTGTACTTAAGTACAATTTTGAGGTATTTTTTACTTTACTGGAGTATTTCCTATTTTCAATACTTTTACTTCTATTCCACTACATCTCAGAGGCAAATATTGAACTTGCGACTCGTTGTGAGCTTGTAGATCTGCTATCTGCTATTTTCAAACCTTAATACTTTTACTTTTGGTACTTTAACTACATTTTGATGCCAATACTTTTGTACTTTTACTCAAGTACATTTTGAACACAGGCCTTTTAATTGTAACATTTTTATATTGTGGTATTGTTACTTTTACTTAAGTCAAATATCTGAGTACTTTTCCCACCACTGCTTGTAGCCTATAGCTTGCAGGCTATAATGCATTATTTCTACAAATATCTGGCTGATGATGGTCTGAAATGTGCTGCTGTTGTTGTTACTAACTAAGTGGTACTGGTGGGATAACGTGACTATTTAGAATGCCTGCTAATCCACAGTAATCTGCTACTTGGCCGCAGTTAATTCAACCCTTGGCCAGGACCCAGTGGTCCACAAAGTATTATACTCTCCAGTAAATACTCAAGTATTCAAAAGTACAAATTACAAAGTACATTTTTAATACCAAGCTCACTCGCGTGTAAATGGGCTATTTTCATTATATATTAAATAGGTGGTTAAATCGTAATTTTTGCAACTTTGGGTCCCAAGAGTCCCTTCCTATAGAAATGTATAGTGGAGTCAAAAGTGCAATATTTCTAATCGAAATTCAGCTGACCGAAAAGTCACAAGATTGCAATTTATTAAATAAATACTAAAAAAAAATTACTTAAAAAACGTATACTCAAGTAAATGTACTTACTATCCACCACTGGACCAGCACACACACACACGCGCACGCAACACACACACACACACACACACACACACACACACACACACACACACACACACACACACACACACACACACACACACACACACAATATTGGGGATGGCACCTTTGTTTTGCCACCCAGCTGAGGACATTGGTCTACATTCTGTATAACCATGTCACACACACACACACACACACGCACACGCACACGCAACACACACACACACAAACACACGCACACGCACACGCACACGCACACACACACACACACACACACACACACACACACACACACACACAGCCAGGCTGCACAATAACATCTCTTATTATAGCCTTTTGTCTCTCTGGCATAAGAGCGACTAAAACTCAGTCTGTCTGCCCTTGTCTGGAACATGAAGGTCAACATAGAAACCCCTTCTCCTCCTCATGAGCAGCCTCATACGCACACACAGACCCACTGAACACAGACGGTGTGTTTAAAGACACTGTGACAAAGTGTGTGTGTAGGTCTGCCGGGCACTGGGTCGCAGTTTGGTCGCTGGTAGCAACCTGGCAACACAAGGCATGAAGGCAGGAGAAAATCCTTAGGAATTAATCCTCTGATGAGTCACACCGACCTACTGTTGTAGGCAGTAGGCTATAGTAGACAACCTACTGTTGTAGGCTATAGTCTCACCAACCTACTGTTGTAGGCTATAGTCTCACCAACCTACTGTTGTAGGCAGTAGGCTATAGTAGACAGCCTACTGTTGTTGTAGGCCATAGTCACACCAACCTACAGTTTGTTGTAGGCTATAGCAGACAATCTACTGTTTGTAGGCTATAGTAGACAACCTACTGTTTGTTGTAGGCTAGTGACACCAACCTACTGTTGTAGGCTATAGTAGAGTCTTAACACCAACCTACTATAGGCTATAGTATTATTATTATTATTATTATTATTTTTATTTTTTTTAATTATTATTATATACAACCTAATGTTATATGCTAGAGCCCTACACCAACCTACTGTTGTAGGCTATAGTATTATTATTATTATTATTATTATTATTATTATTATTATTATTATTATTATTACATTTATTATTAATATTAATATTATTCATATTATTATTATAATATACAACCTACCGTTATAGGCTATAGTAGAGCACTACACCAACCTACTGTTGTTGGCTATAGTTACAGTATAGCATAATAATGTAGTACATATAGTGGCTCATGCACTCAGTCCAGTAAATAAATGATAATAAACTAAAATGCCAAAATTTGTTGGGTCGTCACAATAACTTAGATATATAACATAGACTATATACATTTAGATGATGCTTTAAATGTCCATCTATGCTGTGTTGTCACAACTAATAAGACACATTAAGTCATGCTTAAAAAAATAAAATTAAAAAGTTGACATATTAGGCTATAGTTGTGATTTCCATCAATGAATGAACCGGTCAGTGCATGTCTATAGTGTCCACCTGCTCTCTATTAGCCCACTGTATACTCACACTGTCTGCAATGCGTGGTTCCATGGATCCATGCTGCTGCTGGATCTGGGGGAAGCCTAGTGGATCCTTGTGGATCCCTCCTGTGCATGATCTCCTGAGAGAAAATCCTTGTGAAAAAAACAGACGCACTAATAATGTGGTCGTGTGTCGCGGGAGGGGCTCTGTGATAATACAACGCCCCAAATAACGGTGCTAGAGAGAGGGGGGTCCCCTGTTATTAAGTTGAACGACAAGAAGCAGCCCGTTTCCATCCACGGAGTGTCCAGCAATGTGCTGCTGCTCACTGACCACTGGCTCTGGCTGTCACAATGCCTCCGGCGACCGCATTCCTTCCTATCCACCAACCACCGGAGAGAACACACACACACCCGAACATCCACGGAAACAGCCGAACCTCTCCTCTGGACCTCACTGGGTCGTCTCAGGTTGGGTCTCTCTCTCTCTCTCTCTCTCTCTCTCTCTCTCTCTCTCTCTCTCTCTCTCTCTCTCTCTCTCTCTCTCTCTCTCTCTCTCTCTCTCTCTCTCTCTCTCTCTCTCTCTCTCTCTCTCTCTCTCTCTCTCTCTCTCTCTCTCTCTCTCTCTCTCTCTCTCACACACTGTGTGTGCAGCCTGTATGGCGCACCTGATACTGTCTGATGCGCAAACGAGGCGCTCAACGTAGGCTACGTACGTGTCTCCGTCTGATGCATAGAGTTAAAAATAACTGATGGCACTCCGGTCCCTTACTAATAATACCGTGGTTCTCAAACTTTTTCATGTCAAGGAGTCATAGGACCCCCCAAAATGTATTTGGTCACGGACCCCCATCTCAAAATATTTTGTTCCAGGGACCTCCAGAACTTAAGCAAAGATTTGAATAAAAAATGTTGGCTTTAAAAAATATATATTCAAAGATTTGCGCAAATTTTCGATTTTCTAAAATAGCAGATCTACAAGCTCGATAGCACAGCAATCGGTGCCGCACTGAGCTTGTGGATCTGCTATTTTTGAATAGCCAAAGTATAAGATAATGGTTAAAGTGGTTAAAATGATTGTGACACTATATTGACTTATTTAGCATGGGGACCCCCTGGTACCCCACCAGCACCAAGGCACCCATGGGGGTCCCCGGACCCCACTTTGAGAACCAATGCATAATAATATACCTATGATTAATAATACCATGTGGTTCTTCTGAACAAATGGACCCCCTCCCCTCCCCTCCCTCCCCTTGTGGTCCCCAGACCCAACTTTGAGAAACAGCTGCTCTAAAACAGTGATTCTCAACCATTTTAATTGCAATTTGATTGATTGATTGAATACTTTATTAGCAGTTTGCAAAGAAAAAAAAGCACAGGAAAGTACAGTTCAATACAAGGTCTGCTAAGAGGATTTTAAACCCAAGAAAGCCTATGGCTTGTTTCCACTGGGGTCCTTTGTACTCAATTCATCAAAACTAATGGCATGTTGATCCATGGGACTGTCTGGGACCCAAAATCTACACTGCAGTATCAGTGTTAATCTAACTCTGAGAGTGTTACACAGACCCTAAAAGGGTCCAATTGCTTCCTAACTATCAATCATTTGGCTGGGGACCCCCTGGAACCCACTCAAGGACCCCTGCGGGTCCCGCGGACCCCACTTTGAGGACCACTGCTCTAAAACGAATGCTATATGAGCGTCACATTAAAAGGTGTGCAGAATAAGGCGTCGCTTGCCAAAAATAACAGATCCAAGAAGAGATCCTGTTCTTTTTGGCAAGCGACACTGATCAATTAGGCTTAATTATAGCCAGCTCAACCTAGAGTAGAGGCTGTTAAGGTTTAATACATTAAAAACATATAGACAAAGCACTGCATAACACTTTTTACAATAGATAGTACAATAGATACTAGGCAACAGGCAAACTGTAGCAAAGGTGAGGCAGATTGTTAATTAATTGTTCTTGATGGCCTTTAGGGTAATCAACCACCTGCTATAGCAGGTGCCAAGTGGCGATAGGCCTATCAACTGGCAAAACACCTCATGAGAATAATACATTAATATAATAAGTAGACTACCTTAATAACCTTTGTGAATCAAAATGGTGTGCAACTTCATTTAACGTAGTTATTTTTTTAAATCATGCTTCAACTTAGACATAATAAACATGCTGGACAGCCTAGAGTTGGATGTACAGTTAATTAGAGAGCAAGTGGCGCCCCCTGGTGTATGATGACAACTTAGGACAACAGCTTAAAGGAGTAGTTCACCCAAAAAACATCTTATTTTCTATCAATTACACACCCCATGAAGCCTTGAATTCATTGAGATTTTTTTAGTTTTTGTCACATTCCTGAGCCAATAACTTGATGACCGGAGGGGTCTCCAGTAGAAGATTCAATGGAGACTCTTTGAGTCTCCTACAGGAGACTCCTACTTTACAACAGCCACTTATACATCTTATATGAAATACTACATAGCTGCATGGTCTTCGAGACATTAGTGAAAAATTATAATCTGTGAGGCCAATGAAATATTCGATGTAAAAGCTTTTATTTTATTTTATTAAAGGACGAATACAAAAAGATACATACAAGCATTTGTCGGCATCACATTGAAGCTTAATATCAACAACACACAAGAGCACCACACACACACACACACAGACACAGTCACTTATATTAAAACAAGCGAGAGAGAGAGAGAGAGAGAGAGAGAGAGAGAGAGAGAGAGAGGTGCATCATGGACTCTGATCTCCTTAGTACCAAACCATATCATTTATATGATATTTAAATACCCCATCATGTACATATCAGTTTGCAGTGCTCTCTCTTTCTCTCTCTCTCCCAAGGAGGGGGAAATACAGTTATGCTTAATTCATACTTTGCGGTGCGACAGTTATTTTTGGCACACCGTCATACAATATACAACAAAGCATAAATTGAGCTTCACGCTCTGAGTAGAACCACAGAGTATAATTTATCACCGAGGGAAACCCCCCAGCGGAGCAGGCTCTGTATAACATGACAGTTTAGCAGCTCCCAGAACCACAGAGCAGCTAGAAATACTGTACAATACTTCAGAGAGAGGCTTTATATATAAAACCACAGGGGAGGCTGTATAGAAAATAAGATACTGTAAGGGCTTCTTTATTGTCTATGTTAGATATAAAAGAACAGGACCAGAGGACCCAGGACTAGGGTTGGGATTACGGTGGTTCTCAAACTTTTTTAATTTCAAGGACCCCCATAACTCTGAGTGTACAAATGGAACCAAATGGACCCGTACGGGTCCATTTGTACACTCTCAGAGTTACACACCTGTAAGGGTCCATTTGGAACCACCATATAGGTATCGTTAAAGGGGAACCGTTATGGAATCGGACCGTTAATAGGGAATCGTTTTAAATTCTAAAGGTTCCCATTCCCAACCCTAACCCAGGATCCCTGGAAACACTAAAGGAGGTCATGAAACGCCAGGATGATTTTCTTTGTTTGTTTTCCAGTTCAGGTTAAAATACAGCAGATTAAAAACATGGCAGACTAGTAAGCAACATAGCTGTGTGTTATATTTTCATGTCCAGAGCCAAGGGCGTGGCCAATGTCCAAGCATGATAGACAGTATTGACACACCTAAAATCTAACACACCCATTGTTAATTTGATTCTTTTGATGAATTGAATACACATGGACCCCAATGGAAACAAGCCTTAGTGCTTAGCTGCAGCTGTGTTGCTTACATCACTAGTGTGTACCAGAGCCATATAAGGAGAGTTGCATCACCTCCGTTCACTTCATCGGGCCAGTCTTCTACAGTGCCTTCTATTGGCGAATAGTGACAAAGCCCTGAACCGGAAGTTTTACGGAATGCTCTGGAGTCTATGTGTGTTTGTCACTATTTCGAGTTCACATGAACCACGTGACCGGCGCTGTTTTCTGCCCCGAGGTGATGCAACTTTCTAATACAATACTGTAGTCTTTAACCTGAAGTGGAAAACAATAAATCAGCCCTATAAGGTTTCAGATCCCTTTAATCTCAGTTTGATTGAACTTGCCAGTATAAGACCAGTCGAACAACTTGTGGTCACGGTATACTCTCCCAGTGTGTGGGGAAAAAGCATTCCGGTAATCAATCCTGTGTTTTCTGACAGGTTTGAGTAAACGCTTAAAAGTATATACATACTTTACAAACAAACACAGCTCAAATATTGGAAATGTATCCGATCCCCCAACGTCTGTTGTTGAGAGGAGGCAGTGAGGCAGCAGTGGGGAGGGACGGATATCCCCCGTTAAGAGAACGCAGTGACATTACATGTCATGGCATTATTTTGTCACTGTCACATTTACAATAATGTCTTCCAAGTCATCCTGTGTCAGTTATAATGACTGGTATGGAACTTTTGTCTGCAAGCTAAAAATCAGTTCTTGTCGGAGAGCAACACCTTACTAGGACTAGAATATAAATTAGGCATTTCATCTGCTCGTTACTTCGTAGTTAACCGCTTCGTTGGCATTTGAACGCTGTCGTTGCTATACAAACAGTGACCCCCCCCCCCCCGCCCCCAAAAAAACAGGCTTGTTTGTCTGCTAGAAGAATGTGACTTCAATGTGGGTCAATACCTTTTAGTAAGCTCTGAACTCATCCGAATCCTGAGTCCCACGAAAAGGAGAGGTAAGACATAAAGAAGGATTGTCTTTTTTTTTTTTTTTTTAACGCAAGAGAACTTCTGGGGAATTTCTGTATAGCTTGCAGACCTTGTACGCTCTAGGGCTGACAAGTGCGCTAGTTACAACTGAACAAGAACTTTTGGTTGTCTTGCTATGCACTGTCTCCACAAACCTCAGGTATACCAATATAACATGAGTTATACCAGTGCTTCTCAAGGACCCCCATGACTCTGAGTGTGTACAAATGGAACCATTTGTACACCGTCAAGAGTTACAGACCTGTAAGGGTCCATTAGGAACCCTGAGGGTCCCTGGACCGCATTTTGAGAACCACTGTGTCCGGCACAAACCTTGCATCTCCATATATCATCGTTTTTTTCTTCTTCATAAATGTATGCCCTATTTTAATACTTTGTCGTATGACAGTATCATTCAGACTCGCATTCCCTACCTAATTTTAATCCCCCTTTTATTTCTTTAATCTTTCTTTTGTGTTCTTTAAATACTTTTTTTCCAAATAAAGTTGTTTTTATTTTGTTTCTGTAAAGCGACTTTGAGTATTCAGAAAAGCGCTATATAAATTGTATGTATTATTATTATTATTATTAATATAATGCAAAAGTAGCGACAATAGTTGAGTTTTTTAGATCTGATATTTTTTTGAAAAATCGTGCCTATAATGCAATTGCCAGGTTGTTGTTTAATAGATATTTAACCAATTAAAAGTATTAACAAGAGCTCGTGACTGAATAATAACTACATTGGATCCATTTCGTGAAAAGTAATGCTATTTTGGACATTCAAGGTTCACACCCGACAGCAATGATATGTCATAGCGAACAAACCTCAGCTCTATCAATAGAACATGTGCCTTCACATCAAACACATATCATCATATAGCACTGCACACATTTCAAAAACCTTTCTTACACATTTCAGTTTTATACTACATATACTATTTATAGTATATTTACGTACGTGTATTGTGTTTTCAAAGTATACATGCATTAACGTGTAAACATAGACTCAGCCGATTTGAGGCTTTGGATCGATGGGAGTTAAGATTTCACAGGCACGCACGCACACACGCACACGCGCGCACACACACACACACACACACACACATGCACATTTTTATTACTATACTCGTGAGGACCTCAACATTTTACGATAGCATTGAAAATTTCAGAAAATTGCTAAACAATAGCCGGAAAATTGCGACAAGTTAATTTAAATTAGTTTCATTTCATTTTGAAAATCAACTGAACGAACTGAGGTACACGGATTATAACTCCAATCCTAATCCCTAAACCTAACCTCAAAATGCCTAATCCTAACCCCTACCCTTTAAGTCTTTTCCTAATTGTTATAAATCCCCAAATCTTTTTTTAACCATAAAACAACCAGGAAAATCAGGTCCTCACAATGTAAATTTCTCAAATTCTACTATAGAAATACACGCACGCACACACACACACACACACACACACACACACACACACACACACACACACACACACACACACACACACACACACACACACACACACACACACACACACACACACACACACACACACACACACACACACACACACACACACACACACACACACACACACACACACACACACGCCTGAGATGTTATAATATTGGGCCCGATTGTTCGACAATACTATATTAGCTTCAGTTTCCTTTCAAGTGTTGAACCCATAGCGTTGGCATAACAACAGTTATATTATGTGCTATGAATTCTGGCAGTAAAACCTGTATTCTGGCAGTGTTGAATAATGTGAGGTTCAGTCACAATACTTTGATCTCTCAAATAACTATCATTCGATTCAGATGGAGAGGATGGGAGAGTCCACTAACGATGGATAAGATCAGAATATTAGTAGACTTGCTTGATTAAGAATAAAAAATATACTTTAAAAGATAAATATATCTTCTATGAATACTAACGATGATGACATTCATGGCAGATCTAGGAGACCGACGACAACAGTAAAGTTCATAATTCGGTACCTAAGCGTAATAATAATCACAACTGTATATGGAGCTTGTTTTAAGAGCGGAAGCACTAGGGGTGGTTCCTCAGGACAGGTGCCTAATCTGTGCCCTGTCGTAGGGTGGTGTCCCAGGCCAAAAATAGCATTTTTAAGCTTGTAGATCTACAATTTTCGGCATGGGACACTGGCATATGACAAGGTATGAATTTAAAATGTTATAGACCATTAGTATGTCTGTGTCCATTATTATATATATATCAGATTGTTAACATTCGTTTACGATCTGATTACAGAACATCGCACAGTAGACCACCGTACATATAATAGCCATTAATCGTACAGTGTACGAAAGTAGATTCAGTTATAATAAAAAACATAATAATACTATCCAAAGCCTCTGAGCTGAAATGGTAATATCATAATATGGCAATCTATATGACTACACGACTTGTATGACAGTTCCCTTATAGAATCGGACCAAAATAACACCTGATATAAATAATGATAACACCTGAAATAATACACCTATAAATATAAATATTATAACACAGTACTTGAGTAGTTATAAACGTCTACTGCCAGCAAACCGTTTAACGTACGCTACTTTACACGCGCACAAAGCCATCAACTAGGAGCTTCACTCACTGTGGGCCAAAATTACGTATATATTGTAGGGGTGTAAAAATACTGAACCGAACCGGTGTACCGAACCGAATGGCCGCGTACCGAACCAAACGTCCTGTACCGGAATTAACCAATTTATTTAGCATTTTTTTCTAGAACTAAAATACAGAGCTTCACACCAACATATTAAGCTGGTGCACCATACCCATTCACAACAACACTTGAGCGCTTGTTTTTCTTACCCCAACGTCCATAATAGTGAACAGTGAAATAGCTTCTACAGAGCTTTTTTTTAACCCACTTTGAACGGAATGTGTAATGAAAATGTTCACATTTGTTAGATTTTCAAATAGCCTATGCATATACACTAGGTGGTTGAACAGAATAACGTGACACCAAAACATCGAACCGAACCGTGAATTTTGTGAACCGTTGCACCCCTAATATATATATATATGTAACGCCCGGAATTCGAACCTGGGTCTCCCACGTGGAAAGCCAACATCTTAACCACTAAGCCAAAGGGAATTCCCTATAGCTCGGGGGAGATATTAGAGTTTCAGGCCATCAGGCTGAGGTTGTGAACCACTGTGTTACACTCACCCCCCTTTTGACCTCCTCCCACGGGGGAACCCGATCCGGGTTACGGCACCATTGTAACGCCCGGGATTCGAACTCGTGTCTCCCACATGGAAAGCCAACATCTTAACCACTAAGCCGAAGGGAATTCCCTATAGCTCGGGGGAGATATTAGAGTTTCAGGCCATCAGACTGAGGTTGTGAACCACTCTGTTACACATATATATATATAAATCCTCCACTTTGTCATCTTTCACTTCCACAAATACACAAGGAAACACTTCCTGCTCTGAGGTCACCGATGCTGTCATCTGGACGTCTGGACCTGATTGACGGGCGGCACGTAGAGGTACTTCCAGATGGCGTAGTAGTGTACCATGGCTCCCATGGCGACGAACAGGTGCCAGATGGCGTGAGCGAAGGGCACGATGCCGTCGCTCTTGAAGAAGATCATCCCCAGGCAGTAGAAGGCTCCTCCGGCCAGCAGCTCATACAGTCCCGCCTGGTCCGGCTGAAGGAGGGAAGGGAAGGGAACACACAACCAGTGATGGTTTTGACAGCAGATTTCTTTGAATAAAATTCATCTGAAAGTTTTAGTCTAGTTTTAGTTACTTGGTGCCGCGCTATGAGCTTGTATATCTGCTATTTTTGAATAGCCGAAGAAATCTAAAATGACACAGATGCATTCCCGGATTGAATGGGTTTAATTTGGCGAGTCGCCACAACAGCGTGAGCCATGGTGGGCGGGCACCGGGCGGGGGTCTGGCTTCCAGAACACAGAAAGTGTTCTATGAAATGAACATTTGTCTGTCAGACGTCAGTTTGGTGAGACAGGGAGCCCTCTCCCAAACCCAACTGTTCTGGTGGAGGATGCAGCTACATTTGTTGTGGAAAAATATATACCAGTGAAAGATTATATCGTTGCTGTCGCCTGTCGGGGAGAAACCTCTTATCTCCATATTTTAACTTAAATTTTAATACTTTTTTTTTTACACATGTTGGAGTCAGGTTAGGTAACCCAAGGGTTACGGGTCGACCCGCGCATCACTACACTATAGGGAGGAGGAAATGGGACACAGGGTTATTGGTGGACCCTCACCATTGACAGGATGACTAACGCAGGGAAGAAGCCCATCACCGTGTAGCAGATCAACTCCATGAGTTTATACCTGCAGGAGAGACAGACACGTTAGAGAGATTACAGACAGACAGACAGACAGACAGACAGACAGACAGGCAGACAGGCAGGCAGACAGACAGGCAGACAGACAGACAGGCAGACAGACAGACAGGCAGGCAGACAGACAGGCAGACAGACAGCGGAGCTAACCTCTCGTGAAAGAAGAAGACGTAAGTGGTTCCCACGGAGGCCATGACCCACACCAGCCAGCGCATGTGAGACGCCCAGGGCCCCAACTCCCTGAGGTTGAGCCTACACACACACACACACACACACACACACACACACACACACACACACACACACACACACACACACACACACACACACACACACACACACACACACACAGTATGTAAGCCACTGGATCAGTCCAGAGACACACTCATACAGTATGTACAGTACAGTAAATCACTCGGGTTCAGTCTGGGGAGACACAGACACACACGCACACACACACACACACACACACACACACACACACACACACACACACACACACACACACACACACACACACACACACACACACACACACACACACACACACACACACACACACACACACACACACACACACACACACACACACACGCACCCACGTTATGGCTTGGTTTTAATTAGGGCTCTTAGAACCTAATTTTGTAGTACTAACTTGGTACTAACAAAAGAAGCAAAGGAACCCAAAGTTCTGCTTATGGTGACTGGTGAGGCAGACTGTAAGGAAAAAAAATACTGCGGCACTCCGTCTTTAGGTGAAAAAAAAGTAAATAATTTATTTTACAGATGAGCACGGCAACAGCTGACCGACGCGTTTCGACACTCTTCAACAGGCTCTGTTCAACAGAGCCTGTTGAAGACCCACGTGTCGAAACGCCATCGGTCAGCTGTTGTCGCGCTCATCTGTAAAATGAATTATACATTTTTTCACCTGAAGACGGAGTGCCTCAGTATGTCTTTCCCTACAGTCTGCTTCACCACAAGCAGAACTTTGGGTTCCTTTGCTTCTATTCCTATACCTGTTCCACTGAAGAGCACCTGTTTTGAGCCACTTTGATTGAACCCAGGCAGCGCTTACTTTCTTTTGTTTTACTAATTTGGTAGTACCAACTCAGAACTTGTACTTTCTAAATTTTCAACAATTACTCCAACCTCACAGAGCATCACAATGCGACACACTGTGAGCTTGTAAATCATATTTTTTTCCCGCTATATTAAATTCTTTATTTTTTTATGAAGTACCTCCCTGATACCGGTTATAATGGAAAACTTCACAGGTTCTGGAAAGTTTTAGGTTATGGAGGGAAGGCTCTGCAGAAACCAAAAAAGTGGAAGAGCCAATCAGCTTCTGTCAATCACAGGAGCCCTGAGCGCAGACAGCCGATTGGCTCTTCCACTTTTTTTTTCCTGTAAAACTTGGGGCACTGAAACGTATGGAACCTTGGAAGATGCCCCCTCACACTCACACACACACACACACACACACACATAAATAAATACATAACAGGCCGGATAGTGTGTTTACCACGGTGCGTAGGAGGCCGCTATGAAGAAGTAGATGACCATCCTGTCACACATGTGGAAGCAGTGCTCCACAGACCTGGAAGACAAAGAACATGTCAACGTTCCAGCCTGCATGCTGAATCACCTGCATCATCAGCCATCAATGCACACAGTGACATGAATGCACAGTAGTGTTGATTTTGACAGCAAATTTTGATTTAGTTTTAGTCATAGTCTTTTAAATAAAATGTAAAAGACTAAATTTAAAGTTTTAGTCATATTTTAGTCATCTGAAATGTTTTAGTTCTTGTCTAGTTTTAGTCGACTAAATATCATAAGATTATAGTTGACTAAATCTACAGTTGATTTAGTCGACTAAAATGTATTTTGGCGGTGCCTTGATGGTGTCTTAATGGCTTCATTCTCGAGGTCGGCTGTACTTTTGATTACAGCTTAAAGGAAGTCTTTCTAACCAAAGCGCTATAACTAAAATATCATCGTCTCAGAGCTAGGCTACAGGTAGCCTAGGGCACACGTGCACAAGTTGGTTGTGAGGGGCCTTCAAATAGCCGGCCTCTCCAAAAGGAGGGCCAAACAGTTAGCAAGGTAGTGCTCAGTGTCAGCTATTATAGGAAGCCGCTCAATTTGGAGAGGGCGTTGTTTCCTTTACCCATGATTGATGACTGCGTTGTCTGACAACTTGTCATGTAACAATGTTCTGCCGTCTAGGCACTTTGTAACTGGCTGTTTTCCTAGTGTTTATGTCCTTTGTACAAGGCATTGTTGTACTTCTGTTTATGTGGACATAAATGCATATTTCAAATATGTGTGTGCTTGCGTGCGTGCGTGTGTGCGTGCGTGCGTGCGTGTACCGTAGGTGACTCTTCTTCCAGGCCACAGTGTGGAACACGGTGGAGATGATGAACAGCGAGCAAAGTCCCGCCCCATACACCCACGCCGACACGCGTTCCCATCGGTCCTCGGACAGGAAGTGCAGCATTGAGCTGCCCAGCAGGCTGGGGATGATCCATAACTGTACCGAGTTTAACCAAGACAAATGACACTGTCAACGCTGCACATTTATTCACATTATGATGTGTGTGTGTGTGTGTGTGTGTGTGTGTGTGTGTGTGTGTGTGTGTGTGTGTGTGTGTGTGTGTGTGTGTTTACCGCGTGTGTGGCACAGTTGGCAGCGTGCTCATAGTCGGTGGGCTGGTATCTCTTATTGGAAGGAACACGATTGTTCATAAATCTGCAATGATCAGATAAACACAGCATTAGTGTTTATTATCACAAGCTCACAAACTTGTAGATTCTTTTTGCTATTTTCTTTGTAACCTTTTCTTCTTCTTTTTTTTTTTTGAAAGAAAAATGCAGATTCTGGCTATAATGAAAAGCCCGAAACAGGGACAGCAGGTTGAAAGTGGTGAAAATAATGGTGATTACAGAATAGGCGGGATGTTTGGAAGGTTACAATACGGTAAACTAAGTGAGGAAGATATTTTGTCTAGTGTATACAGTAAAATATTAACCCATAAGGCCTGAGGTTCCGATCCTACAAAATGTCTTCTAAATCCTAACCCTTTTCTATATCAGTGGTTCTCAAACTTTTTCATGTCAAGGACCACCCAAAATTATGTTATGTTCCAGGGACACCCCAGAAGCAAAGATTTGAGTTAGAAATGGTCAGAATGTTTTGAGAGTAGAGGTGTAATGATATAGTAACTGCATTGAATTTTTTTAATTTTCAACGATCTACTATATCGATATGCAAACAGCAAAATATCGTATCGTAGCGAATCGTTTTGCAATGCAACTTATCAATACTAAGTACTAAGTGCAATTTTAAGAAGAAAAAAGAGAAAGGGTTTATATCCAGTATCCAGGTATTTATTTTTCACACAGAATTTTTGGGTAAATAAATAGTTACTATATCGATTTTAAATCATTGAATCGAATCGTATCGTTCTAAATGAACCTGTCCTGTATCGTTCATGTATCGCATCGACTAAATCATTGAATCGAAACATATCGCATCGTTCCAAATGAAGGTATATCGTTCTAAAGATGTTCCTTGAGATTCAGCTCCTCATTTTAGAGGGGGTCCTATACACAAGTAAAACATTACATACAATACAAATACACAATACGCACATGTACAGATACAGCTAGCTTGCCCACCTTCTCCCACCCACACCCCAAGCCCTCAATTCATTTTAAACAAAGAAATGGAGAATACAGTTCTATGAACTGTATCAAAGTCAGAAATAAACGTAAAGTACAAGCAGTGTTAAAAGGGAAAAAACTAAAAAGCAAAAATGTTTGATCAAGCATAAGGTAGTTTATGGGGGAGTTTTATGGGTGGATGTGGGAGGTATGGGATCAGGAAGTCAAGATGGTGGGAGGAGAAACAAACGACAACACAAAGTGCAAATGGATCAGTCCAGAGAAAATATATATATATATATATATTATATATATATATATATATATATATATATATTTACATAATCGTCTCTGTCCGGGGGAAACCTCATATGTCCAAAACTGTTACTTTTCAGGATTCAAATTAAAAAGCATCAAAAGTATCAGATCTACAAGCTTGAAACGCTACTTATGATGCTTTTGTGTGACGCTGTAGTATGATCAAGTAGGGCGTTAATTAATTTACGAAAAAAACTAAAAAAAGTTAAATTATGGAGATAAGAGGTTTCTGCCTGACAGCAACGATATCTATATAACAAAGGTTTGGGGCGGATGCTGCTGCTGCTTACAGACCCCCCCCACACACACACACACACACCCACCCATCCTGTCTCTTCTCTTAGCAACGCTCCCACCAAGCCTGATCCGCTTCAACTTGTTGCCATGACTGCTGTTGCCTGGCAACAGCTCGTAACTACGGACCGACTGAAGCAGCGACAGTTATAGGTGTGTCTTCTTCATCTCAGGCAGTCACGCACGCACGCACGCACGCACGCACACACACACACACACACACACACACACACACACACACACACACACACACACACACACACACACACACACACACACACACACACACACACACACACACACACACACACACACACACACACACACACACACACACACACACACACACACACACTTCCTTTTACATCAACCGAGATCTAAGGCTGCGAAACTATCGATTATTTTATTAGCAATTTTTCAATCAAGTGTTTTATTTTATTTCCCTTTTTTTAATAATCAAATCAATGAACCACTTAATTCCCTATCTTATACCTTGTCGCACAACATTGTAACATAGTGAGCTTATAGATCAGTTATTTTCACTATTTTTAGATTTTCGACTATAATAGTGAAATGCCTAAAATAGAAATAGATTATTAATCGATTATTTCATTGAATTATCTATGTTATTTTTTTATAATCGATTAAATCAATTAGGATTAAGTGTTTCACCTCTAGATAAGAACACAATCCCATGAACAGCCAGGGCACTCTGACAGTGATGTCATTGTCGTCATGGAAACCCCCGAGCAGGGGGGGGATTGTATTTATCTTTTCTTTTTTTCAAAGAGAAAAGTATTTTTTTTCCCCCAAAGAGAGAAAAGTCTCTTCTTGGTCTTTTCTTTATCCATCCCCCTTCACCCATCCTTTTCTTCCCCATGGAACCTCTTGTCTTTCTTCTTCCACGTGATTAAATTAACGCGTGTCAGGGGAATGGGAGGGTTAACAAAGACAGGGGAAAATGCATGCGCGCATGCACACAAAAACCCACACACATGCACACGACGAACACACACATACACACACCCCTCCCTGTTTTTTTGCTGCTGCATCTTCCAGAGCACGATTTCATAAGAGGCCTAGATTTAACAACGTCCCACGAACGCACACACACACACACACACACACACACACACACACGTGTGATGTTCTAAGATCAGAGGGACTCTGAACAACATGACTCACACTCACACATTTAATATGTATATGTGTAAGTCGAGTGTTCACATGTTAATCCACTGGCCTTGGACTGCTGTACTGCACCATCTATACTGGCATTCTACGCAAAGGCAACTAAAACTAGGGCTAAGTGGGCTACGCAAAGGCAACTAAAACTAGGGCTAAGCCACAATTACGATTACTTTCACTTTCTTTTGTCAAAAGTAGCGATCTACAAGCTCACACCACTGCAGTTTGGCTATGTTTTACTATATTCTATTTAGTCGATTCTGAAAACTATTAGAATATTTTGTTGATTTGTTAATTCAATTCAATTCAAATCCTACATGAGCAAGATGAAATTGGTTATTGGTTCTAAATATGGGTTTTGCCAGCCCTACCTAAAACCTAAAGACAGAAATCAAAGCCTGCACAGGCTGCGTCGTCTGCCCTGTCACCATCACAAACTAGAGCCTGACTGATACATCGGTTTAGCCGATACAAACAATATACATTTATTTGTATTTATTTGTTTAGTTAAATATTGTCAAATAGAAACCTTAATCAAATCTAAGTTGTTCGATTGGTTTCAAGATTTAGCATTAGCACTTTCTTTTGTTCTTCATTTATTTATTTATTTTATTCACAAATTATCGGACGAAGCATCTTTAATCGGTGGTCTTAGGACTCAAAAATCGGTCAGGCTTCACCAGACATACTCTTATCCCGACATTATAGAATATTTAATAGTTCTTCTCAGCAATGAAAAGTAACCATAATTCCAGTAAGTCAACAACCCTGGGTGAACTCAAAAGCCACTGTTTTCTGTTGCCACTTATTACATTAGCATGGCAGAGATAAGCTCTCTCATCTCCTCTCCTGTTTCCGTCCACAGCAGGCAGTGGTTAGCGTTGGTGGAGGAAGTACTCTATTTGTTTATTTTTTCTCTAATTCACTTTCTGGATTTTGTGTATGAGTAAATCAAGGTCTTAGACAAGAAACCAAACTCATACAATCATTGTAGCATTTTGGAAAAGCATACACTTTTAAGCTTTGATAATTTTAAGGCTTTTAAAAGTCTTTCCTTTGTCTACAAGCTGGCTCTTCCTCCAGTGTGTGATTTTATCCACAGGAAGAGAGACAATAGGCTCTAGGCACTAGGTCAGAAACCTGAGGAGACTGTGAGGCCCATCATAGGCAGACCACTTTTGCACAGATTGTCCTCTCCATCATCGAGGGAAGCCTACGATGGAATAGCCTCCCAGCCACCTTGTGGAAAAGCCCCACAAGGTGCAAAAGCAGCCCCACCTTGTGTAGTTTTACTAAACACAACTAAAGCAAAAATGTCTCAAACATGTGATCAGTGGCGGCTCCAGAGAATTGTGATTGGGGAAGCTATGGGGTGGGGCTGGATTGTTTAGAGCAGGGGCTAATTAATTCAGGAAACACACCATAATGATAAACAATACTAATAACGACAAATGAGATTCAATGATTCTAGTTTAATAGGCCACATAACATAAATACACATTACTAAATGTTTAGTGTTATACCACAGTCAAAATAATTCTGTGAATGTACAATAAGCAGATTTCATAGTTTAGTTTGTTACTCAGAAGTCAGTCCATTGTCTTTCATACTGTATATATCAGGTTACTCAAATAAGAATCTTAAAGGTCCACGAAGAAAAATGTCAATGGTCGGTCAAGCCATACTACTCATGTCTATATTTATATAACTATAACTAAAGTAGCCTTGACTGTTGTGTATGCTGCTGCTGTTAGGCTGTGTAATGTTTTGTTACTGTATTTTTATGTTGCAGCTAATATTCCGCTGCAATGTCTATATAGAAGCCAAACATAAATAAGTTATGTACCTGTACACATGATTTAAATGCCACCTTCAACTGAGCATTAAGCATTAACAGTGCTGCCAGTGGACTGATCCACTGTCACAGCTAAAATGCACTGTGCATGTTTTTATGATCATCTGCAGCAGCCAGTATTTCAGTTCTACTGGCTGCTGGAATCAAGAGAGTGGGATCACTGGGGTGCATGATTTTACCTGCAATTCCTCTTTTTGTTTGGCTTCAGTTCAAATGTGATCGCTGCCTCTTCACTAGAGCTACATGCCTCTTGGCATAATAGGATGAATGCATATTGTTCAGTCCATTCCTTTTTGAATAGCCGATTTTCAGAGTCCATCTTTCTTTTGAATTTTGAGCCTACCATTTTAATTCACATTGGAAATCTAGGCTTCTACTGTTGCTACAACTGCTGCATAAAAAGAAAAGTAGGCTACTGGTTCTAGCGCACTAGCTCACTGGTCAAAAGCTAAAGTAAAAAGTGGGCACTCTGAACTCTCAATGACCCCTATCAACAATCTGCCTGGCTCCTCAACAAGCCGTTGTCAAAGAGATGACAGCCCATAATACAAGAGTAGTGTTTTGGACTACACAGAGAAGCAGTCTCATACAGAGACTTTTGAGTCGCGGTAATTAACACCTTGCAGTTAATACAAATAATATATTATGAATATAAAGTATATGAAAAGTATAAATTGCTACAATTTGCCCAGAGTCTGGAGATAGTTGTGCCGTGGTCCGGGAGGGCTCCGAGGGGGGGCTTAGCTTTCATCAGGGGGGGCTTTAGCCCCTGCTGAACCCCCCTGGCGCCGCCCATGCCATTGATACATTTTAAATCTTAGATGTGTCCAAATAGGTTTAGATTTTCTATTGGCTAGGTATTATACTATACAGTAGGTATTTAGGTTGTTAGTTAGGCTTAAATTAGGTATAGTATTTTCATGTTTTATTTGTAAGCAGTTGAATGTTGTTTTGTCTCTATTTGTCACTGTGGTGTATTTGTATGTGGGACTACGGATGGAAATGAGCTTCTAGCTTATTTACATGAATGTGTATTGATTGAAATGTTCAATAATATGTCCCGGAAATAAATATAGAAAGATGAGAGTACAGCAACTTGCAATGGGCCTGGTCTACAAGATACAGTACACCACAAAGACACCCATGTACCTGTCAAACTACTTCAAAAACATTAAAGACGTCCACAAACACAACACCAGAGGGAGCTCCACAAATCAAGTTCAACACAGATTAGGCTCTAGCAAGGGGTTAAATGGGTTCTACTGCTATGCCACAAAAATGTAGAACGCCCTACCAACAATATGAATCCTTATTCTCTTTCAAAACCGCTCTAAAAGCACTTACAGGTGGCTGCAATTAGGAACTGGCCCCTGTAAAAACTATGAGATGGGGGGTCCGCGGCGAAATACATATAATTTTGGGGGTCCTTGACATGAAAAAGATTGAGAACCAATGCCCTAGCAGATCGAAACACACACACACACACGCACACGCACACAGGTACAGGAGGAGATTACAAATGAACACAGCTCACGAATCCTTTTGTTTGGTGTACTCTCTCTCTCTCTCTCTCTCTCTCTCTCTCTCTCTCTCTCTCTCTCTCTCTCTTAATTCTCTCGCACGGGTGCATATAATCATATCACGGCGGCCCCGTTGCGAGGAGGAGGATGTACGTATGTAGATCAGCCTATTTGCAGACGAACCACACCGCCGTACGGCGAACATCTAAATTAGGCGTCAGACTGACATCCATTCTGCGCTATTAATAAAGGCTGACCCAGGAACATACTACAGAAACAAGCCAGTCTGTCCCCAATAAAGAGCCTCCCTAGACCGCCCCGCTCCCTGCCATACATATCCTGGACTCTCACCAACTCTCTCTCTCTCTCTCTCTCTCTCTGTGCTGTGAAGTACTCAGATATTTTAGGCAAAAGTATCAATATCACAACATAAAAATACTCTGTTACAAGTAAAAGGCCTGTGTTCAAAATGTTACTTGAGTAAAAGTACAAAGGTATTGGCATCAAAATGTACTTAAAGTACCAAAAGTAAAAGTACTAAAATGTTTGAAAATAGCAGATCTACAAGCAACGCGACGCGTTGTGAGCCTGTAGATCGGCTATTTTCAAATATCCTAGGTATAAAATGGGGATAAAGTGGTTAATTCATGTTTTATAATATAATAATTTATATTGGCAAAGTAACTAGTAACTAAAGTTTTCAAATAATTGTAGTGGAGTAAAAGTACAATATTTGCCTCTGAGATGTAGTGGAGTAGAAGTAAAAGTATTTAAAATTGGAAATACTCCAATAAGGTAAAAAAAACACACCCAGTGTGAAGTGGGCGGTGTGGTCACAGTGGTCATCACAGTGATGGAAGTTCACTTAAAGAAAAGTAATATTGTGGACCAACCATTGTATACCCCTAACTTAAAAAAACCCATAAATGTGTGTTTTTTAAGTGCATAGTTCTATTTATAGGGCTATGCACATGTGTCATGTTTCACTAGCCAATCACAGTCCTGAATAGACTGTGATTGGCCAATCACGGTGCAGGGTTAGGGGGGTACACTGGTGGCCAATCACAGCGCAGGGCAGGTGGGGGTGCAATTGTCCAAACCTCACATATAGGGGCGGTTTCACCGCCCAAAAATACCTCAAATTGTATAAAGTACAGTGCTTGAGTAAATATACTTAGATACTTTACACTACTACTGCCCCCCGCCATCCATTCCTGGACTCTCACCAACTCTCTATCTCTCTGGTGTGTGTGTGTGTGTGTGTGTGTGTGTGTGTGTGTGTGTGTGTGTGTGTGTGTGTGTGTGTGTGTGTGTGTGTGTGTGTGTGTGTGTGTGTGTACAGTGCCAAAGCCCAGCAGGCTTGGCTGTGTTATTAATGATTTTATCAAGCTGGCTGATAATTAGCAGGTCATGGAGCCAGAGGGCTAACACACACTAACTGGACAGTGGACAGGAGGCTCTGTGCCGTCTGTCTGTGTGTGTGGAGCACACCTGAGTGGACAAGCTGGCACACCCACTCACATATATAAGAGAGTAGGGCGGGGCAATTAGGGCTGCAACGTTTTAATCCAACTAGTAATTGATTTAATCGATTATTAACCCATTGAGGCCTGAGGTTCCGATTCTGCAAAATGTCTTCTAAATCGGTTTTCTGAAAAACGTGTGTTTCTATATCAGTGGTTTTCAAACTTTTTCATGCCAAATGATATGAATTTGGCCACGGACCCCCATCTCAAAATAGTTTGTTCCAGGGACCCCCAGAAGCAAAGATTTGAGTTAATGTTCGCTTTAAAAGAATATATTCAAAGATTTGCACACATTTTCAAGATTTTTCAAAAATAGCAGATCTACAAGCTCATAGCGCGGCACTCGGTGCCGCGCTATGAGCTTGTAGATCTGCTATTTTTGGATAGCCAAAGTGTAAAATAATGTCTTTTAGCTTAAATGAAAAAGTGACACAGGTACATTCCAGGTCTTTTACCCTTTCAATACGGGAACGCATCTAAAAATGCCTTCTAAATCCTATAAATACTCATGTTGCTATTTGCTATATCAGTGGTGCTCAAACTTTTTCATGTCAAGGACCCCCACAATTATATGTATTTGGCCGTGGACCCCCATCTAAAAAAAAATTGTTCCAGGGAGGGACCCCTAGAAGCAAAGTTTTGAGTTACAAATGTTCGCTTTAAAAAATATATATATTCAAAGATTTGCAAAATAATTCACTATTTTTACACCAAGTGCCACGCTATGAGCTTGTAGATCTGCTATTTTTGAAAAGCCCAAAGAAATCTAAAATGACGTTCCCGGTCTTAATGGCTTAAAGGACGACTTCACACATTTTCAACCTATCTTCATATAATTAGTCCTCACTATTACTACTCATTATAATATGGTACCATTTTGTCACTCTGTGTCTCATAGGAAGGCTGTGGACAGTTCAGAAACCCGCCTACCAGTGACATCATCGATGGGGAATCCGAGCTAATATTAGAAACTGCAGGCTTTCTATTCCTGGAAAGTTAGAATTCTAAAATGAAAGCCATTGTTCTCGGATTAATACAAATGTAAACCCTGCCTAACCATTTACGTAATCGATTAATAATCAATCCCTATTTTCCCTGTAATTATATGTGAAAAGCTTCGTAAAAAACAAACACATAGATCTACAAGCTTAACTATTTCTACAGAACACTGTAGTGCGACAAAGTATAAAACAGGACATAACATAAAGAAAACGCATATCCCGATTATTCGATTAATCAAAAAAGTAATCGATGGAATAATCGTTAAAGAAAATAATTGATTGTTGCAGCCCTACTGGACAATATATGGACATTACTGTATATTGTCATCATGATATGAGACTACATATCGTCTGGAATTTTGAATATCATAATACAGTGGTCTTTTCCTATTTTTAAAGGCTCTACTGTAATTCTCTCACACATGACTGTTCTAGCTGCTATTATTTGCCTTTACCCACTTAAGTTATTTAGGCATTATTACTGATGATTATTTATCAGAAAAATATCAACGGGCAAATATTTAGTGAAAGCACCAATAGTCATCCTCACAATATCAGCAATACATCTCCTATTTTGGAACATTTTTTGTGACACGTGTACGTTTTTTTTTTGTAATTAATAATTTGAACACAAATCTTGTCTTCTGGGGGTCCCTGGCACAAAACATTTTCAGATGGGGGTCATTGGCACAAAAAAGTTTGAGAACTACTGGTTTAGAAGGCATTTTGTAGAATCGGCCTCAGGTCTTAATGGGTTAAATTGATCGTCCATAGCACCCAGCGAAGTGCGTCGTCGGACCTGGAAACCTCGTTCCAGTTAGAAAACAGGACAGGACATAAACCTGATTTATACATCATAGTAGGACGGAGCATAAATTAGGCCAATAGTCTTACTCAATATTTTAACGTTGGAACGCCTGGCATCCTATAGTTTGTATAGTTTAAATGTACGGATTCATATTTTTTTTCATAGTGCACTGTTTAGACTGATGATAGGTTCATGGTTTACCTACGATCCTAGATTACTGTCTGTCTCTATGCATTTGATGTATTACCTGGGGGCGGCCATAGCTGAGTGGTTAGTGAGCCCGCCTAGGGAGCCAGAGGCCCTGGTTGCCCCAGGTACGATTCCAGGCCACGCCAGCATATGTGTCGATGAAATGAAATTTGTCCCTGAGCAAGACTCTTAACCCCTAATTGCTCACAGGGCCTTATTGGAAACAAGCCCGCAAGGACTTTCATGAACGTCCTGTTTGCCTTGCTTACTGTAAATCCCTCTGGATTCATCCTTTAAAACCGGGAACACATGTGTAACCACTTTATCCATATTTTATACTTTGGCTATTCAAAAATAGCAGGTATACAAGCTCATAGCGCGGCACTGAGTGCTATGAAATTTTTTGACTCAAATCTGTGCTGCTTTTGGTCCTTGCATGAAAAGGTTTGAGCACCACTGATATATAGCAACAACAGTTTTTCAGAAAACTGTCAAAAGACATGTTGTAGAATTTTTTGTAGGTCTCAGGTCTAAATGGGTTAAGAGCGTCTGCTAAATGCCTAAATTGTAAATGGTAAAGCCTGTTCTATGTTGACGTTGAAGTGATGTACTTTGTAAATCTCGGTCTGTGTCTAGTTTATTCTGGTATGAACTGGTGTGTGCGTGTGTTCCTGGCTATGTACAGTATGTAATAAAGGTGGGTGAAACGTGGCATGGATGCTGGTGTTGTTGTGTGTCATGGTGATTTAACGGGAGAATCTCCAGCAGGACTGTGTGTGTGTGTGTGTGTGTGTGTGTGTGTGTGTGTGTGTGTGTGTGTGTGTGTGTGTGTGTGTGTGTGTGTGTGTGTGTGTGTGTGTGTGTGTGTGTGTGTGTGTGTGTGTGTGTGTGTGTGTGTGGGGGATTCAGCAGTGAGAGAAGAAGATCCAAACCAGTTTTCAAAACGGCCAATTCTCTAAACGGCACAAAACAATTGTCTTTTTCACGAGAGGAAAAGATGTAGCATTCAGACACCACCCTGTTGTCTGTCATCATCACTGGCCTGTAATCTATCATGATATTATTGAAGTCATAAACATAATCATCCCAAGCCTCCCTGCACTAAGCACAACGCCCTACAAAATATTGTAGAAAACAGTAGGCCTACACCAGTGGTTTTCAACCCTTTTCATATCAAGGTCCATTATTTATTCGGCATTTGAGCCACGGACCACCGGCGATTTAGCCTCTCAGACCCCAAAAACAAAGAATATTTTGTTATTGTTGGATACAATTTTGTCCACAATTCCATGCTGTATTGATGTTGGTACCAATAGGAGAGATAACAGGCAAACGTTGATCAAGATAACAATTCTTCTACATTCTCAAATTGTGTGACTTCTTGTAAATTAAGTAATGCAGATGTTTAACAATAATTTAACTCTTGAAAGAGTAAAATGAAACCAAATGGACCCGTAAGGGTCCATTTGGTTTCATTTTACACTCTCAAGAGTTAAAGATCTGTAAGTGTCCATTTGGTTACCAACTCTCCATCATTTAGCTGGGGACCATCTGGAACCCCCTCAAGGACCACTGGTGGTCCCCGCACCACTGGTTGAGAACCACTGGCCTACACCATTAGTTCTCAAAGTGGGGTCCATATTTTTATACTTTGACTATTCAAAACCAGCAGATCTACAAGCTCATAGCGCGTCACTTCGTGCCGCACTATGAGCTTGTAGATCTGCTATTTTTTGAACATTAGCAAATCTTTGAATATATATATATATTTCGTAATGCGAACATTTTTAACTCACATCTTCTGGGCGTCCCTGGAACAAAATATTTTTGAGATGGGGGTCCACGGCCAAATACATATCCTTTTGGGGGTCCTTGACAAGAAAAGAAAATGTTTGTGAACCACTGGCCTACACAAGTGTACAACCAGGGGTGTCATTTGAGACCCCCCCCCCTAGCTTTCACATTTAAGTTCAAAATCCAGGTCTTCTATTCATATCTCCTCCACCTCTAAATGTTTTTTTACAGATTAATCTGATTTTAGATCAAATACTTATAGACACTTGTTATGTTACTTTTTCTTCTTTCATTAATTTTTTTCAAAATTTGCAAAAATAGCCAATCTACAATCTCACATCGCGGTAGATCGGCAGTTTTTGCTATTTTTGAAATCAGGCTTAAGTAGTGTAGTGTCTTTTTTTTAATGAAATGATGCCCCTGTTGTATAAATAAACATAATCATCCCAACCCTCCACCTGCACAAACACAACACCCCACACAATAATGTAGAAAACACAAGTGAAATTAGAATTTAATTTCACAACGGCAATATTAAGCACACAATGTGCTAGTATGATGTTTTGACAATGTCCTGCATCCCTAATCTACGAAGAAAAATTGTTTATACTTCCACACTGGAGTGCTACTGTAGGATCAACCCAGATTTGTCAAGAAGACAAAATATTAATTTGGTGGCAATAAAGCTGTCATCAAAATGGTGTTATTATTCTGTGTTAAACTGTGTTATTATTACATTCACACATCTTCCACACATTTACAATCCTACGCTAATCTGTTACTCCGAGAGTCCACAAATGGAACCAAATGACTGACTGACTCTCAAAGAGTCCGAAATTCACTTTCAGGATTGTGCTGTGTGTGAGTAAAATGAGGAAACTTTCACCGTCTCTGTCCCAGGAAGATCAACCACACCTCACACAACAAGGCAACACCCATAGTAAAACTAACAGGTTGGAGATGGACGGGAGAGACAGAACAAGATGTGAAGAGGCTTTACAAGGAGGGGGAAGGGGACATTATTAATGTGTCAAAAATCTTACTTCAGTAACCCCACAGAGAAAAGGTACACAGTGTAATACACATAGCCTATATATACACACACACACACACACACACTAGAGTAAATGATGTTGGATTATAATGGTGGGTGACATTTAAATAGGCCCGTTACCATGGTCACCATCATTAACATCAGCATCAGTACCACAGTCATCCTGATCCATCCTCAGCATCATTTTATCCTCACTAAAATTAAACAGAGCTTAAAAAACACAACAACAAACAAAAACAGACACATAAAAGCCACCTACCTTACAAGATTCATTTAAAGTGGATTATAAATAATAAGCAACAGTTGACAGTCAGCAGAGATCGAAGCTCCCTCAAGTGTCTCTCCGAATGGTTGGATGGACGTGGGAAGAAATTCAGTTCACGCTTTTCTTCTTCAGCAAGAACATGACCACCACCACTATATAACCACTAACCACTATATAACCACCACTAACACTAACCACCACCACTAACTAACCACCACTAACACTAACCACCACTACTAACACTAATAATCACCACTATATAACCACTAACCACTATATAACCACACTAACCACTATATAACCACCACTAACACTAACCACCACCAACCACCACTACTAACACTAATAATCACCACTATATAACCACTAACCACTATATAACCACCACTAACACTAACCACCACTATAACCACTAACCACCACCACTAACTAACTACCACTAACACTAACCACCACTACTAACACTAATAATCACCACTATATAACCACTAACCACCACTGTAACCACCACCCACTACTAACACTAACCACCACCACAAACCACTAACCACCACCACTAACTAACTACCAACCACCTCTAACACTAACTACCACTAACCACGACCACCCGCGACAACAAGCTGAACGAGGCGACACGCTGGGAGAAAGAAAGACCACCGAGGTTTCATCAGCATCAGCAGCGAGGATGACCTGCTCGTCTTCTCATCAGCATCATCATCACATCATCATCATCATCATAGAGCAGTGACTGTCTGTGCCAGGCGACGGACGGACGGACGGACACGGACGCATCACGGACACACGAGCCAGCTGCTGAACTACAGACTCTGTTCTCTCCTCACACTCAGGGTTGCCATGTCTGCTTATAATTATTTACAAGCGACTTTGGGCCCGTTTTTCTGTAAAGTTGCTTGTAAATATTAGGATAGGTAGGTGGGCAGATAGCCCCTTTCGGGACCCTGTTTACCTTTTTTGTATTTGGGAAGGCGGTTCCAAATACAAAAAAGGTAAACAGGGTCCCGAAAGGGGCTAGTGGGCTGGGCAGATAGAACCCGACAGGGTGATCAGGCACAGACACAGAGGTGCCATAATCACCCTGAAGGGTTTTATTTCGACAATGACCGACTTATTCTACGCTAAATACATAAATTGACCCAAAAGTAACAAAACGAAGTATTTCCTTGCGTAATGAAAGAATTCCATATTTGTTGTGCTGCTGGGCTGACACGGTCGCCTCGGAAAACAAGGAAGTGTTGCTCAAATGGAATACATTTTCGGTTATTGCATAGTCTATTTCTCCCTTCAAATGTTTTCAAAAACATTCTTGAGAACAATGTTTAGCTGTAAATGACATGGTGTGTGTTTGTTTACATGGCTGTAATGTTGGATACAGCATAAAATACAAGCAACGCAGCAGGTGCTCTGAGTCTTTGATTAGACAACTGTCTGTTATAGAGCTCATCGCTCGCTTCTTTCGGGCTCGTTTTCATAGAACCGGTTGCTCGTTTCTCTCTCAAAACCTGGCAACCCTGCCTCCACTCCGGATGGGATGAGTGGGCGTGGTAAAGAGGCTCTCTTCGTCGTACGGCGGTGTCGCTGGCCGAAAACAGCTCGTCTACGAGCTCACGACGCTGTTTTTAGGAGCTTGAAGATCTGCTAAAAATTAAGAAATAGCTATTGCTGAAGCTGGGAGGAATAGGGTATTCGTGTTGAAAAACTACACGATGTTTTCTTTAAAAAATAAGCCACAAAAACACTGATATTCTATTTGTAGGCGTTGTTGTATTTGGTTCTACCGCTAGATGGCGGTGGAGTCACGTAGGTTTTGGGGGCTGCGCTGCTGGATGTCGACGGATTCACTACCATAATAGGGTTATAATAAGAAGTTTTATTTCTAATAACACTGGACTAGGTCAGCTAAGGATAAGCCCTTAAGTATGTTCTAGAAACAATCATGCATGCCCTTCGGTTAACCAAAATGAGTTTTGGTCCACAGATGAGTTGTGTCAGAGGCACACGACAGTATTGTTATTTGTTATCAACATGTAGTATGTCCCCTGAAGAGCCGCTTTCTTCTACCGTGTGACTGGGATGTAGATATATTTTTCGACCAGTAGGTGGCAGTACGCACACGGGAAGTTTCTCCACATGATGGAAACAACTCTTTGTTTTGTTTTCAAGTGATGAGCTACGAGTAGGCTGCTGTGGATTAAAATACATGTTTTAGGTCTTGTCTCTGCTCTACTCTTACATGTTTGGAAAGAGAAAATCCAAAAGATAAATCAGTGGCATCATGAAATGCACCTGCAATCACACTTAACAACAGGTGAACAATTAGAGCAGGAGAAGAAGGAGGCAGTTCTGAATAGATCGATGGTTTTCAAACTTTTTGTATCCAAGAGGCATCAAAACAAATGGGTAATGTATAATTCTCAAATCATTGCATAAATTGCTGATGTGTTATGTAAGCAAATTGACACCACTACATACAACAAGCTCACAACAAGCTCATGCGTCACAATACTATTTAAGATATCCCCCTGGCTGTAATAGCATGTGCAAAATAAATAATTGTGGAAGTAAATAAGAAGTGGTTAAAATGTTTTCAAAGGGAAGACTATAAAAGATCATTCATAACTTTGTCTAGTTGTATAATGTGTGGCACTGACTTATGGTCTTCTAGGCCCTGTCAAGGACCCCCAAATTGACACATATTAGCACTCGGACCACCATTTGAAAAGATATGCCAGGGACCCCCATAAGAGAAGATGTTAAAAGCTATAGCAGTGAAGGACCCCCATTTTTTTTACATGCGTTAGGCCACGGACCCCTATTTGATACAATTTTTATGTCTGGGAGGGACCTCCGACCTACACTGTAGCATCATCCGTGTTAATTTAACTCTGAAAGTGTACAAATGGAACCAAATGGATCCGTTAGGGTCATAGAGAGTTAAAAAATAAGGTTAGGGTCCATTTGGTTCCATTTGTACACTCTTAAGTTACTGACACACAAGGGTCCATTTGGTTCCTAACTATCAATCACTTGGCTGGGGAGTGGGGACCCCCTGGAACCCTTCAAGGATCCCTCCTGGATCCGTTACTTTGAGAACCAATTGTTCTAGGGTTCCATGAGGGGGCCCAAATGGACCGTTATACAGGTCTGTAACTCTGACCTTACGCAGGTCAATTGTACACTATCAGAGTTATGGGGGTCCTATGGGGGAATTAAGAAGTGTGAGAACCAATGCACTAGACTGTTGGCCTTTTCCCTTTCCTCTCCCAGATGAGAAGGAAGCTGCAGTAGCAACAGAGATGGCTTTGGAGGAGTCCGGTGGAGCCAGGTTGTCTGGTGAGAGCCTCCATGAGCTGCCAGGTGAGTGTTACTGTACCCAATGTAGCCTAAGCCTACCTGGCTGGAAAGACGTTGCCTCAACTTGTTTTGCTTTAATGTTAAATTAATTGAGTCAGACTCATTGGTGTAGATTTGACTGTATGCACTGCTAGAGGCAATATTGCCAAAAATGACGATTGTCAACAGGCTATTACCAGGATCAGTTTTAATGATTAAACTTTAATCATAGCCTGATATATTTGAAGTTCACTGTGCAACGCGTCAACGTAATGTTGTTTTAGTCGATGTGTTGTTTGCAGTATGCTAGCAGTCCTGTTACACTCAGTTACTCGAAGGCTCTTTAATCATAGCCTGATATAGAGGCTATGCGCGTGACATCATCATACCCGGAAGTTATGCGGGAACGCCTACTGAGTGGTAAAAAAATACTTTCTGGCCTTGACAGCCCATACATCCAAACAGAAAGGTCCTATCTGATTGTATTAAACTATGTTAAAACATTGCAGCAGTACGGAAAGCTTGAATTGTCCTCTTTCTATCTGCAAAGTTTTTGTTTCATAAAAATCCACCGTAGACATGTTATGAGCTACTTTCTGTCAATAAATTGTGATAATTCGTTTGGTTTGGAAGTTTGGAAGCGCTCGTTTTCCATAGCGCAACGTCCTGCTGCAGGTGGAAACAGGTGGTACGCAGGACCGTTGAGTGATTTCCAGCGAGCGCTTCCAGACTCCAACGCTCCATGCTTCTCAATGTTTTGCCACTCAGTTTAGATGAGGGGGACGCATGTGCAGGCTAACTCTCGTGTATCTTTGGTGTGTGTGTGCAGCAGCCCCAGCAGAGCAGTACCTACAGCAGAAACTTCCTGATGAGGTGGTGTTGAAGATCTTCTCCTACCTGCTGGAGCAGGACCTCTGTCAGGCAGCCTGTGTGTGCAAGAGATTTAGCCAGCTAGCTAATGACCCCATCCTATGGTCAGTGTCCAGCAAGGGGTTCGAAAACCCCTGAAAGCCTCCGGGCTCCGGCCTTTGGCTTTCAGCCATGAAACAAAAGGTGCATGTAATGCTTGTGTGTGTTATATTATGTTTTTATTTTCTATAATAGGAAGCATCTATACATGGAGGTGTTTGAGTACACGCGTCCCATGATGCACCCCGAGCCGGGTAGATTCTATCAGGTCAGCCCTGAGGAGCACGAACACCCAAATCCTTGGAAGGAGAGCTTCCAGCAGCTGGTCAGTGGCCCCTCATATGGTTTAATGTTAATCCTAATGTTAATTATACTTGTAAATTGTGTGTGTTTTGTGTTGTAGTACAACGGTGTTCATGTGAAACCAGGCTTTGCAGTGCATTGCTACAATAACCCTGGCAGGTACAAAGGCAGAGATAATATGCTGGTAAGTCATATAAATTCATACCAGGCAGTACCTCAGAATTAATCTGTGCATGATTTTTAAATATTTTCTTGCAGTCAACACAAACATTTGCTTGCGTTTGCCAGCTGTGTTTCCATTAGGGCTGCATGATATGGGGAAATAAATCTTATTGCCATATGGAGTAACACTGTCATTGAGTGAGGTGTTGTAAGAAGTTGGCTTTCCTTGTGGTGTTGTGTGACATGTTCTAAATTAAAGGTAGAACCTGCACACTGAGCTACGGTAAAAATACAACTTTATTAGGGAGACAACGTTTCGATCCCTTGTGGATCTTCTTCAGGTCATTTACAACACTTGTTCAGTCCATCATTATATACTGTTGCTGTCGAGTGGAAACCAAAATTGTTCCTTTTTTATTATTTTTAATGTATTCAAAATAGTGAAAATAGCCCGTGTTCAAACGAATAACGCGCAACGCAATGCAACGCTTTGTAGATCTGGTAGATCTGCTATTTTCGGGGGAAAAAATAGCATTTTTTTCTCCACCAATATATTTATTGATTTTTAACACAAACAAACAATATACAAAATGACACAAATAACATAACAAAACAATACACTCATGACCACAAACAATGAAACAGTGTATCTTCTTCACAGCTGGTAAAAATATCTGGAATATTAACATTACATTTATTTAGTTTTTCTGGTGTGATGGTGGTTTTCTGGAGGGATAACAGACTTAGGTTTGATCAACACATTACATCTATCCATAAACGTTTTCAGCAAAGACTTCATGTAATCTGCAAGTTAAGATCATTATCTGTTGCCCCTCATCTTCTGCTATTACTGTACAAAAGCATCATTCAACCCGTTTTGTTGTATTGGTCCACATGTTTTTTTTACCATACTGTCCATGCCTAACAGAAACAAACTTTACAGTATCACCCGTATTGCCTCCAAAATCATCGGACTTCCCACACCCACACTTGCTGATATGAACAATAAGGCCATCACACGCTTAGCACTTTCGATAACAAATGACACTGATCATCCCCTGTATCGCTACTTCGACCTCATGCCATCTGGTCGGAGATACAGAACCTTAAAGTGGCAAAAGGTTAGTTTTAGCAGGAGTTTTGTCCCCTCAGCCATCGCAGCATTAAACCAACTGCCCCGTCCATAGGAGGTTTTTCTGTGTACAGTGGGGACCTCATGTTTTGTCTTGGTGATATGTTGGTTATGTTGTTATATGATGCGTCGCATCAAAGCCCCGCCTTGCCCCGAAGCCCCGTGCCTAAAAACAAGCACTCTGTCTTCAATCTCCCTGGTTCTCCAATCTACCTGTAACATATACACTCTCAACAGCCAATTATATTGCAATCATTTTAACCGTGTATTACCTGTTTGGGTTTGGGCCTCCTTACAAGTTGTACTCCACTGTTCCATTGTTTGTTCCCCCTGTAAATCAGATTACAACCATGTGTGATTTGCACATTAGAATTTATTTTGTATTTTATTTGCCCTGCAGCCCTAATTTCCATAAATGAGATGCAGGTTTATCTATGCCCTGAAATTGTGTGTGCATTTGTCTTGCAGTACTACGACACCATTGAGGATGCTCTGGAAATGGTACAAGAGTCTCACTCTGATAGAGTGATCTTTGTCCACTCTGGCATCTATAGAGCTGAGTGGATCTTAATAAACTCCCCCATCAACATGATTGGAGCAGGTAAACATCTACAGCAAAGTACATGGCCAACCACTGTCTCTGTAAGAGGATACCAGTTTGTGTTGATACTGATGTTTTGCCTCATAGCTCCTGGTAATGTCGCTGACATGGTGGTGATCGAGAACACCAGACACTTCTCGTTGGCCTTAATGGAGGGCTCAGAGGATGCCTACGTCGGCTACATGACCATCAGGGTAAGCACTGTTCCCCATCTTCATAGTTCTGATACATTGTAAAGCGCTCTGGGTCCGGTCTACAGAAGTTGACTAGAAATTTGCTATATACGTAGATTCAGACCATTTACTATGTTCCACCTTTCCAAACCAGCCTGTAGAAATTGCTGCATGAATCAAGAAGGCTTTCCCCTTTTGTTTTCATCCATTCCAGGGCCCCTGTGTACGTCTTGCAGAGAGCAGGATCAGTGCCATAAGGGGTGCTGAAGAAGTTCCAACTGTTGAGGAAAAAATGTACTACTTGGTTCTAAATTCTCACTTAACCAAGATAGGCCTGGATACCCCAGAGGAGGATAAGGATTACCGGGAGAGAAAGAAAACTATTTTGAATATACTGGACCAATTAGCTGACACTGGATTATTTGCTATGATTGGAGAATAATCATATTTGAACTGGGAACCCCCCACCCTGACAAGCACTTGGAATTGTAGGCATTACATTTAGTTTGACTCGGTTCCACAGATAAATATTGTGAAAATAGCCAAACTTCAAGCTTGAGGTTATTTTCACGTTTGCCTCTTTCTTACGTAATATTTGGCGAATTTGGTATTAAAAGGGTATTACAAGTCCTCAAATTGTCACTTTAGACTTCTTTCTACATTGCAGTATTGATACTTTTACTTAAGTAAAACATCTGAGTACTTTTTCCACCGCTGGTGGGTGGGTGGATGTGTGTGTGTGTTTCTATGTGTGTACCTGCCTCTGTTATGGGAGCAGAGCTTCTGCTGGAAGAGCCCCATCGCCCTGGGTTACACGCGGGGCCACTTCTCGGCCCTGGTCGCCATGAAGAACGACGGCTACGACAATCGCGGCGCGGGGCGGGCGCCAACCTCAACACGGACGACGACGTCACGGTCACCTTCCTGCCGCTGGTGGACAGCGAGAGGAAGCTGCTGAACATCCACTTCCTGTCCACGCAAGAGGTAGGGGGAGCAGTAGACGGACGCGCTCGACGACGTCAAGCCCCTTTAAAGCCAGCTTTATACCAACAACCACGGAACATCGGCAATGGAAGCCAGGATTGTTTCCGTAACACATGCTCCTAACAGCCACTGTATTTAAAAGGATCCCTGGCTAATAAGTCAAGTATGCCTTAATGCATTATAATTGTCCTCTATAACTAAAGTGACAAATTAAAAACACCTTAAACATTATTTATTTTAGAAATAGTTTATCTGTTACATCAAGGGGGACAACGCCCGTCACAAGTTGATGTAATTTGTCCATGTGTGGTCCAGCCATATGGAATGTTGTTAGCATGTCCTAATGAAAAACAACGTAATACTTCCTACGATTAATATGAACCGTCACATGGTACTATTTTTTGTGTCATATATTTTGTGCGTGAGTAGGCTGCCGCGGCGCAGTGATTCTGGACACAAACATTAGTACCATGTGACAGAGGGGTCGAAGTTGAACGAAACCTGCGCTATATGGTAGAAATAGGTCAACAATACAAATGACGCTAGTTTTAATTAATTTATTTTTAATGAGCGGCCCCCACCAAATCTACTAATCTACCGGAACTACTTCATATTCATCAGAACCGGACCATAACTCTGACCACGGGACTCGGGCAATCAATTAATACCTTTGCAACCACTACATTAATGGTAAGTATCTCCTACAGAAAATACTCAAAAAATCTGAACTAACCCTTTAAACCTGTAATGACACACGCATGTGTCCTGTAAGTTCTGTGATTAGAAGAAAAAAAAACTATGTATACCAGCATCATGGAAAAGAAACTGATACCTGTGAAAGCTCACGCTTTCACCCCTACCCCCTCTTTTAAAGTGGTCATCTTGCAATACTCGACCAGAGAAAAGTACTAGTCTATAGGAAATTATATTTAAGAAACCCGAAGCTGCACTAAAAATGTATTTAGACGGTTGCCTGAGAATTCTTTGCTTAAAGCCAAGAGAGCATTAATCCCTCATGTGTCTATTTGGGTTTAAAGAGCATCTATTTTCCTGATTGTAAATCCCCCCTTTTTTTTGGACGCCCCTCTGCGCAAACAACTTGTTGTGGTTGCATCATCTGTATTGGTTTAGGAGAGTTGATGTGCAGAAGCATCCAGTACCTTTTATATTCTGCCCCTTTCCCCCCTTATATTGTGTTTTTGTTTGATTCAATCTTGAAGATTCTTTGTTGTCATTGCTGCGAAGACACTCATTGAGGAAGAAGAACTGTACTGTACAAGTTTACTGACCTATTTTTGTGTGAAGGTTGTTTGAAGGGCATAGACGGCACCAAACACTCAGCCCCTCGATGGAGTGCATTAACATTAAAATCGACTCACTCATACGTCCTCCGTGTGTGCGTGGCATTTCTTTCTCTGGTGCTATTTGCAATGGATTTGTGTCATTGTATGCAGTGTTGATTTTGACCGAAATTTTTTATTCAGTCTTTTGAATCAAATTCCATTTAATTTTAGTCATCTGAAATGTTTTACTGTTAGTCTAGTTTTATTCGACTAAATATCATACGATTATAGTCGACTAAATCTACAGTTGATTTAGTCGACAAATGTATTTTGGCGGTTGTTGATGGCGTCGGAAAGGCTGATTCTACACTTTGTTGCATGCTGAAAATAGCCGATCTACAAGCTCACAGCGTGTAGATCTGCTATTTTCAGAGGTAGTCGACGAGCATTGTTGGTCATAGTTTTAGTCGACAAAATCAACACTGATATGTATGTATGACTGTCTGCCACCTGCTTGAAAATGTAAATTGTCTCTGGGTTTTAGACAAGTTTCACTGTATATTACTGGTGATATAGTCGTTCACTGAAGGCAGATGCAATCTTTTGTATTAACCCTAGCGTCCCTATTTTGGGCATGTCACTATGGTCAAAATCTTTCTAAAATGGCAGATTTACAGTAGAAGCTCATCGCTTATTAAGCTTGTAGATCGGCTAATTTCGAATAGCCCAAGTATATAGGGCTTCCCTAAGGTGGTTATAATAAAACAAAAAGGATAAACTCTTGTTCAAGAATAGGATTGAGAAATGTATAAGCATAAGGAAAGCATTGTTTATTGCATGTGTGCACAGCCTGTCTTACAGTAGATACGTGGATAACCGGAACAGTGGGCACCTGACTTGGCAACTTTAAAAAAAATACATTCTGTATTTTACATTTTATATTTGGGTTTATATTTACATTTATATACTGTGTATACTTTTTTGAGGGCCAGTATTTCTACAGATAATACAAATTGCTACAAAACCTGTGATATCCAGTCATTTCGGGTATAAACAAGAAATTGAAGGGTCAGTTATTTTAATGATGTACCGGGCATGTTCAAGTCATATACTCTACATTTATTCCAACCTGATGATTGGTTGGTGTGTTCCTTCCATCACCTCCAAAGTGAATTGTCACCAGTGGTGGAATAATACCACCACCATACTTTTTATAGGGCAAATTGTCTCAAATATTATTTTTTACATCATGAATTTATTTGAATTTTAAACCTGGTAATTAATTTCTTCCAGTACCAGTCAGATCGTCTTGGTACAGAGCGTCCCCTTGTGACTGTACTGTAGACAAAATGTTCTTCTATGACACCAGCTGGATTTAATCTCAGGGATCAAATGAATTAATTAATGTCTTATGTACCACTCACTGAACCAGGGCTATGAAAGTCCATAGGTCCAAAACTGTTAAAATAAATGCCACAATTAAATAAATAAACACAATGATATGTCAGTTAGGAGATTTTTTTTGCGGAGCAGGCAGCATGGTAGGTCACTGTCTGTATGAGTCAAAGGTCGTGGGTTCAAACCTCCTACTTCTTTACTATGAAGCATGTTTTGAATAATAAAATCCAGAAACTACACTAAAAGAAACGTGTGGAAGTGTCGTAGGGCAGTGGATAGTTGGTGGACACCTCTGTGGTCTTTTGCATCGAAAGCCACACACACACACACACACACACACACGTGGAAACCAGCCAGGCCTGAGGAACCTTGAAATAGAGCAAGGGTTCCCAAATTTTTCAGGCTGTGACCTCCAAAAAACCCCGGCTATTTTCACAATGTTTGCCTCCGTCTTAAGTCATATTTGACAATTTGGCCAATTTGGTATTAAAAAAGGTTCTAAGTCATAAAAATGTAACTTTAGAAATGTGCAGATACCTTGTATACACTTAAATACTGTATGTTGGTTTGTTTACGGTCGAGTGAGAAAACAATATTGGACATTAAGCTAATCATTTGGGAACCACTGAAATAGAGACCCCCGTCACCCCGAGGCATAATATGTCTGAGGGCGGCAAACTATAACTCTTTGATATTTCTGCTTAAAGCCACACAATCCATCTCTTTTCCATCTGCAGAAATCAAACGTTGAACACCAACAACAACAAACATTTTGACCAAGGGAATCATGATGCTGTAATAGCAAGAATGTATTTTATTCATCAAATGCGTATTTATGACCAGCATAAGCATTTAACAGGTACTGCAGCCTTTCATATCTTGATTAATATAAAATACCTGCTTTCAGCATTCTGCCCAGAATAATAAGCTCTCTGTGATTACCGGTATACTACTAAGCCTATCTGGTTAATTAAGTACCATGTATACAGACATATGCTACTGTAGATTGCATCATCCTCATCATTTACAATGTTGGCTTAAGTAAGGGTCCATTTGGTTCCGTCGGGGTCGAATCAACGCTGAGGATTTATGCTTGACACATTCAGTTTTCTTAACCCATCAATCCGGGAATGCATCCGTGTCATTTTAGATTTGAGCTATAACCATTATTTCATACTTTGGCTATTTAAAAATAGCAGATATACAAGCTCATAGCGCGGCACTCGGTGCCGCGCTATGAGCTTGTATATCTGCTATTTTTGAATAGCCCAAGAAATCTTAAAATGACACAGGCTGCGTTCCCGTACCTTTTATATGATGTTATGATATCCTAGGACGAGTGGTACAGTAGAAAAATGTCATAACTTCATCCCGGGTCCGCCGCAGCTAAAAACCTGCGCCTATGGGACTTGCTCTAAATCGTGCCGGTGGTTGAGACGCTGGTTGGGGCGCCCTACCGGAAGTCTTGCTTTAGCTTTTAACTTCCGGTGGGGCGCACAGGTTGGGCGCCGGTGGGGGTGCCGGTTTGGCAACGGTTGGGGCGCCCTACCGGAAGTCTCGCTTTAGCTTTTAACTTCCGGTGGGGCGCACAGGTTAGGCGCCGGTGGGGTGCCGGTTTGGCACCGGTTGGGGCGCCCTACCGGAAGTCTCGCTTTAGCTTTTAACTTCCGGTGGGGCGCACAGGTTGGGCACAGGTTGGGCACCGGTGGGGCGCAGGTGGGGTGCCGGTTTGGCACCGGTTGGGGCGCCGGTTGGGGCGCCCAACCGGAAGTCTCGCTTTAGCTTTTAACTTCCGGTGGGGCGCACAGGTTGGGCGCCGGTGGGGTGCCGGTTTGGCACCGGTTGGGGCGCCCTACCGGAAGTCTCGCTTTAGCTTTTAACTTCCGGTGGGGCGCACAGGTTGGGTGCCGGTGGGGCGCAGGTTGGGCGTTGGTTGGGGCGCGGGTTTTTAGCTGCGGCGGACCTGGGATGGAGTTATACATTTTTCTACTGTATCACTCATCCTAGGATATCATAACATCATATAAAAAGGTAAGAAAAACGTCGGGCGGAATTCTCCTTTCAGAGGATATCAAATACTGCTTGACCCAAGTCTGAAAAACTAAAGAAAAACTATTCCTGATTAGAAATACTGCTCAAAAGCTATAGCTTTGACTGATTAATGAGAGAGACAGGGGGAGAGAGAGCGGGAAAGACAGAGATAAACTGAGAAAAAGAGAGAGAAAGGTTGCGGTTTTCTTCATATATCCAGAAGTCGAGTAAATGCAGAAGACGTCACACATTCGTTCAGACGATCTTCAAGTCCTTCATGGAAGACTCCAGAGTCTATGAAATGGAGAAGAATATACTCAGTATGCCGCACACGCCCATCCAATTCAAAATCATTTGCAGATCACCCATCAAGTAAATAAGGCCAACATATGACATGCATGTGTGTGTAGGCCTGTCACAATTATTACACACTCATCTAATCGCAATTATATGAGATACCGGTAGTCGCATAATCGTCATAAATCGTTTCCATGTTGGAAAATGTTCATACATTTTCAAATACATTAAAAAAAGCAGATCTACAAGCTTACACGTCACGAAGCTATCTGCTTTTTTTGAAGTATAAAATTATATCTTTGTATATCGTCAGTGTCCGGGACGAACCAGCTAACTCCATTTTCAGCTTTTTTTTTTTTTTTTTTCTCATTTTTTGTCTGTGTAAAAAATCAAAACATTTGAACCAATGAAAAGTATTAAAAAGCGCCTCTGACGAAAACTCCCAACTCCATTGGATCCTCAAACTGTCCATCAAAAACAAACAACTCCCCCCTCTCCTCTCCAGTGCTGCTTTTTCAGAGCATGAGTAGAGCGCGCTGCGCAGTGAACGAGGAGGATCACGTTACAAACTCCTCGTAGTCTGTTAAAACTATGCAGTGTACCTGTTTATCAAACTTAGCACTGACGCTAATGTTATGAAAACAAGTAATTATATTTCTAAAATCTATGAAGTGTTTAATGAGGAGAGCAACGTGACAAGAAGAAAGGCGTTCATAGCATTTCTGTCGCGCTGAAACCTCTCCCTCAGCAGCGAGTGGAGCTATTGTTGTTTGGACAACAACTCCATTTCAGCTTGATTTCTGCTCGTCTGAAACTACTAACTCCACTTGCGCTGGGTAAAGTGTTGATTTACCCGCGATTTGGGTAAAGTGTTGATAATATAATGACACATGCAAGTATCTGACAATATATAAAGTCACTATACCAACTTTGATGAGGCAGTATTGATTTGTTTTAAAAATATAAGGTTTTCTTAATTTCCTGAAAAACGTATATTTTGTTTTCTCGTTTCCTGAACAATGAGCGTTTTGGAGTTAGCGGTTTCAGGCTGGACAGCAGAGATATATACGTTATTTGTCATATCTGCCCTGTGCAATGTTTGATTACGAAGCCTAAAAGGCAAACAGAAATAAAAATGTTATTCATATGTTCCAATGTTCAATGCCAAAGGCACCATTAAATCGTTAATCGCAATTATTTGTGTGACAATTAATCGTCAACTTAAATTTGTAATCGTGACGGCCCTGTGTGTGTGTGTGTGTGTGTAGGAGTCTTTGCTAGCATTCCGAATACACCTCTGATGTTGTTTTTGTTGACACCAGTCACAAGGAGGACCTGATTCTAGAAGTAGGCCGTGTTTTTGATTTGTACATGGACCAGGCTTTCCAAGATAAACATTCAAAGTACTAACCGTTACTTAGAATCATAACAAACTTTGGGTACAGATGTGTAGACTCTGTATACTCATATTTGGAAGCCTGGGCCACGTATACAAACTGACCACGAGTGGCCTGAGAATCGCCGGCATGTCAAAGAGCAAAGCCAAACAACTTGCTAAATATTGCTCGGTTTCAGCTGTTATAGACAGTTTGGCTGTGTGGAGGAGAAGGTGCTATATGTACCCTTAGGTGTCCATGAACTGTCTAAATCTGTTATATTTGTTTCCCTGTAAATTAAAATTAATTTGTGGATTCAAATAAAGAATTTAAATGTGTGTGGTGTTGCGAGGCAATCAGAGATCTCTGGCCTACTGACAAGCCTGGTGACATCGAAATCCTGTGATGTGACAATAAAGTTGACTCTGATGAGGTATTATGCTAGAATGGCCACCAATAATAAAATCTACGCCCACTGCTTTGGAAACCAAACATATCACCGTCCCAATATGAAGGGAGTAAGGGACCACTGTGAAGATGTTTGGATCGGTTCTTACACAGTTTAACTCTCCAACCGTTTCCACACAGTTTTAGCGACAAAATCCGACAAACTCTCTAGCCGAGTCAGGCAGAGAATGGGCTGTTGGAGAAACAAGAAGGGTCTTGACTCTTTTCCAAACCAAATTCTCTGATGCCACATCTGTTCACTGACTTGTGAGTGTTGTGCATGTTCGTGTTGTGCATGTTGTGCATGTGCGTGTGCGTGTTACCTTGACATCCCAGATGGTCAAGCCTCCGTCCATTCCAGTGGTACAGAACTTGCTACACTGGCCCCGTCCTCCATCCAACACGGAGATTTGGCTGCAACATGAACACAGTTTGTCTATTGGCTGAGGCTCATTCCCTCCCCTCGCTCCCTCATTAATTATGACATGGCATGACATGTGTGTACACATACACACACGTTTGTATTACTATACTTATGAGGGCACCAACATTTCAGGAATCAGGAAGGCTTTAAAAATAGCTAAGAACCAAAAAATAGCAGTGTGTGACATCGCCTCACAACTAAGTATAAAATAGGGGGAAAAAAACACACTAACCCCTAAACTTTAAGGGATAGTTTACCCCAAAATAATATTTTTTTCTATGGATTAGTCACCCCATGGAGACTTGAATTCATAGATATTGTTTTTGGATATTGTGATAAACAATATCCATGAATTCAAGTCTCCATGGGGTGACTAATGGATAGGGAAAAAAAGTTATTTTGGGGGTGAACTATCCCTTTAACCTCTAAATTCCTAATCCTTCTAACTCCAACCTGAATATTTTGCTAATTGTAAAACTAACTATATACTTGTGGGGACTTGTTTGGTCCTCGCAAGTATAGTAATAAAAGTACACACACACACACACACACACACACACACACACACACACACCCACCTGATGCTGTTCTTGTGCAGGGTGTCCAGGGAGGAGGACGACTCTGAAGAAGGACCTGAACCTTTGCGGTCCAGATTCTGGAAGCGCTCCCTGGCACTGATGCCTTTCTGGGCCGCCTGCTTGGGCACCTCCAGCTTCCCACCGAACGTCAGGCTGCCCTTGGCGCTGTCGTACACAAACAGCACCGGGTAGCAGTCATGGCCCTGGACAGACGGGGGGGGGAAAAACTAAATGATATTCACATTCACAAACCTTTTAATTTCAAGGACCCCCATGACTCTCGGAGTTACAGACCTGTAAGGGGTTTCATTTGGAACCCTGTCAAGAAACACAGAGGGTCCCTGGACCCCACTTTGAGAACAACTGACATGCACAGATATGATATGCACGTGCAACACCCCAGATTCATTCTCCTGTAGCCTGGCATGGCCAGACAAATTTAATATCACTGCGTAGATATTAGTTTGGAATCTCTGTGTGGAACCTGCATTTCCAAGGTCTGAATTAAAAAAGGTTCCTCTGGTGAGAAACCCACCCCACATTTGCATACTGGGCCCTGATTGGTCCCTCACTACTTCGGAGGTGCCAGACCAAATCTGCCGAGGGCCACTTATTTTTTGCAATGGCAGATTCGTCTGGTTTCCAGGCTAGGTCTCCTGCGTGGGAAACCAAATATCTACCGCTCACGCAAGACGGAACCCCACCTGGCTAGAGGCGATATTAGGCTCATGAGGTTCAGACAGGGCTACTCCTTTACACAAACCACCCCCTTTGTCCTTTCCCCACCAGGAAAATCCAGATCATGGCACCAGTGCAAAACCCGGGGAATCTAACCTACCAAATCTACCGCTCCATCGAAAAGGGAATAGCCAGGTGCCATATTAGGGGAAATACAGAAACTAAGAGATGCAACATCCATTTCTGATTGACTAAACAGCTGTGTAATTGCCTAGTCGAGTGTATTCAGAATGAATGTAGTGTGTGTGTGTCTGTGTACTCACAGCAGCTACAATGCTGTTCTCAGTAATGAAGGTGACACACAGCAGAGGGAGGGTCTCTGAAATCAGACTGCTGATCCTGTAAAGTTGTAAAACAAAGCGGTGTTAATTTAACCATTTGTAACTCAGTGAGTGTACAAAATGTACATTTTGTACACTCTCCGAGTAGAATTAACAATTCATAAAGCATGCACAAACCGAAAAGGTTCTCTGTCTTACGTGTCGGTCTTGCCTCCCTCGGCCACGGCCACGGTGGAATCGTGGGAGGTCCAGGCCAGCCGGTTCCCCGTGTTGGAGAAGCACACGCTGTGCACCCAGCCGCCGCTTGCTCCTCCGCTTTGACCTGCGGCGCCGCCCCCGGACCCGGGAGCCCCTGACTCAAACAGCATCTCCCCGAAGGGCATCTTGCTGCCCCAGGGAGTGGGGCCGGGCTTCTCCTCGACCTCCTTGATGTACGCTGAGAACACCCTGGAGGACCACAGAGAGGGAGTGAGTGTGTGCTGTGCGGGTACAGGGGGGGGTTCCATACCGGTGGTCTCACTGGCATGTTTATCCCACTGGGTATGACTCAACAGAATACTTGACGTTACAGATAAGTAGGGCTGTCACAATTACAAATTTAATTTAAAGGTAGGGTAAGTGATTTGCGTTGGTTAAAATAATTGTTAAATAGCTCTATATTCTGATAGTACTCATTGCTATAGAGTGTTTGTTCAGTATTAGGAGTCTCCTTGTCTCTCCACCTCTTTATTAAACAGAAAATACATTTTCGTTTCAGTTTCAGTTTCATTTCCAATTTTATCCAATCAGGACAGAGAACTCAATCAGGATACAGATTAAACAAGTGAAATTGGAAGTGATGACACTAAGAAATGAGCATGCAAAATTGGAACTGGAACACTATACAAATTAAGCTTAAAAATTGGTACTTTCTCCTGATTGAATCTTGTTAGAATCCATTGGATTCAGGTGATTTCGGTGCGGTATGAAGAATAGATTTGCAGTGGCTTGGAACTTGTTTGACATATAGATAATCCTACACACTAAAGATAATTATATCGTAATGTTTTGGTCAAAGTTATATTATTGTTGCATTTTATCCACATTAACCCAGGGCAGGCATCCCTTTTCACCCTTTTAGAGCATACCCACCCAAAAAATGTTTTGTGTATTGTTATATTTTAAGTCCAATCTGGTCCAAACTCTAGTGGATGGAATAGTCCACACAACAACTTCAGTATAACAACAGCAACAGTGTGGATGCTGACATAATTATCATTATAGTTATAGTCATCATGCTTGGTGTGGACGGCCCTTACAGCTCTGCTCTGTCATTAAACTGGAGAGAAGTGTCATTGGTCATCACTGGCTATGACTCTGTGTGCATGCGTGCGTGCGTGCGTGCGTGCGTGCGTGAGTGCGTGCGTGAGTGTCTGTACACACCTGCATTTGAAGTCACAGGATCCGGCAGCCAGCAAGACATTGTTGGGGTGCCAGTCCAGACTGAGGATGGTGGAACGGATGGGCTTCTTGATGTGCTTGCAGACCCACCTGGACACACAACAGTATGCATGCATGAGTCTGACGAAGATACCAAAGCGGGGGTCAGTAGCCCAAACGTGGCCGCCAGATGGTCAGACATGATTCACTAATAAAACTGAATATCATGTTTTTATATTGGGTACGTTATATTGGCTTCTCCCGACTTCATAATTAACCCCAAATGCGGTTCCCGGTGCCAACCCAGTTAGAAGCATCTGTGCTCAAATTGGGTTTCTAATTACACACACACACACACACATTTTCTACAGGTCACTCTGCTCTCTCTCTCTCTCTCTCTGTTATTTGTCTCTCTACACCAACGTTTTTATTTCACGGATGTAAAATACATTCATGAAATAAAACCAAAAATATGAATACAAGGTTTGTTATGGAGAGGAACTAGGGTTGCTCCGATCAGGTTTTTTGGGACCGAGCCCGGTCACCGATTTTCTCTCTCACGATCGTCCGATACCGATCTTGTGCGTTAGGGGAAAATTCGAATATTTCCAAAAATATTTCCATTATATGTCAAAACTGTTCCTGTGTGTGTGTGTGTGGGGGGGGGGGGGGGGGGAGGGGAGCATGTCTAGGCCTGTCACAAAGATGCAAAGTGATATTATACTATATATCTGATTGACTTTTATACCACTTAAAATGGTGCAGCTCGGTCATAAAAGATCGGTTTCTCCGGATCGGGCAAATTTCCATTTGGAGTGAAAATCGTCCGATTTTAAATCGGTGGCCGATCGATCGGAGCACCTCTAACAGGAACAATGTCATCAGCCCTCACCAGTCATTCTCCTGTTCAAAGTAGCAGATGGAGATGAGACGAGAGCCACTCCCGACGGCGAACTTGTTCTCCCGCGGGGACCACTTCACACAGCGGGCGGCGCGGTTGATGCGCAGGATGACCAGGGTGGGCTTCCACACGCCGTCCTTCAGGGACCACACGTAGGCGTTACGGTCCGCCCCACACGTCACGATGCGGTTGCTCTCCGCAGCCCAATCGATACCTGGGACAGAAAAACAAACAAGAGTTATAGAAAATGACTGCGTATGTACATGTTTCTTTTTTACAGTGTCTGCATACATGATGCAGCAATATATGTTATATATATATATATATATGTTGACAGCCTGTAAGTGATGTTTTCATTCAAATAAGTGTTAAATAGCTCTACGTTCCAATAGCAATCATTGCTATCGACCCATGTTCGATAACAGGGGCCTCCCTGTCTCTCCAGTTCTCTAGTAGACAGAAAATACATAGTCAGGTCAGGATAAATAAGTGAAACTGGAAGTTATGAAACAAAAAGATTAGCAGACAAATTTGGAACTGAAAAACTGTAAAATTGAAGCCGATAAATGGGTTTGTTCTCCCGTTTGGATGAAACGTACCATGATATCCCACCTACCACGTACGGCATCTTCTGTTTAGTAAAGAGCTGGAGAGATGGCGAGACCACTGTTACTGAACAATCTATAGCAATGATTAAAGGTAGGGTAAGTGATTTGCTTTTGTTAAAATAAGTGTTAAATAGCTGTATATTCTGATAGTACTCATTGCTAAAGAGTGTTTGTTCAGTATTAGGAGTCTCCTCGTCTCTCCAGCTCTTTATAAAACAGAAAATGCATTTTCATTTCCAATTTTATCCAACCAGGACAGAGAACTCATTCAGGATACAGATTAAACAAGTGAAATTGGAAGTGATGACACTAAGAAATGAGCAGGCAAAATTGGAACACTATACAAATTAAGCTTAAAAATGGGTACTTTCTCCCGATAGGCTGAGATTTTGACACCTACCGAAAAATGTATTTTCTGTTTATTAAAGAGCTGGAGAGACAGGGAGACATCTGTTACTGAAAAAACACTCTATAGCAATGATTACTATCAGAATATAGTATTTTAACCTTTTAACAAAATACTTTTTGTTTTAACCAAAAAATATCACTTACCCTACCTTTAATATCAGAATATAGAGCTTTAACATTTTAACCGAAAACCTTTTATTTTAACCAAACATTATCACACAGCACTATACCTTTAAAGGGTTAGTTCAGATTTTTGGACTTAAAGCTGTAGGAAATACTTGACATGAATGTAGTGGTTGCAAAGGTAGTAATTGATTGCCCGAGTCCCATGGTCAGAGTTCTGGTCCGGTTCTGATGAATATGAAGTATTAAAAATAAATTAATTAAAAAAACTAGCGTCATTTGTATTGTTGACCTATTTCTACCATATAGTGCAGGTTTTGTTCAACTTCGACCCCTCTGTCACATGGTACTATTGTTTGTGTCCAGAATCACTACGCCGCGGCAGCCTACTCACCCACAAACTATATGACACAAAAAATAGTACCATGTGACAGAGGGGTCGAAGTTGAACAAAACCTGCACTATGTGGTAGAAATAGGTCAACAATACAAATTACGCTAGATTTTTGTATTAATTTATGTTTAATGAGCGGCCCACACCAAATCTACTTATCTACCGGAACTACTTCATATTCATCAGAACCGGACCAGAACTCTGACCACGGGACTCGGGTAATCAATTAATACCTTTGCAACCACTACATTCATGTCAAGTATTTCCTAGAAGTCCAAAAATCTGAACAAACCCTTTAAGGTGGTGATTGTATTGACCAGACTGTTCAAGCTAAAAGGTTGTTTACCTGTCACCTGCCCACTATGGCCCTTCAACTCATGGATCTTGTTCCACTTTGCTCCATCCTTCTTGTAGATGTGGACATCATCGTTGTTGGGGCACATGGCAATCTCTGGAACACACAAACAACATCATAAATTATTATCAAATAAAAGGGGAAATTATTGTGATTATTATCGTTCAATTAAATGTTACTCAAGCATTCAAACATGCAGTGTACCGACAAATTAAAAGTATTTAGTGATCCTAAATCTGTTGTTTGTTTTACTGAGTGGCTTCTTCAACATTTAAACTAATATGAAAGAAAATAAAATGTATACTTATAATGTTAAAAAATAGCCGATCTACAAGTTCACAAAAGCACTGTGTAATGTGATGCCTTGTGAGCTTGTAGACTGGCTATTTTTGCTATTCATATAATTAATGACAAAGTATATAGAGCTTAAGTGGTCAAAAAGGAAAACTTTGTTGATTTCATTTTTGATTTCATGGTTGGCGCTTTGGTACACCTTTCACCGTCTGTCGGGTGGAAACCTCATGTCCAAAACTGTTACTTTTCAGGATTCAAATTCAAAAACATCAACAGTAGCAGATCTACTAGCTCAAAATGCGTCGCTTCGCGCCGCGTTTCGAGCTTGTAGATCTGCTACTTTTGATGTTTTTGTGTGACGCTGTTGCATGATCAAGTAGGGCGTTAATTTACGAAAAAACACAAAAAGTTAGAATATGGAGAGAAGAGGTTTCTGCCTGACAGCAACGACATACTGTATATTTAGACAATTCAGACAATTCATCGCTGCTGGGGACAAAGTCCAGTGGGGAAATTAATGGGACATGACATGACAGGGTGATTTGTAGAGGGAAACATTGGCCACAAGAGACTGAGAACCAGAGACAAATAGAGGAATTATGTATCTGCCTGTTAGACCACACACACACACAGTCTTTGTCTCTCTCTCAGCTTGTACATTGGCTATTTTCGGTGCACAATACCAGCACACAACTAAGCATAAATCGAGATAACACCAACCCTTATCTGAATCTTTACTTTAATTGTAAGCCACTGTAATGGTGCGTTCACACGGGCAGATAAAAAGATGCACACCATCATTAATTTTCAATGGAAGCCAGCGACATGAAGATACAGATACATCCGACGTTTGTAGATGTAGCTCTATCCACAAAGATACAGATTCAAGTTGAGCAGGGTTCAACTTCCAGATACAAAGATACAAAACTACAACTGTAGCTCCGATGTCAACACGTTTGATGACGTCAATGACCGTGTTGACACACAGCGGCAAAGATGCTGTGTATTTAAATTTTAGTATATGGCCCGTGTGAACGCACCATAACTCTAAACATCATTTTAAACAATAAAATCAACCATTTCTCTTCTTGAGAGGACCAGGAAAATTGTCCTCACAATGTCTTACTTCTCAAATTCTACTATTCTTTGTGGGGACATTTGGCCCTCACCCGCGCGCACACACACACACAGTGTATATTTAAAGTGGTTAATGCGTGAGAAGTGCAACCTTGCTTCCCATAATGCTGTAGGAGACCCTGCACATGCTTTTAGTCAGCAGATGAGTCAGAGGCTCAGTGTCTGTGTGTGTGTGTGTGGGTGTTTTTTAACGTGTGCTTTTCTGTTGAGGGAGCTACTTTCAAGTGCGTATAAAGGCCTCTAATGACTGTGTGTGTGTGTGTGTGTGTGTGTGTGTGTGTGTGTGTGTGTGTGTGTGTGTGTGTGTGTGTGTGTGTGTGTGTGTGTGTGAGAGAGTGCGTAACAGTTCCGCTTAGTTACATCCTCTTTACCCAGAAACCAAGACTCTAGATGAACAACGGCCAAATATGGCCTTGGCTCGGCGTCCTGCTGCGGAGCCTAGCGGAGCACAAAGGCTTCTAAGAAAGAAAGAGACCCCGGATCCCCCGCCCCTTTGCAGAAACAGGAAACAGGAAATACCTCCTACCACCTGGGAGCCAATCAGAAACCTCCGTCTCTGTTTTTCAACACTTCTATGTGGTTAAAAATGGGTGTATGTGTGTGTGTGCCGTGTGTATCTGTGTGTGTGTGTGTGTGTGTGTGTGTGTGTGTGTGTGTGTGTGTGTGTATCTGTGTGTGTGCGTGTGTGTGTGGTGTGTGGGGGGGGGTTAGGGGGAGTGAATAAAGAGTATATTGCAGAAATTGGACTAATAATCAATTCAAATAAAGAGAATAAAGAATTTTCAAAAATAGCAGAAATAGGTCTACAGGCTCACAAACTTGTTTTCGCTATTTTTGTGAGACATCGTTGTAAAACAAAGTATTAAACAGGTCTTTAGTGCTGAATCAGACTGATCGATTTAATAGATTATAAAAAGTCAATTCAAATGTCTCTTTTGTGTTGATTCGTTGATACATATACATAAAAAAAAATACATTTCTCCTCAATTATTTGATTAATTGAAAAAGTAATTGATATTTGCAGCTCTATGCAGAGTTGAGGAGACTAACATAACGTTGCTATGGGGCAGAAACCTCTTATCTCTGCATTCTAACCTTTTGTGTTTTTTTTCATAAATTAATGCCCTATAGAGCACCGAAGTCCTGACGTCACTCGTTCATCCCCAGGTTTGCGGAAGTAATTTCTCTATGGAGAATAACATTGGGTCATCTTAGAATCGTCTCATATAAGAATTGTGGTCCAAAAATAAACACCGCGTGTCGGCGTTATTGTCAGGGAGGAGGTTCTGTATCGTTTATGATAGTCAGTCACTTATATTTGATACAGTCTGTTTCTGGCGAAAATGTAACTAATTCGGCGGAAGTAACATTAGCGTTTTCTCACCGTCAGTTGATGCTTCATATCCATAAGAGTCAACCCGCCGTGGTCATTTGTTTATTTTTGGAACACAGTTCTTATTTGACGCGATATTAAATACGTCTATGGGATTCAGAACGGGGGTGGAAAACTGCGAACCAGGTAGACAAACAAAGGATGTGTAAATGACGTCAGACTTCGGCGGTCTATTTGATCATTCTACAGCGTCACACAAAAGCATCAAAAGTAGCAGATGTACAAGCTCGAAACGCGGCGCGACGCGTTTCGAGCTTGTACATCTGCTACTTTTGATAGGTTTGAATCCTGAAAAGTCACAGTTTTGGACACCCGACAGAGACGATAAATGCTACACATTTGGTCATCACTTTGACACGCAGCCAAGGATGCCATACAGACAGAACACGATTGACCAATCACAGAGAGGAAAGTCAAAGACTCACGGCTGCGGTCCTTGTTCCAGGCATGGCAGCTAATTGGTTCCAGCAGGAAACTGTGGTAGGACATGGCCAATCAGACGTCAGAGAAGCAGGAGCAGGAAATGATGTTACTGAGCCAATGGGGCAGAGCCGTTGTGTGATGTTCCCCTTATTGAATCTGGAAAACAGAAGTTGCTGATAAACATCCTCATAAAAGTGAAGAGAGAGAGAGAGAGAGAGATAAAAAGCAGAACAACAGACTAGAGATAAGAGATTTAGGGTCAGGACAGAAGCCAGTGCTTGGTTTGGGGAACAAAGTAAAACAGACACTCTTTATCTGGACACAGACAGACTTACTGTCTGGGCTGATAGGTTAATGTGACACACACACCTCAAAGCTTTTTGTGTTGTCCTTTTAGCATTATTGTATAACTGTACCTCTGTCCTTTCTGCAAACTGTTAATAAAGCACACACGCACGCACGCACACACACACACACACACACACACACACACACACACACACACACACACACACACACACACACACACACACACACACACACAGCAGGTGGTCTGTGTGTATGTACATACATGCTGCATCGCCTATTGCACAAATTATATTATGCACCTGATTGATTACTTTATTTAGACGTTTGCAGGGAAAAAAAGCACATGAAAGTACAGTTCAAATACAAAGTCAACTAAATAGGATAAAAAATCAAATAAAAAGCCTATATGGCTTGTTTCAATTAGGGTCCTTTGTACTCAATTCATAGTGACATTAAATGACCTATATTTTGTAAGCACACATAACTTTACTACGCTTAAAAACTACGTGAGTGAGTGGGTGGGTGGGTGGTAGACAGACTAACATGTCCAACAACAAATATACTCAGTGAAGTGTTGAAAGCTACTCACCCTGAGGACAGAGATGAATGGACCGAGATGGATGAATAGTTAGCAATGGCAGGGAGAGAGATGGATGGATGGATGCAGTAGTTCGCGGACTCTGGCCAGTCAACGCGAACGTTAACGACAGAATGAGAGCCTGTTAACTCTCTGACTGAGACAGAGAGAGTTCAGGAAGAGAAGAGAACAGAGAGAGAACAGTGTTGCCATGTCTGCCTATTATAAGCGACTTTGGGCTTGTTTGTTTGTTTGTTTGTTTGTTTGATTGATTGATTGATTGATTGATTGATCGGTTAGGTTAGGTTAAGACTTTGACAGAGGCCAGTTTGGAATTGCAGCCTCCTGAAGGTGTCTCTTTAGGGCAGTTTTGAAAGTGAGTAGGGTTTTACACTCCTTTACTCCTTTTGGTAGGGCATTCCACATTTTTGTTGTATAGCATGATGAGAACGAATTAATTCCCTTTGTTGGGCTTGTTTGTTTCTGTAAACTAGTCGCAACTCCTTGCAACAAATCAGTTTTAAGGCCCAGTCCACACCAATGCGACTCCTTGTAACTTGGTTGCTCGTTGTCTTTTTGGGCTTGTTTTCATAGACCTGGTTGCTTATTTCTCTCGCAAAATCTGGCAACGCTTAGAGCGACGTGAAGAAAGAAGAGGGAGGAGAGAAGAGAAGAAAGGCAGGGAAATGGAGGAGGAGGGAGGGGCTGATGTTTACCACCAACCAGCGTGATCTAATATGAGAGTGACGACACGACACTAGCGTTGACTCCCACAACAAGAATGGAATGCGGAAATGCTCGTTCCATCTCAATAAGATAGTTCCAATGTTTGGAACTATGGCCCGCTTTGCGGCGAGATCAGAGCTTGTCATAACTCTCTTCAAGATACACCACAACATTGGTATCCCCCTGTATTTGTCAAAATACTTCCAAAACGAAGAAGATGAAGTCCACGATCATAACACCAGAGGCAGCTCCACGAATCATGTTCAACCCAGATTTGGCTCAACAAAGGGAATGAACTCGTTCTCATCATGCTATTCAACAAAAATGTGGAATGCCCTACCAAAAGGAGTAAAGGAGTGTAGTGTAAAACCCTACTCACTTTCAAAACTGCCCTAAAGATACACCTTCAGGAGGCTGCAATTCGAAAATGGCCCCTGTCTAAGTCTTAACCCCCCCCCTGATTTTTCCTTCTCTTCTACATAGTTTTCACTCTTCATACCAGTAACCTGTAAGCTGATTGTATGACGTTCTGTATAGTAGTGTGTATATCTGTCTGTCTCTTATATGTCATGATTTGTGTGCATGGGGATCTCATTTTAAACAAGCTTAGACTAGTGCTTTATGAGTCTTCCAGTTTAGTAGACCCTGTATTGTGAATTTGTACTGTTGTTCTCATGTCGTCTTACTAAATAAAGTACATCAATCAATCAAAACTCTCTCTATGGGTCTGGTAGATCCTGTCTACAGCGGATACGGAAATGGTCTGTCTGCGTACATACATGTGTATCTTTGAGGAAATTACCGGATACAGTAGGCGGGCTTTATACCGGATATGAGTGCTGAACCGCAAATGGAAACCAGGCTTTCCACCAATGTTTTCAAGTCTGTGGAGTGACGAAGTTAAGTTAACTTAGTCTGTTAACAAAATGGAAAATATGCCTTCATAAAATGTCCTGCTTATTCTGCCACCTTTTAAGCAGTGGTGTAAAGTAACCAAGTACAATGGAGTAATTCCAGTTTTTAGTACTTCATACGTTTTAGTCAGCACTAATCGCAGAGGCAAATTGTACTTTTTAATCCACTAGTTATTTGAAAACTTTAGTTACTTTGTAGATTTTGATTATTACAATACACACTAACCACTTCAGCCGTAATATTATATATATATATATATATATTTATTTATTTATTTTTTGGGCCATTTGAAAATATCATATATATATATTTTTGGCCATTTGAAAATATCAGATCTACAAGCTCACAATGGGTTACAATGCGATGCATTGTGAGCTTGTAGCTTTGATATTCTCTAAAGATTTTCTAAGATGGTCTACATTCTGCACAATGAGTACTCTTACTTTCAAGTATATTTTGTTCTGATTTTGAATACAGGACTTCTACTTGTAACAGTATCTACATTGCAGTATTGATACTTTTACTTAAGTAGTAAAGGGCAAAGGGAAGATCAAATAAAATGGCACTCAGTGAAAACACTTTAGTGTGCTTAATAAAACAGCCAGGCTGCCAACTTTGCAGAAAACTTATTTGATGGTACAAGCGTGGCAAATCATTGTGGCCCGTTCGGTGTACAAAAGAGTCTTAGAAAAGATACATAATTTAACAACTATTTCATTATAATCCTTAACCCAACCATTAAAAGAGGAATATAGAAATAAACGTATGCCTATTTTCAACATGTGGACAGGATGATAAACAGGAAGAGTGAGCACTGAGGAAGACTGGGCACCACAATGTCAAATTGGCTATTTTGTCCAAAATATTAAATACAATATTTTGAAAATGGTCTTAAGTATAACATGTTTAGAACATGCTTGAATATTCCACAATTAAGGTTTAATATTTCTAAAATTGCTACAAAACCTGTACATCCAATCATTGTGGGGCATATAACAAGAAGTTGAAGGATAAATTAAGTCTGATAATGATGTGCCTTGCATGGTCTTAAGTAATGTAAAGTATACATGATTTGAAAATCATTTGTTTTTTACATTTTGGACAAAAATAGCCAATTTGACATCAAGTGCTCACTCGTCCTTAGTGCCCACTCTTCTTGTACAGGATGAATGAGGGACATTCACGTACTCTTCTAAAAGTAACTTTTATTAGCCGACATTACACTTAACATAAGGTTTACAAGGTTTCACAAACAAGAGGGTTAAAGAGTAAATTATAACCAAACACCTATACATATAACACAAAACAAGGCAGCTATACCATCATTCAGTCCATATAGTGCCAAAAATGTTAGCTTTAAAGAAGTAAAAAAAACAAACATAAAACATATTTCCATATACATCTTTATAGAAAGACAGGAGCGTCCAGAAAGTACAGGTGCATATCCCTTCTTTCAGGAGGTACAACATTTGTGTTCCAGGCTCTGATCCAGAGAATTCCCAGCTCTAAGTGCAAACCCATACCTACAGAGTCTTGAACCCTTCCAGACCCGACTCAAACCGTACTCTACTTATTCTTGAACACTTCCAGACCTGTCTCGACCTCGAGAGCTTCCAAAAGAAAGGCCAAAGAACAAGCCGAGAGCAGCCAAAAGAAGTCTTTTAAGCAGCAGACAAAAGCATGTCTACATGCTGTAAGATACGCTAGTGTTCCAAGCTCTGAAGCAGAGATTTCCTGGCTCTTAAATAGCGTAGAATCATAAACCATTATATGACAATAATAGTAATAACAATAGTAATAATCCAAACATTGAGAGATGCCAAAAGTATGATAAATGCACGGTCAGAGGATCAAACGCTAATCCTTTTGTCACCAAGGAATAGGCGGAGCTTGTTAAAAACAGAGACACTTAAAGAACAGTCAAATGATGATGAAGACGTTTGCACAACAGCAGCACCATCGCCAGCTGAGGTGACAAGTTTGCCACTTCCAGCTGCACCTCCACCTCCTACACCTAGAAGGTCTACACGCCAGTCTAAACCACCGGATAGACTGGTCCTCTAAAAGAACAGCACATAGCTGTATCCTTTTGCACTAAAAAAACAACAACAAAAACAACAACACTTACAATCACATTTGAGCACTGTGACGGTTCCCTGTATACAGTAGTATGATAATGTGTCACTCTTAGGTTATATGGTTTTGTTGCTTTGTATTCATTTGTGTTCTCATTGGTTCCTAGGACTTGGGGAGCAGTGAGATGAGTTGGCAATCAGCCAAATTGGCGTGCACCTGGGCCCGGGTGTCCACGCCCTATAAAAGCCTGCCTCCCCAGTCCTCTTTAGCCCCTTCAGTTCATTTGCTTTAGCTCCTCACCCAACCTACACCTCCTTGTTTTCCACCTTATGTTCACACCTTCAACACTCACACACACTACACAATCCACTCATGCATACACGCATTACACTACTGACTTTACTGATTTCCACACCTCATCTGTTCATTTAAAAAGAAAAAAAAAATGTAAAAAAAAAAATTATGATGGACATTGATGTATTTAAAAAGGAAAATATGGTATTTTAACAATTAGAAAAAAAGTTAAATCCACAGATTTGATATGTGATATTTTGTGTAAGTACTATATTATTTCACAGAGTCAAGCAATCAGGTGGATGTGTAGATGTATTGTTGTGGTTTTTGCATGTCAGGAAAAGGGGATGTGTTGATATATAATAACTACTAGATGGCATCATTACTACCCTCTATACCTTTTACCATGCCATCATACCATGCTATATATAGGCCACGCCTACAAACATTTCTAGACATTGAATGACAGGATGTATGCTGTGTGCCAAGCCAACTACCAGTCTTAAATAAATGACCTTTAACTAACCAATGTTTCATCATTGAGAGATAGAAACATTACAAGAACCAACGGCGATCTGATGAAACTGGCCAAGCAGTTTGACCTCAACCTCCGACTGCACAAGACTCCGAAGCCACCGCTCGCCAGGACACCCGTCGTCACCCTGGAGCACATGATAATAATATCAATAGTAATAATCCAAACATTGAGAGATGCCAAAAGTATGATAAATGCACGGTCAGAGGATCAAACTCTTCAGGCCTGGCAGTTGCCATATCTGGAGAGAGAGAGAAGAAAATCAAAGCATTTATGATACGAGTCTTCAGTTGAAGATACATTTACCATATTCTGGGGCAAACATTCAGTTTAATATCAAGGTTGAAAATGGGTGATGTGCTCCTTTGGATACAGGATAGGTGGGCACTATAGCGACATCTGGGCACCCCGATGTAAAATTGCCAATTCTGTCCAAAATGTTAACAAATTAACCATTTGAAAAATGGTCTTAAGTAATGTAAAGTATACATGATGTGAACGTGCACGTGACGGTACATCATTATCAGACTTCATTTTATCCTTCAACTTATCGTTTATGCCCCAAAATGACTGGATACACAGGTTTTGTAGAAATATTAGACCTTAATTGTCGAATGTTTAAGCGTGTTCTAATCACGTACACTTTACTTAATAAATTCTTTCCAAATATTAAATTTAACATTTTGGAAAAAATACAAAATTTAACACCGAGGTGGCCGCTCTTCCTTGGTGCCCACCTATCCTGTTACCGCCCCTTTAAATAAACATGTGCTTTGCCAATTGCCATGGGAAATAGCCTAAAGAGCAGCAGCAGAACTACTAGAGCAGACACACGGACAGTTTTAAACCTTTAATCTGTTTTATAATAATTTAATCACGACGCATTGTGAGCTTGTAGATCTGCCATTTTCAAAAGATTTTAATACAATTTGAAAACTTGTGAAATGGGACAGTCTGCATAATGAGTATTTTCTACTTTTGGTACATTTTGATACCAAGACTTTTGTACTTTTACTGACGTAAATTGAGTCCGGGACTGAATTCCAGGCTTTTACTTGGAACAGAGTATTTCTGCAATTGATACTTTTACTTAAACATAATACTTGTTCCACCACTGGATATCAAATACATAAATGAAGTTCCTTACCATCAATCGAAAATACTTCTAACCAGGCAACTGCATGTTCTTTGTACTCCGAAACAGGAGGAGGTGATCTATGGGGAGAAGAAGCAGCAACCTGGCCTGGTCTTCGAGGAGGTGAAGTCTCCTCTGTGGATCCCCAGGCCTTGCGTCTCCTCTGTGGGCATGGTCTCTCAGGAAGTCACTGTTGAAGGTCAAGTATCACGCCTCAGTCTCAACGCCACGGGTTGATGCCACTCCAGGAGAGAAAGCGCTGGGAGCTGAGATGTCGAAGAAACTCATGACGACCATCCAACCCATTTTCGTAAGGCGGACCCGAGCAGAGGTCCAGGACTCCAACAACAGCCAAGGCACCAAATCAGGCACGGCAGTCATGCTAAAATTTACAAGAAAAAATTACTTGGTTGTGTGGACGTACCTGAGTAAGCAACAGGAAGACCTCTACAGACAGTCACTTGACAACATCAAAGAGCTGCTCACAACATCCAGGTAGGCCTGTAAACACATATGTCATTGTCATGTGTTCTGTAATGTATTTTTTTTTACTTAACTGTGAACTGTGAGAGGACCTCAATGGAACTAAGTCTCAGGACTTTCTTGTGTAATCCTCAAACTGCTGTAACCACCATGAGGTTTTGCTTTAAAAAAAAAAGACTTGTGTATAAAAGTGAAGAATTTCACATTTGATTAAACCAAACTCTTGTCTTTATACCTCCAACTGTGGTGCAAGTTTTAAAATGCAGGGTTGGTGTTGTTGACACACATGCTGCTCTGTGAAAGCTTTTTGAATCCTACAACAGCTGAAAGTAATGACATTAATTGTGGGTGTGCTTCATTTAGTGGTGGAAAAATACTCAAATGTTTTACTTAAGTAAAGTATCAATACTGATCGGTTACAAGTAATTCAAAATTTACTTCAGTAAAAGTACAAAAGTATTGGTATCAAAATGTACTTAAAGTACCAAAAGTAGAAAGTACTCATTGTGCAGAATGTCCCATTTCACAAATTTTCAAATGTATAAAAACTTTTGAAAATAGCCGATCTACAAGCTTATACAATGGGTTGCATCGCGAGACATTGTGAGCTTGTTGATCGGCTATTTTCAAATGGCCGAAATGTAGCCTATATAGGGCTGAAGTGTTTTTGTAATAATAATCGAAATCCACAAAGTAACAACTAAAGTTTTCAAATAATTGTAGTGGATTAAAAAGTACAATAATTGCCTCTGAGATGTAGTGGAGTAGAAGTAAATGTACTGAAAAATTTACCTACTCATGTAAAGTAAAAAAAAAGAAAACCTCAAAATTTTACTTAGGTACAGCAGTTGAGAATGTACTTAGTTACTTCCCACCACAGCATTACCTTCAGCTTCGTTTACCTGTCTAATAGCTGTTGTGAAAAGGGACGATTTAGAAGCGCTGTAGGGTGAAGTTAGCCAGAATGACCACAAGATGGCAATGTTCAATATTCTGACTGATCCCAATCATCTTTAGCAGGAGAGGAGACACATTCCTGCATGTCTTTGAAAGGATATGATAAAACAGTGTTGTAAAGTAACTAAGTACATTTACTCAAGTAATGTACTTCAGTACAATTTTGGGATATTTATAACTTTACTGGAGTATTTCCAGTTTTCAGTACTTTCACTTCTAATCCACTAAATCCAGAGGCAAATATATTGTACTTTTACTCCACTACAATTATTTGAAAACTAGTTACTTTGTACATTTTGATTATTATTACAAAACATACATTAACCACTTCAACCCTACATTTCGGCCATTTGAAAATAGCCAATCTGCAAGCTCATAGCTTGTAGATCTGCTATTTTCAAAAGATTTGAATACAATTTATACATTTGAGATTGAACTTGTGAAACGGGACATTCTGCATAATGAATACTTTCTACTTTTGGTACTTTAAGTACATTTTGATACCAATACTTTTGTACTTTTATAATTCAAGTCAATTTTGAATTCCGGACTTTTACTTGGAAGTGGAACAGAGTATTTCTACCAGGGCGCTAGAGGAAAAGCCAAAATGACACGGATTCTTCCTGGCTGAGCATGTACAATTTCATGACAATCTGTACTGCCCATTATTATATCTTGTGTGAAAACGTATTTTGGCCTGAGGCCGGGTGGCGCTAGAGCAGTGGTTCTCAACCCTTTCAGGCCGCGACACCCCAAAATAATCATATTTGAACTGGGACCCCCCCCCCCCCCCACCCTGGCAAGCACTTGGAATTGTAGGAGTTGATTTAGTTTGACTCGGTTCCACAGATAAATATTGTGAAAATAGCCAAACTACAAGTTCACAACGCCTCGCAACGAGTTTGTAGATCGTATATTTTCAAGATTTTTGCCTCCATCTTATATTATTTGACAATTTGGCCAATGTTTGACCAGTTTTTAAAGTATAGTTTGTTGATGACTTTTGATGCAGTAATGGTAATTAGTAATTTTTCTTCTTTTTTTTGTTTTAAGTATTATAAAGGACCCCGTTGAGAACCACTGGCTGAGCTTTGTCCGAGCTGCTCCGGTGTTTTCCTTTACATGCCAATCAGACCATTCCATTTTGAGATTGCGTGTGCAATTGGACATTTTGTCCTTAGAGTGGCGCTAGAGGAAAGGCTATTGGGTCACCAAAATTAGAAGGTCCATCCAATCCATCTTTTCATCAAATTTAGAGGCCCTCAGTTGTCTAGAGACGCAAGTCATCACTATCCTTGCCAATATTTAAGAAACTTTAATTTATTTGAAAAATAAATAAATTTAAATTCATCCTCACTGTAGTCCATGATTTTTTTGCAAATTAGTTTTTCTGTCTTTTTCTTCTTTAGTGCAGTTTGTGTTTTTAATTCTTTATTGCACTTGCTGCTCCCCTTGTAAACCTGTATTGTTCTTATTGAACTTTTAAAGTAAGCTATTTAATTAACTCTTCCATTAAGGAAAGGATTCCAAATAAGCCTGCTGGCTTCTTCCTTTTCTTGCACAATAACTTGTTTTCTTTTGATATGTACTCGTTTCCATTTTATATTACAATGTACTAATAAACAAAACTAAACTTAACAAAATATCTATGTATCCATTCATCCATCCATCTTTCGGTCCATCCTAAATAGAATAATCTTGAAACCACTCATAAAAGTTTCATCAATTAAAATATCTGCCATTCCATCTCTTGCCAGAGACACACACAAACACACAAGCTGAGCCGGTAGTGTATTGTAAATGTGATTCATCTTTATTCCATGTCTAGCTCGTGATCGGTTACATAAAAACCCTCCATCTTCAGTTATTCTTTCATTTATTTTTTGTAGTGTCGTAGCCAACAGAGCCATGTGCTGGCCCTGCTGTGACTCGTCCACACACACGCAGGGTTTTTAGACGGCCGCATACTCTCTCCCCCCGATCAGTTCCCACACACACAACTCCCCCCAAACAGTCGACAAAACAACCATCGCACAATATCAATTACTACTGTAGTGTCCTTTAAGAAAACAAAATCGCTTTACTTCCCAGAGAAAGGGCTTAACCACGTTTAACCTGGCATCCCTATTTTAGGCATGTCGTTATTGGCGAACATTGTCAATAATTTTTTTCCAAAAATAGTGAAAACAGCCGACCTACAAGCTCACAATGGGTTGCATTGTGAGCTTGTAGATCGGCTGTTTTCCCGCTACTTTCCGCACAACACTGTCTTACGACTAAGTATAAAACAGGGTTTAAAGTGGTTAAGTGTTTCCGGGAAGTAAAAGGCTGCCAGAGCACCTTCCTTCTTATGATAATCATGGGATGATGTCATGGGTCAACTGAAGGGGGAAATACCATCTGATTTGGGGGGGGGGGGGGGGAAGAAATACACCTTCTTAGTGTTCTGACTTTTGGTACAGGTCAGGAGGTTTTCGAGAACATAAATCCACACACACACTTCATGTCACACGTCATGTTGTACGTGTCAGAGGTGGGGCGGGCCATCCCGCGTTGACCCCCCCTCTTTAGCCTTCATTTAAAAAACAAACTAAGGGAAAAAAACAATCAACAGTGATGTCACATGTCAACAGTGATGTCACATGTCAGCTTTAAGTGTGCGTGCGTGCCGTGTCTGTGTTTGTGTGTTTGTTTGTTTGTGTGTGCATACACGTGCACAAAAGAGTGTGTTATGGTCTGGTCAGTGCTTTAGCAGACACTATTAAAGGTGGTCAGTCAACATGTGTTACTGGCTGCGTCATGAGGAGCAGAGGAGGAGGGTGAGGAGGAGAGGAGAGGAGGAGGAGGGAGGAGGATGATGATTTGAGGGGAGGAGAACAGGTGAGGCGGCAGCGTCTTCTTCTTCATTCCTTCACACGATTCCTTCACATGATGCGGAGGCCCTGGATTGAAGTTTCTAGACTCTGGTGGATACAAAAACAGAGTTATTATGATTGTGAATGACTCGTGAAAATAATTATTTTTATTGGCAGGGCAGGTGTAGTTATATACTATAACTATACCTATAGCAAATAGGTTTACATTACATTACAGTCATTTAACAGACGCTTTTATCCAAAGCGACTTACAATAAGTGCATTCAACATAGGTAGGGAACGAAACTACTAATCACCAGAAGTCTTAAGTGCATTTCCTGCAAAAACAAGCAACCAAGAGTATACCTAGCGCTAAGGTAAAAGTGCAATATATCAGCTATATACATTCTTAAACAGATGAGACAAAATAGCTAAATCAAATGAGCAGGAGCTAAAACAAATAAGTGTATCGACTAAACAAGATCCAATAAAACAATAAAAAAATAAAACGAGTTTGTACAACTAGTTAACACATTGGCTGCCGAAGACGCATATCTGCGTTCTAATTAATTTCTCGCCTGGCTGCCAAAGACGCAGATCTGCGTTCTAAAAAAAAAAAAAAGAAAACAGAACGATCTGCCTCATAGAGTTACATCATACACGATCGTTTGGATCACTTTCAGAGCTATTTTATGGACGATAGAAAGATTGTCAGCTAAGAAAAATCCATCAGAAGGACAGCTGGAACACAATCGTCCACTCGCCCTCGGGAAAGTTGACTTATTATTAAGATATATGTGACTAAAAAGACCAAACATTGCCAATCTATGAGCTCACAGCGCGTCGGAACGCGACGCGTTGTAACCGTGAGCTAGATTGGCAATGTTTGGTTTATGTTCCCCCCAGAATACGTAAGCTGGGGTTCATGTGGTTTATCAGATTATCTTATTGCATGAGTCAAGTTTCAGCACAAGCACCACTGAGATCGGAGATCTGTTTCCCTCTTTCCATCTCCGTCTGAATACCAAAACACTCGCCCCAAAACGCAGTCGCCCCGGGGCAAACCCGCCGGGATTCACCTGGTATTCCTAAACGTAACCTCAGTAGAGCGGTGCCTAAACATAACCTTATTACTAAACTGAACCTCAGTAAAGCTATGCCTAACCCTGAACTTATTTCAAACCTTATCCTCTGTAAAACAAATACAAGAATACAAGAACTGCTGGTTGGTGAAAAAAATGGGGGCGAGCGTGTTTTGGGGCGAGTCTTCTGGTTACCTCCCGTCTCTCTTTGTTACCAAACATGTTTACATATGAACAGTGTTTAATCACCTGGTAGAGACACTATTACAAGATATGATCAATTAAACTTACCATAATATCAAAACCCAACAGCCATTAAGTCATCAATAATGTTTATAGTGAATTTGAAGTACAGTTTAGAGACTGTTTTGTGAACGGCATGTACCGACGCCATTACCATTTGGCGAAGTGCGTCATTTAATATCATGCAGGATTTACACACTGCTTTAGCTCCGTGTTCATTGCCAGATTAACAATTGTGTTTTCTGTAGGTTTTTAAAGGAGGATAGTCTAGGGTTTGGCTTGTTTTGTGTGTAAATCGCTGCATGTTGACTGCGTTTCCAAACTGTAATGGCGTCGATTGATCATATCTATAGAAAATGTAATAGTGTCTCTTACCAGGCGATTAAATCCGATAACCTCGGGCCATTGTGTTGTGTTGTGTTGGATCCTCTGTCCAGTCAGGACAACATTCCAATCGGACTCTTGTTTAATTTGCTAATGTAGCATTCCTTGTCGAGTGGCAACAAGGTTCTGTGCCTGTGATCTGGCAAGCCATGACGCCTGCTTTTAAATTGGTATGCTTTTACAGCATATGAGTTTGAAAACCCCACATCCCTCCGTCTATACCAGCTGGGGGAAATCTGTGTTTTCCCCTGAGCGACTCCGCCCCCCTAGGTACGACCCACTGATGACACTACTCCGTGTGGATGTATGGGCTGGGGGAATACATGCAGAGACACACTCCCCCGCCCAGCTTCCCTCCCCCAACGAACACGGGCCAATTGTATTCGTATAGACACTTTGACCAAGCCAGATGCACCATGGTTGGATTCAAACTCACAACCTCCGCAGTGGTGGGCTGATATTTTACCACTGCAGCATCCCAGCGCCATATGATGATGCCCTAATTTAGTCTCCTCTAGTGTTACCTCATTATATTTCCTCTTCCTCTCTTGGCCAGACCATCCATTCTATGCATCTTTCATGGTCATTTTTTCCCTTTCTTGCCGTTTGTGTAGTTTAATTTTATCCTGTTATCTGTAAACTGCTTCATATCTTTGTCATGAAAGTGCTATACAAATAAAAAAATATCAATATTAGAAGGTAGCGCCACAACTCTGAGCGTAAGCCCTTATAAAAGATCCATACCTTCAAGTCCCAAATGGTCATGGCTCCATCGATGCCTGTGGTGCAGAACTTGCGACAGTCCCTCTTGTCTCCCTCGTAGATAGACACTTGGCTGGAGAAAAAAAACAACACAGAGGGGAGTTGAAGGTGTGAATTCTTTGTTTAATAGTGTTTCAAGCACGATTAAGGAGGTACTCTTCAGCTGTAGATGTTGTTAAAGAATTGGCTAATTGTTGCAAATATTGTTTTTTAAAAGTGGGATATTTCAAAAGTATTTCAAAAAGGAGATACACTACTCTACGCTTTGACTGAGTCTTGTTACCAAACTTATTTCCCTGCCCTCGATACATGGCAAAATAGAGGGAGTTCACTTGCTAAATAATGATCATTCCATTGACAGGCTAGCGCAATAGTTTCTCACAGTTTATCATGGAAACTCAAGCTGGCCGTGTAAAATGTTATAACACATTTCGACCAACTTGAACTGAATTAGTGGGGGAAGGCGTGAGGTGAACTGAAGGACACAAGGGGAGGGAGGATGTGCACTGTGATGAAATGCATTCGCCTTTTCAGATAACACAATTGAAAAGGCTGATTCATAGAATAACAACAGCAGTGCCTATTTGGAGGAAAACGTTATAACATTACATATCTCAGTTCATACCACCCTACTGATTATTCAACCATGAAAAATGTGAGTTATGTACAATCATATTGTCTACGTGAATAGAGGATTTATTTGCATAGAGACGATCACATTTTTATTTAAGGACCCCCCCCCCAGCACACAACTCAGTCTGTACCAGTGTTGATTTCGTCGAAAAAACTGACGAAAAATGTTCGTCGACTACCTTTTCTCACTGACAAAGACTAAATAAAACTAAATAAAAACTAAGCTATGATGATTGATGACTAAAACTATGACTCAATATACTGACAATTTCTTCAACAAATAAAACTAAAATTGTAATGGAGGGACTAGTGGAGAAGAGATCCAGTAGAACTAAGACAAGTCATTTTATGCTTGGTTGTGTGCAGGTGTCTCTCTCCGAAAAAAGGCTATCTACAAGTACGCAGTGACACGTTGTGAGCTTGTAGATCGGCGACCAACACTGGTCTGTACTCATGCTATATCCACCATTCAAATAATGTCATGTGATGTTATGTTCAGCGGAGTGTCAGCTTCCATTGTGGCAAATGACACTTGACCGTTTCTTCTGTCTAGCTTTTTATCATGTACTGTAGGCTAAAGTGTGTGTTATAGCAATGTAGCACAGAGAAGCATAATGGCCTCAATGACACATTTTAATTTATCAAGCCATCTACTCCCTGGCTATCTAAATTGCCTTTATAATTTAAAAACAAATTCTTACAACCTCCACTCCCTGAACCCTGACACTTATTTTTTTACCACCCCTCGTCCGTCCACAGATTTGGGAGGATGGCTTTTTGTTTTTATGCTCCATGGACCTGGAATCAGCTCCAGAAAGACATTGAACTGGAACACTTAATCCTTTTAGGTGATGCTTGTTTGCCTTTGTGCCAGGGCTCCCTTCTAAAAGAGATTACCATCTCAATGAGACTGGTTAGATAAAGATGAAATGAAAAACAGGTTTCATTTCAAGGCACACATTATTATTGGCCTCATAATGATCTTTTTGTGCACAAGCAGCGTACCTTGACTTGAGGAGCTAGCAAACTATCTTCCACAGAGAAAATACAAGGAACACGTTATTCCAACCAGTTCCTTTCCACTCCATCAAGCGCCCCGGCTGACCAGGGGGAGGCAGTATAGAGACCAGGATTACTGCATGTTTCTTGTGAGGGTACCGACACGGGGAGAACATGCAAACTCCACACAGAAAGGCCCTTTCACCAACCCCACCTATGGGCACTGATGATGCAGAGGAGAGGACATGCTCCCAGCGCCCACAGCGTCCCCAGCGGGAATCGAACCCAGGACCTTCTAGCTGTGAGGCGACAGCTCTACCGACTGCGCCAGGGCTGCGCCACCGTGACCTCGATTCTTACCCTAAACGGAACAACACCAATCCCAAGCCTGAACACTGCCTGTTGTGTGTGTGTGCGTGATCTTACGTGATGCTGTTCTGGTGCAGTGTGTCCAGGGCAGTGTTACGGTCCTCAGTGGTGGCTCTCTTATCCATGTTCCTGAAGCGCTCCATGGCAGAGATGTTCCTTTGGATGCTCTGCTTGGGGAGGTCCAGCTTCGACACGAACGTCAGCGCCCCTCCGTCGTCACAGCGGAACAGCATGGGGCAGCAGTCGTGGCCCTGCATGCACACGCACCCCACACACACACACACACACACACACACACACAATGAATGGAGGGCTGCAACGGTCTATAATTTTTTTTAGGGATATTCTATCGATAACTTTTTCGATTAACCCATTCAATCCCTTTTCATTTTAGATTTCTTTAGCTATTCAAAAATAGCAGATATACAAGCTCATAGCGCGGCAACGAGTGCCGCGCTATGAGCTTGTATATCTGCAATTTTTAGAAAAATCATGGAAAATTTGTGCAAATCTTTAAATGTATATATTTTTAAGTGATCATTTGTAAAATATTTTGTTCCAGGGACCTCCAGAAGGAAAGATTTGAGGTACAAATGTTCGCTATGAGCTTGTAGATCTGCTATTTTTGGATATCCAAAGAAATCTAAAATGACAGAGATGCGTCCCCGGATTGAATGGGTTAATCGAATAATCGAGAAGTGTCCTTTTCAATTATATATACACTGTATATATTTATTATTATTTATATATCAATGAATCAATTAACCACCTAAGCATTACTTTATATTTCACACATCTACGACATGAAAATGTGTTTTTTTGAAACGTTCTTAACTTTTTGCCGAAAAATTGATTATTAATCGATTAAATTATCGATTAGTGCGCTGTGTTCTTACCGCCGCCACCACGCTGTTCTCTGACACAAAGATGACATTGAGGAGTGGGAGGAACTCAGTCTTCAGCTGAGAAGGACTAAACACACAAATATTATATTGAAACTTTGATTTAGAATAGACAGTCAAACATTTGAATTATTCTACTCCACATCAAATCAAACCAACACAAAGTTTATTATATAGCACATTTAACATGACCAGGTCAAACAAAGTGCTGTACAGGTAAAAAACTAAACAGAGAGCAAACGGTGCAATATAACCAGACAATAGCATACAATGAAATAAGCACAAACAAAACAAACATTAGCACCAGTAAGGGAAAGACGGGGCTAAATCGGCTATCACTGAAGGCCAGGGAGAAGACATTAGTCTTTAGTAAGGATTTAAAAATAGCTATTGACTGGGCCGCTTTGATGCGTATGGGCAAATTATTCCTGAGCCTGGGGGCAGCCGCCACAAGGGCCCGGTCACCCCAGTTTTTTTTTGTGGGTGCTGGCAGGCGGCAGCACCTCCAGCAGCAGCTGGTCGGCCGACCTCAAGGCTCTGGGTGGGGTGTGGTTCGGAAACGAGATCTGCGAGGGACGGGGGTGCCAACCCATTTCGAATTTTATAAACAAAAAATAAATCTGAAAATCAATTCGGAAATGGACAGGGAGCCAATGGAGCGAGGCCAAGACTGGAGTGATATGGTCTCACTTCTTTGTCCCAGTGAGGAGACGGGCAGCTGCGTTCTGGATCAGCGGCAAGCGCCTAAGCAGCGATTGATCGATGCCGACGTGTAGATTTGCACATTTCACCAAGGCCTCAGTGATATTTGTATGCGATGTCATTTGCGATGAGAATGGAGAAACTTAATAATATGCTGAAGTGCAACCATTTAAGCCCTATTTTATACTTAGATCTGCTATATTCGCTATGTTTGAAACTGTTCGCCTATGATGACATGCCCAATAAGAACAGCAGGTTTAGAGTGGTTATTAATGGTTGGTTGTATTGAGGGTTGAGCTACCTGGCAGTCTTGGAGCTGTCGACCACAGTGACAGTGCTGTCATGGCTGACCCAGGCCAGGCGATTCCCAGAGGCCGAGAAAGACACAGAGTGGACCCATCCACCTCCACCTGCACAGGGTTTAAAAAGGCATTCGTAAGCAACAATCAAAATAATTTTCGCACTATAAGCCGCACCTGAATATAAGCCGCAGCAGCTAAATTGAATGATTTGTACATATATAAGCCGCACTGGACTATAAGCCGCGGGTGTAAAATCCATAGATTTAGGAGGTCCCCTAGTGGCCGTTAGCTGTAAAAATCCATAGATAAGCCGCACCGTTATATAAGCCGCAGGGTCGAAAAATGGGGGAAAAGTCGCGGCTTATAGTCCGAAATTTACGGTAATTATTACGCCCCCCCCACCGTTTTCCCCCTCTACACCAAATATCTTTGCAGAAAATAGCCAATCTACAGACTACTAGCATACGTGGGCAACTGGCGGCCCGGGGGCCACATGCGGCCCCCACCTTCCCTTAATGCGGCCCTTAGGTTAATATCGGAATACTGACATATTATTGATTTCAGCTGTTACAATTCCTATATTAGTAGCTTAATGACTAGTATAAAAATTATATTGTCTTTTTTTATGTCCAATGTATTTGTATTTAAGTCATCATGAAGTTAACATAAGTATAAATAAATGCATTTGAAATTAAATAAAAATGTTACTTTTCAGGATTCCAATTCAAAAATAGCAAAAAGAAAAACAGGATTCCAATTCAAAAATAGCAAAAATAGCAGATCTACAAGCTTTTGAGCTTGTAGATCGGCTATTTTTGCTACTTTTGTATGACAAAGAATGGCGAAGTACGGCATTAATTTACGAAAAAAAGTTAAAATATGTAGATAAGAGGTGTCTGCCCTTTGACAGTATATGCAATGTGGCCCTCTGGAGTGATTGTGGAAATATAGTGGCCCTCTCCATCATCAAAGTTGCCCACCCCTGGACTACAGCAATGTAATGCTTTGTTATACCTCATACTACAGAGGAGATTGTGTGCACATCTAGTGCCTGTATTTAGGCCAGGTGCTGGACATCAAGGCAAGAATCAAGGAGAAGGTAAAAACATCCACACACTGGTTTAACCCATTCAGACCGGGAAAGAATCTGTGTCATTTTTAGATTTATTTGGCTATTTTTTGAAAAATCATGAAAATGTGTGCAAATCTTTGAATATATATTTGTTAAAGCAAACATTTGTAACTCAAATCTTTGCTTCTGGGGGGTTCTACAAATGTCTCCTTCCTATAATCAGTGGTTCTCAAACTTTTTCATGTCAAGGGGCTCCAAAATGTATTTGGCCGCGGAACCCCATTGTTCCAGGGATCCCTAGAAACAAAGATTTGAGTTAAACATTTTCGCTTAAAAATAATAATATATATATTCAAAGATGTGCACAAATTTTCACGATTTTTCAAAAATAGCAGATCTACAAGCTCATAGCGTGGCACTCTGTGAGCGCTATGAGCTTGAATATCTGCTATCTTTGAATAGCCAAAGTATAAAATAATGGTTGAAGTGGTTACACAGATGCGTTCCCGGTTTTAATGGGTTAATGGCGCAACGTTTCAACCATTTGCCCGATGAAGACCTACAGTATAAGGTCGAAACTTTGTGCCATTAATACATAAGTCTTGGGAGCTTTAAAACCAGTGTGTGGATGTTTTTACCTTCTCCTCGTTAGCTCATACATCTGCTATATTCACTGAATGTTCGCCTCAACATAGGGACACTAGGGTTCTTGTGGTTAAAAACAAAACAAAAAAAACACAGGGGTGCTGCCACCATTTTATAACAATGTGCACTGAACAATGAACACAGTGCATATAGTGTGTATTGTACAGCTCTGGGTCCTAGGATGCAGAGCCATTAAAATACCTTATGGTAATCGGGAGAAAAGACTTCCTAAACCTCTCGCTGTCACATTTTGGTAACTAAAAAACAACAAATTAAAAACAAAACACCAGTGCAGAGGATGACCCTGGTCCTGCTGTACAATAATCAGTTTTATCTTTGTACATTGCTCAGTAATATAATATATATCTATATATAAATCTATATCTATATATACAGGCATGCAAACAGCCCCGAGGTGAAAAAGGTGACAACATGTTGTTTTCTTTCGGGTCAGGTGTCACACAATTGCCCTATTTGGGTTCAAAAAGGTGACTGTAGCTGAAAAGTGACACTTTTGCATGTCTGTATATATATATATATATATCTATATCTATATCTATATCTATATCTATATCTATATATATATATATATTGTCGCCACCACAGCACATATACAGACACTAACCTGCTCCTCCAAACTCTGCTAGCACAGCCCCAAACGGCATCTTACTGCCCCAGGGAGTGGGTCCAGGTTTCTCCTCAACCTCCTTGATGTAGGCTGAGAACACCCTGGAGGATAAAAGAGAGAAGGAAGGTGAGATGATGTTACTCGTGAAATCTGTGCTTTTTGTGGAAGATAAATAACAGCGGTTTGTGAATTGAGCTCACCTGCATTTGAAGTCACAGGAGCCTGCGGCCAGCAGGATGTTGTTGGGGTGCCAGTCCAGACTGAGGATGGTGGATCGGATGGGCTTCTTGATGTGCTTGCTCACCCACCTGATCACACACACACAAGTTTTTTTTTTGCCTTTATTATATACGGTGAAGATGGACAGGAAACAGGGAGAGAGACAGGGAAAGACACGAAACAAAGGTCGTCGGGCTGGGGATTCGTAAGGCATTAGAGCCTATATGTGGTATGCCTGCGCCTGGACCGCTAGGCCAGCGAGTGCCCCAGTGAAGTTTTGGTTGATAGAGACTTTATTAGTCAGAAATGTAAGCAGCATGGAAATGTAAGCAGCACGTGGTTCAGTAAGAAATGTCCTGGGGACTTGTGATAAACAAAAACCTCAACACTTCACTCAAATGTCTTCATGCTTTTTTTTAATGGATATTAAATGTAAAATCTAAATATTATAACCCTTTAATTCTACCAGTCTATAGGCCAATAGCCGGTATCCAGTAAATCAACATTAGAATGTTGAGTAATCAACCTCACCAACCTGAAAAGGCTGGTCCCTGCATGATTGCATGCAGCACACACAAATGTACATATTTGTTGATTAAGTCGATTAGATGACAAATTCCTATGACTATTGCTTGACCAAGAGTTAGTGGAGGAGGACTAGGGTTTGGTACAGCCACACAGCTTAGACCGTTTAGCTTTATATTAGGCATTTATAAACATGTTTAAGCTCACGGTAGCCTACATTCTGCCATCAGAGTAGTGTTGTTGTTTACTAGTCTCACAAGCAGAGTGCTGTGGTGTTATCTTTAATGTCTGTTTTAGAGCACTGGGGGGAAAAAATGACAGCTCAGGCATTTAAAAGGACGACTTCAACCATTTTCAACCTATCTTCATATAATCGGCCCTTCACTAATGCTCATATTTTTGCCAGACCCAAGGGGTCGGGCTTACATGAGGCTTTGTACCTGTTTCGTCCATACATGGGCATGGTCACTTTGTCCTCCGGCCCCAGCCAAAAAAGTCTGTCCCCCTTTCGTCCATACATGGGCATAGACACAGGCTAACACGTCATGTGAAGTCCGGTGACGTAGTGCTCTGATCTTATAAAGTACTTATTCTGGGTCTGGCAGAACCAGGTCTCCTGGTCTTGTTTTAGGAGGGCTGTGGACACTTCAGTGACCCACCTACCTAGTTAGATCATTGCTAGGCAGGTTTTTTATTTACGTTTTTTTATTGACACGAGAACAATGGCTTCCATTATAGCATGCTAACTTTCCAGGAATAGAAAGCCTGCAGTTTCTATTAGCTCTTAGACTGCCAGAGTTTCTCTAGAACAGTCTGTAGCCTCTGCCAGTGTTTTCTAAGCTAGTACTTAAAAATGTAATTTTTTTGTCCGTTTATTTGTTAACATTGAAGTGAATGGAGCAGCAACTTTTTGGAAAATGTTATCTCCTGGTTCTTTGGGACGAACGGAAAAACGAAAAAAAAAATTAAAAAAAATTAGATTTTTTTTTTGTAAGGCAGGCAATAGCTAAATAATGAGTTAACTTGGATTGCCCATCGATGAGGTCACTGGTAGGCGGGTTTCTGAACTGTCCACAGCCCTCCTCTGAGACACGGAGTGAATAGACAAAAATGGTACCATATCATAATGAGCATTAGTGAGGACCAATTATATGAAGATAGGTTGAAAATGGGTGAAATCGTCTTTTAGTTAGCGACCAAAATCTGCGTTTCAGTCCGGGGAGTACCAGCAGCAACTATAGGAAGTGGAACCGGTGCCATACCGGTTACCCAACCCTATCAAGGACTGCCCTGTAAAATGTACACAAACATTCAGGTCTCTCAGACTCACCAGTCATTCTCAGACTCAAAGTAGCACACAGAGATGAGCCGCGCGCCGCTGCCCACCGCAAACTTGTTCTCCAGCGGGGACCACTTGACGAAGGTGGCGGCCCGGTTGATCCTGAGGATGACCAGGGTGGGCTTCCAGACCCCTTCCTTCTGAGACCACACGTAGGCGTTACGGTCCGCCCCACACGTCACGATACGGTCGCTTTTAGGAGCCCAGTCGATACCTGCAAACACACAGAGAGAGAAGAACCGTAATCAACTCGACTGAAATGACTCTGGTTAATGAGCAACTATCACAACAAGTGTGGTTGAGTCATACGAGTTTAGTATCGTTGCTGTCGGGCAGAAACCTCTTATCTCCATATTTTTACTTTGTGTTTTTTTTGTAGATTAATGCCCTACTTCAGTGTTTTTCAACCTTTATCATATCAAGGTCCATTATTTATTCGGCATTTGAGCCATGGACCACCGTTTGATGAGATTTACACTTTCAGACACAAAACTTAGTATATTTTTATAGTTGGATACGATTTTGTCCACAATTCCATGCTGTATTGATTTTGGTACCCATAGGAGAGATAACAGGCAAACCTGGAACCCCCTCAAGGACCACTGGTTGAGAACCACTGCCCTACTTGATCGTACTACAGCGTCACAAAAAAAGCATGAGAAGTACTTTTGAATTTGAATCCTGAAAAGTAACAGTTTTGGACATATGATGTTTCCTTCCACCCACGAGAGATGATATACTTTATAACCTCAATCACACAGAGCCATGACACAATTAACACGAGTCATCTCTAGGGCAGCTCTTTCCTTTTCCTGCTTTTTATGTAGGTAGGACAGCTGAGAGTAGAGGCTGTTGCAATCACTGCACAGCCATAAAACTGCCAGTGTCATGGAATGGAAACCAAACACCACTGTAATAGCACTTCTTTTTTGGCACTGAAAGAGGTTCTGGGTGTCTGTCATGAGCTAATCCCTCCCAAGACAGATTCTGCTAACAGCTAAATGTCAGCACCACTGCCTTGACCATGTAGTGTTGTTGCTAGTAGGAATAAACACAGACGCACCCGGGAGGAAGTGGACTTAGAAAAAGGGGGGGGGGGGTAAGCCAAACAGAGTTCCTGTTTCTACACAAGGAGGTGGTGCCCCCAGAGTTTTTTTTTGTTTTACCAAATGGGTTCCCAGATTGGTCCAGAGCTAATCTCGCAAACTGATGGATCGATCCATCTACAAATTGTGTGTGCAAACTGTCAGTAGCTTAACATAGAAATCTGGTTTTGTTCACATACTATGTTGTGATCTACACTTTAACTTCATCACTTTTTATAATGGAAGTCAACGGGCCTCACATTATCCACATTTGGGCACGGATTAAGTCGCCAACTTGTATACTTACAACAATCCTTCAACACATTTCACACTTCATTGTTAGGGCAAAATATCTTTCATTATATATTAGGCCTATTGAATGTGAGGCATAAATTCAATCAACAAGGCAACAGTCTCCTCCTCCGGTTCCGTCCTGTGACAGTGGGAAGTGGGAACAGAGCCTTTTCATTTTCAATCAATGGAGTGTTGACTTGCAAAACAGTTGTTTACTTGTTGCCATTCATGAAGATCATTTGGATACCGTTCTGCATTGCATTTTGCACTGGTAAAATCCTGAGTGTTCATTGAACTCTGAGCGAGTACAAATGTAACCGACCAAGTTTTGGTTACATTTTGTACACTCTCTCTTTAGTTACAAATGGATGCATGAACACTGAGGATTTTGGTGTGTCAATGCTGTGTGTAGGGTGCATGCGGTAGGCCTACATACTAACACACACACACACACACACACACACACACACACACACAGGAAGGCACAGAAGTGTGACAGGGAGTAGGGCTGGGACGATAAGATTTTGTTTTGTCAAAATGATTGCGGCCAAAATAATTGCGATATTACCGCACTAATTAACATATGCTTAAAACTCTTAAAATGCCACTTTTGTTTAACCAACATCCATGAACTGGGGGAACAATAGCCAAAAACTAGCAGATCTACAAGCTCAAACGCATCCGCTATTTTAGGCGAAGAGATTTGGTGTAGACAGTTTTTGATGATATAACATCATTAATGTAAAAAACATTTCATGGTATTTCTTCTTTAAAATCTTGAATCTTTTGTTTTTATAGTGATATTGATAAATAGAAAATTGAAGTATACATTGATCCAAGCCAGAACACAATTGATTGATTGTCGCAAATGAACATGCTCTGAAAATAAAAAGCATGTCACCGCGACCCTCCGTTCTTTAGTTATTGGCTGTTGAATATAGGTTGTTTTCGCCAAAAACAAAGAAAGCAGAGAAGAATGGACGTGTACACGTCAATGGCACTGAATGAGTTAACATGATAATACATTTTATGTATAAATCTCCCCTAAATCTCAGCACGTATATATCCGTGTTACTGTTCATATGTCTGATCACCAATTGACATGGCAGGTAGGTCACAAGAGCAGAAAGCATTCATTTGTCCAATATCTGGTCTACATCCAAACAGGTATTAATGAAGTGGTGTCCAACTAGTTATTATGAACTGCAGAAGCATGCATCAGTCTTTGCATGTGAACACATCCCCGGGAAGATGTCCTAACTGGGATTGGAACTTGGAACCACATTTCTACCACTCTTCCAAGAAGGCATCGGCACTTTGTCAGGGGAGATATTGCGCCTGTTAACCAGAAGGTGTCCAAACCCTAAACTATTAACATGCTCTACCAAACAAGTTGGTTAAAATAACCTTTTATTCATTAAAATAATCTAAAATAATTGCACATTTAACACATTTGATTGACTGTATGTATACCTGTTATATGTCCATTATGCTCCTTCAACTCATGGGTCTTCACCCACTGGTTCCCACTCTTCTTGTAGATGTGAACTTCATGGTTATTGGGACTGATGGCGATTTCTGCAGACATAAAAAAAGATATAGTATTATTAGGGATTAGGGCTGAAACTATCCATTATCTCCTTAGCAACCGTTCCATTGATTACTTTTTCAATTAATCAAAAACGGACCACATCGTCACGCTCATGTCACCATGACTCAGCCATAACCATATAAGGAGTTCCCAATGCAGCTACGCCCAAATTATGGAGTGTGTTGTCTAACCCCACAATGTGTTGGCATGGCATTAAGGGCAAACAAATCAGTCAGCTCCATATATGGGCACAAAAAGGGGGCATGCCATATATGGGCATATACTGATGACATCAAGGATCTCCGTATATGGGACAAGGACTGACAAGATACAGAGATCTCCATATATATGGGCATATCATTTCAAACCTTTATATCAGTCGGATCGGCGGTGCAACATAGGTATGGGGGCCGCATAGCACCCTGAACCTCTAGTATATTCAAAATGTAATATACTAGATACTATACTATTTAAACAAATCAATTTATCACTTAAATGTTATTTCATACTTTGTCACACAACACGGTGTCATGCAAAAAAATCGAATCCAATGAATGTACAAGCTCACAACACGCTGTGCCTGCGATGCAAAGTGATGTGAGCTTGTAGATTGGATAGCTTCACTAATGAACCCTTATGGTTGCATGATTGATTGAATACTTTATTAGCAGCTTGCAAAAAAAAAAGCACAGCAAAGTACAGTTCAATACAAGGTCTGCTAAGAGGATTATACCCAAGAAAGCCTATGGCTTGGTTCCTTCGGGGTCCTTTGTACTCA
>NC_137604.1:57413575-57426075 GCF_963280865.1 Gymnoscopelus braueri
GAAATGACTCAGGACATATAAATTATCCTAAATATTTTATGGATAAGGATATTAATAACTATAATATGGAGGATGTTGTCTAATAGATTTAATAATTTCTTTGTAAATGTGGGACCAAACTTGGCTGAAAATATATCTGATCCTGGGATATCTGAGGAATACACTGATAATATTATAGAAAGGAACTCCTGTTCAATGTTTATTACAGCAGTAGAGGAGAGGGAAATTGTTGAAATTGTCGATAAATGTACTAATAAAATGTCCACTGACTGTAATGATATAGATATGAAATTAGTCAAAAATATAATTGGTGGGATTTCGAAACCACTTACATATATCTGCAACTTATCATTTCAAACCGGTAAATTTCCAAGCAGCATGAAAATAGCCAAAGTCATACCATTGTTTAAATCTGGGGACAGACACAACTTCACAAATTATAGACCTGTTTCCTTACTGCCACAATTCTCAAACATTTTAGAAAAACTTTTCAATAACAGATTAGATAATTTCATCGAAAAACACAGTCTACTCAGCGATAGCCAATATGGATTTAGAGCAAACAGATCAACAACAATGGCATTAATGGAGTCAGTTGAAGAAATCACTAACTCTATTGATGAATTCAAGTATGTAGCTGGGATATTTATAGATTTAAAAAAAGCATTTGATACTATTAATCATGACATATTAATTAATAAAATGGAAAGATATGGGATTAGGGGAATAGTATTAAAATGGGTGAGAAGCTACTTGAGTGATAGGAAACAATTTGTGAAGTTGGGTGAGTCTGTGTCAACATGCTTGAACATTGCTTGTGGAGTCCCCCAGGGGTCAGTATTGGGTCCGAAACTGTTCATATTATATATAAATGATATGTGTGATGTATCTAAAATACTTCAAATGGTAGTATTTGCAGATGACACAAATATTTTTTGTTCTGGAACTAATTTACAGGAGCTTTTGGACCTGGTCACTTCTGAATTGTGCAAGTTAAAAAGGTGGTTTGATAGAAATAAATTGTCTTTAAATTTAGCTAAAACTAAATTCATGATATTTAGTAATTATAAAATAGATAATCAAGTAAATATACAAGTAGATGGGGTCGATATTGAAAGAGTTTTTGAAAACAAATTTCTTGGGGTGATAATAGATGATAGAATGAACTGGAAATCTCATATTAAATATATAAATACTAAACTATCAAGAAGCATTGCAGTTCTGAGCAAAGCAAAGCATTTTTTGGACTATAAATCACTCCGCATGCTTTACTGTTCCCTGGTGTTACCATATTTAAATTACTGTTCAGAGGTTTGGGGAAATACATATAAATCTTCACTTAATAAGTTAGTTATACTTCAAAAAAGAGCTATAAGAACAATACATAAAGCTGAATATCGAGATCATACTAATATATTATTCTTAAATTCAAATCTCTTAAAATTTAGGGATATTATAGAACATAAAACTGCCCTTATAATGTACAAAGCTAGGAATAATCAGCTCCCTGGTAACATCCAGGTGATGTTCTCTGATAGAGAGGGGGGCTATAATTTAAGGGGGGAGTTAAATTTCAAAACTCAAGGTGCTCGGACGACATTAAAATCGTTCTGTATTTCTATATGTGGTGTTAAGCTATGGAACAGTATGAATGTGGAACTCAAGCAATGTTCAAATGTGTTCCGGTTTAAAAAAAGATATAAAGAATGTATTATTATGAGGTATTGGGAGGAAGAATACAGTAATAATCTATAGGTTACTAAGACAATTGTATTGATGATGATATATGCAGATAATAATTATAGAATGTGTAAATACTTGTTTTTATGTATATATGTGTATATATGTATATGGATATGTCTATATATATGTGTATATATATTTATATTGATTACTTATTTAATTTGTAATATTTGGTTTAGTTAATATTTGGTTTAGTTAAGGGTATACCATGTGGGTATATGATATATATAAGAATGTGATGACGCTGAAGGAAGCGGAAAGAAGGGGTAGGATCAAATAAGTTTTATACTTCAACCTACTCCTTTTTGAACATGTAAATTTATAGTTTTTGTTGTTGCCTGAGAGGCTGTATTGCAATTTATTGCATTTATTTTATTTTTTGTTTTTAACATGTTCAAAATAAAGATTCATTCATTCATACTCAATTCATCAAAAATCGCTGCATGATTGTGCGAGTTTGTAACTAAAGAGTGTACAAATTAAACCAAACAGACCCGTTTCATATGTGCAGCTTTGCCGAGCCATGAGGCCCATAGGGCAGGAGCCTATCTCCTGTTACTGTAGCACACAGAAGTACAAACCCCCTGGACATGATACTAGTATGTCGCAGGGACTTATCCCCCAATCCAACCCTTAATGCAGACTACAGAGTGCCAAGCAGGGCGGCATTGGGTCCCATTTTTAATTGTCTTTGGTATGACACGACAGGGGGGAATCGAACCCCCTGAACCTTCCAGTCTCAGGGCGAACAGACACTGAGGATTTTACTGTATGTACAGTAAAAAATACCATTGGTAAAACACCACCAAGCCAGAAGAAAAGGTTGTCTTACGTGTCCTGTCGTGGTTCCATGCGTGGCAGGTGATGGGCTCCAACAGAAACTGGTGTAGAGACATGTCGCCTGGGTGTGGCCTTTCGGTGACACTGTTAATGACAATGACATAAACATGAACTCTGGTGTGTGTGTGTGGCTTTCACATCATCAATACATCCTCTATAACACAACCATTAACCTCAGGCCATCTTATCGTCAAGCCATTTGTCTTTTTAGTGTTAACAGGAATACTTTACAACTGTAACTTTTATCTTCAATAGTTTTAGTTTTGGTTAGCAAGCTTTTAGCTTAATGGTGACACAGCCATCTCAAAATAGAGAACACAAATACTGGGATCTGCTGCTGTTTACAAGTTCAAGTTCAAAACCAACTTAACTGGCCAAACCGATACTAGCTAACTTACAGTGTTTTTATACATGAGCTAGTGTTAACATTAGACATAGCATTGACTTACAGTAGTAATTACATGTAGTAATATAGTAATAGATTGCTAAGCTAACATGTATGAAAACGCTTCATTTAGAAATGGATGCATAATGCAAATGTTATCATTATTTCATAAATATATATATATATAATTTTAGCAACTGACGTGTTATTTTCCCCACACAACATATGGAATTTCAGACTAATAATTTAAAGCCACCATCATTACTTTCATTCACACATGGGGGGAAAACACGTCGTTTTTCAACGAGAAACAATACCTTTAAATTAAACAAACCGACTTTGTTATTATTATTCCTCGCAGAGATTCCTTCAAATCCAACAGATGCTAACCCATAACGGCCGTTCGCATTCCGCCACTAGCACCGCATGCTAATGCTAACTCTTACCTTTAAACTCTAGTGTAGTGTCTTCCCCTCGGTTAGCCTAGCAGCGTTAGCTACTTAGCTTAGCAGCGTTAGCTTAGCACCGTTAGCAGCACTGAACTGAACTGGGACTTGGTGGTTGGTAATGGTTGGGACGTGAATTCGCGGACTCTGGTCAGTCGACACGAATTCTGTCCGGGGACCAGCGGCGAGGGGGTCCGTCAAGATGTCCAGCAGGAGACGGCCTCCGCCGGGGGCATTGGGTTTAAGGGTGGGTTCGTTGGTTAAAAAGAAAGAATTTCTTCCCCGTCGGTTGGAATGATGATAAGCCTCTCCTCCTACTGCCGACACACACACAGTTAGCTTATTAGCATATTAGCATCAGGGCTAGCCCTTACATTCAATTGAATAACCTTCTACGTCGGTCTTTTTCTTCTTTGGGGGGTTTAGCTGCAGAGAGCAGAAGGCAGTGCAGTGTGGTGGCTCGTTGCTGTCATCCACTGTTCGTTTGGGAGAATTACACCAGGGGTTCTCAAACTTTATATATTTATATTGTATTTGTATTTCTCTGACCCCCATAACTCTGACGATGAACCAAATGGTTCCATTTGTACAATCTCAGAGTTACAGACATGTGAAGGTGCTCCTGACATTTGGAGCACAGTTAAGTATTTGAGAACCACTGAATTACACAAATGACTGTCACTGAGGAAACAAAACAAAACAAAAAACAACCTAATTGTCATGTGGACCAATGGTTCTCAAACTTTTTCATATCAAGGAGGACCCCCAAAATGAATGTCTTGTATTTGGCCATGGACCAGCATCACAAAATATTTTTGTGCCAGTGACGACCATACAAGATGTGTGTTGTTAAAGTGTTTGATCTATTTGTCATTTCATTGTTTTTATTATTATTATTTATTATTATTATTTAATTTTACTTTCTTGACTTTTATGCAATGTAGCACTTTGATATTTGTGTCAAATATAAAGTGTGTTACAAATAAAATGTATTAAATATGTATTGTTTTTTGTTTTGTTTTTTTAATAGCCGGTGTACTGTGTGCGTTTAAAGTAGTTAAACGGATTTCATGATCTATTAACTACTTTTATTGGAGGACCCCTGGAGCCCCCTCGAGGCCGTCTGGCGGTTCCCCGGACCCTACTTTGAAAACCACTGGTATAAATGTCACAGTACGATTGGAGAACCAGGACGATTGAAGACAGAGCGCTCGTTTTTAGGCACGGGGCTTCGGGGCGAGGCGGGGCTTTGATGCGACGCAGACCTGTCTGTTGTTGTTCCCCCGACCCCCCCACATAGCAACCAGGAAGCTACGCTAGGGGAACGCCAGAACGTACACGGACCGGAACGCTGAACATGCGTTCACACCTATACCTCTATGGTTCACACGCACGTGTCACGTGATAATAGTTATTGTCCATGACGTAGGCGCGCCGACTCAGCAGAGCTTGATGCCGAGGAGGCGCGCCCTCGCGCCTCCAGGCGCGAGTGCCCGCGCTGACCGGCCGATGCTCTGATGAGTCGAATCAGCGCCGTCCGAGTTGTGAACCGATAGGGACAGAATAGTTCTTTTCATGGATCACTGTGTGTGTGTGTGTGTGTGTGTGTGTGTGCGTGCGTGCGTGCGTGCGTGCGTGCGTGCGTGCGTGCGTGCGTGCGTGTGTGGTTGCGGCCATATATGTGTGTGCACTTTATTTGGAAAGCCTGGCTTGTGGCTCCCTCTAGTGCTTTTTCTACAGAATTGCTGGTTGAGTGGTAAAAACAAGCGTGCTTTCTTCAATCGTCCTGGTTCTCCAATCGTACTGTAAGATAAACACTCACCGAATATATGGGAGGACTTGAACCTTCTTCTAGCTGCATCCACAATCACTCTAATCTTGTGATTCAGCCTACTCTCATGCTCTGTCACACATGGCAAGAAATGGCCAAAACCTGACATTTTGTCCATTCTTCACATGCCACCCATTTCCTTCTCTGTGTCAGTTCTTGTCTGCTCTACATTAAACTTACCTCCACAAGCATCATCACATGCAACTTTAAAAATACAGATGCGGCAACATTGCTGACAGTACTTAGAACCTCTTCAACAGTGTGGAAAAAGATAAGCCTACATAAAAGCAATAATAAGAAAAAAACAAATATTCAGAATATAGCATAAAACTTCCAAATGGACCGTACAGGTGTGTATCTCTGAGAGTGTACAAATGGAACAGGTCCATTTGGTTCCATTTGTACACTCAGAGTTATGGGTGTCCTTGAAATTAAAAAGTTTGAGAACCACTGATTATCCATATAGCATTAAAAAAAAGTGAGGCAGCAGTGAGGCTCCGCCTGCTAATTTCCTCAGGTAATAGGTATTTTAGCCAATCAGAAGAGACTCCAATCAGCACCTCTCCATCACACCTGGTAGGTCTACAAAATGAGCTGTTGCTTCCAGACATTAAAGTACATTCACACACCCATCCCAACTTTTAAAGACATACAACCAAGAAACATGGACTCAGTAACAAAAATGAATAATCAACTTCCATCCCCTCCACCCTACTTCACACCGGGTAAGTATTTATTTCTCCCATTCCCAAATTTAGGCTACTTGTCGAGCGTTTCTTCTGTTTGACAGATGCAAAATGCCTTGAGAGACATCACAGCAAAAATTCCATTAACCACTTGCACAGTGAAACTAGTCGATCTACTCATTGTGAGCTTATAGGTCTGTTATTTTATCTGTTTACATGTTCTTACTTTTGTCTATAATTAGTCAGGGGATATTAAAAAGATCTTGGAATAAATTCCTTACCAAAAAAAATCTTCACCAATGTGTTTGTAAAGGTGTCTAGTAACACATCTCACAAAGACTGAAATGCAGTTTCCCTAGGATAATTTGACAGCTGCTGAAAGTTGGGGTACCCACCATTTCCCTGCATTTCCATGCAGGGGAAAAAAAATCAAAATTTAATTCTGTTTTAAGTAGCATGTGAGGGGTCAAACTGGGGTGTTTTTATGATTCTGAATCCATTGCAAGCATTTGTTTTGCACCAAAACCACTCCTTGGGCTAAAAACGGCCATAGCCATCCTTTTCCAGGTATACTTTTTGTGTAAAAAGCCCATTGAGATTGGGAATGGAAATGGAAATAATAAGAATTATCCTAGGGAAACTGCATTTCAGTCTTTGAGCTGTGTTACTAGACACCTTTACAAACACATGGGTGAAGATTTTTTTTGGTAAGGGATTTATTCCAAGATTGGAAAATGTTCTGCTAATATCCCCTGACTAAATAGGAAGGCTGGGTTTAAAGTTAACATGTTCATGGTGTTGTGTGTACCTTTTCCAGATGAGGGTCAGTCAGAGAGAGGAGTGAGGAGCTACCACGTTCACCTACCCTTTAACCAGATACCCCCCCCACCTGCCTTCAATTTATCTCCTGGTGGTGGCAGTTGCACAGAGACGACACTACAGTCATCTTTGCAAGGTTCTAGTCATCTTCACATAACAGTGGTTCTCAAAGTGGGGTCTGGGGACCCACAGGGGTCCTCGAGGAGGTTCCAGCGGGTTCCCAGCTATTATTTGTTGAGCATCATAATCAGTTCATATCTTATATATATGACAATCCGATCTACAAGCTCATGATGCGTTGTGATCTTGTAGATTGGCTATTTTCTTTTTCTGAAAACATAGACGTTTTTTCGGGAAAAAAAACTTTTGTGCAAATCTTCTTTGATGGGGGTCCCCTGACACAGAACATTTTCACATGGGGGTCTGCTTCTAAATACATCAGAAGGAGCATATCAACGTGGGTCCTTACATGAGAATATTTGAGAACCACTGACTGTACAGAAGGATTGCACTGAACAGATGTTCAAAAGTTTGTGCAGCATATTCATATGCAACATCTCTGCTCATTATTGTAATAGAATTCCCTCCAGCATCCCTATGTAATTGGTTTGCAGTGATCATATTGCAAAGATGGTTACTGCTATCTGTTCCATTTCAGCAACTGCAGTACATGCTGAAAAGGGAAACATGTATTTAGATTGTCAAATTATAAAACATTTACATATATTTATGGGTAATGATATAAATGTATAAATTGAAGGAGTTTATTGTATTCTATAAATAGACAGTAAAATCTAGTGTTAGATTTAACATTTAACTGTGTACAAATGGAACCAAATGATTGGTTTCATTTGTACACACTTTGCAGTTAAATCAACACAGGATTTTACTGTGTAGGTTATATTTGTGTATTCTCTATTTCAGCCAACTCCCTTCCAACATCTGCCAGGTTTGTCAGCTATGAGGGGAAGTTGCTGCGTGAGTCTGGTCTGACGGCATGCCCCTCCTGTCAAACCCAGGTCAACACTCAGGTCACGTACTGCGTTGGAAGACACGCATGGCTTATGTGTTTCATGTTTATATTGTGTGGGTGAGGAAAACGCATGTGTGTGTGCCCACACACACACACACACACACACACACACACGTTTGCATTACTGTCATGGGGACATAAAGATTTTGGGATAGTTATTTGATATAAATGCCACTTTTGGAGCCTGAAGTCTGGATTATACTCGGTTGTGTCCCAGTGTCACACACTGTAAATAGCCAGTCTACAAGCTCACAACAATGCATCGCAATTCGCAGCACGCTTATAGATCTGCTACTGTATTTTCAGTGCACGACACTGGCACACAACTTGGAACCTGGACAGACAACCAACCAGACAACCTCTAAATGCCTAACCATAACCTGGATATTTTCTCAAAAATATACCTCCTGACACAGCTATTCCTCACATTTAGTCTTCATTTAGTTAGTTTTCATAGGTCACATGATGCATACATTCACAAGATTGGCCAACTTCTTTTGTGTGTTTTCTCACTCTGTAGGATGGTGTTTGGTTGCTGTTTGATCCCGTTCTTCGTCGACCATTTTAAGGATGTCTACCACACTTGCCCTCGCTGTAATCGAGTCCTTCACATACACAGGACGACCTGCTGCTCATGACTGCTAGACACACGCACGCATGCCGAAAGAAAGGCTGCACTGCCATTAGCTTCATGTTTGGGTTGGTTAGTTCTGGATATCGGGTTGGACCTGGTACCTGTAGTGTGAACTAAATTGATAACGGAGGTAGCTACACGCATGATGGAAGGAAATTGTGTTCAGCCATGTAACATTTTATGTATGTTTTGCCATGTCTAAAAATGTCAAATAAATGTTTTTGGTACATTGTTCATTCTTCAAGTGGGTTTTCTTAATCCATTTTAATCCATGACAGTATCCACAGTTATACACCTGTTGAGAAAAATTACAAAAAAGCTAAATGACTTGATATGGTAAAACATTCTCGCCAAACTTGTGGTTACAAAATGACATTTTTAGCTGATCTGACAGAAGGTAAATAAGGAAACAAGCCCTTAGGGCTTTTTGTGTTATCCTTTTAGCATCATTGTATGATCGTACCACTGACTGTACTATTTTTGCAAACTGTTAAAGTATTCAATCAATATCTCAGCTGATTGGTTGAAGGTCCAAAAAAAGGGGCTAAGTGGTGAAATGGTTGTCTGGGGGGGGTCAATAAGGTACTCTCTGTGACCTTATCCACTCAGAATCTAAAATCTTAAAATTGTTACATAATTGTGAAGTCTGCCAGTGGGCATAGAGGTCATGAAGATGTTATGGAGTAACAGGCCTCCCAAAAATAATGATCAAAGGAAACACTCTTGAACAAATTCCCCATACAGCCCTCTTTGATGTTCAACCTGAGGATAACCTCATACCAGTCAAAATCTATTGCTTACATGCACTGCTCTTTTTGGAAAATAACTATTCTCCCCCCAACCAGTTCATCACTTAAAACCGGGGTCCTTGACAGGGGGTCCGGGACACCTATGGGGTCCTCAGAGTTACTACAGGGGAGGCCACCAAATTTTTGTGTGATGGGATCTATTTTTTTACATTAACCACTTGAACCCTAGCATCCCTATATTCTGAGGAGAACTTTAGCCGAATCTACAAGCTCAGAACGCCTCGCACTGCGAGGCGTTGTGAGCTGGTAGATCGCCTATTTTTGGCAAAGAGGTTTGGTGTAGAGGGAAAAAAGAGCAGACTAAGTACAGAGTGAACGGTCAAGTTGACCAAGTATTGACGGTTTAACTTTCAGTGGTTAAATGTCTGAAAATACACATTAACATGAATCCAAGACCCCTGACATAAAACCTACAGTATATACAGTACTTCCTTGACTGGGGGTCCCCCAACGGTCTGTACTTGGCTGTATAGTATACCCTTCTTTTTTATCTCCACACCAAATCTCTTTACTGAAAATAGCTGATCTACAAGCTCATAACAGCGCATCACATCTTGTAGATCTGTTATTTTTGACACCGTGTATGTATCGGATTGGAACGTTTTGGAATCCACTCAATCCAGTATCTCAAACATATTAGAATATTGCATAAAACCAAATAAGGATTTATAATACAGAAATGTTGACCATCTGAAATGTACTAAATTCGGTTAACACTCAAGGTCTGGGCTACTTTCGAACAAATTACTGCATCAATGCGGCGATCAGCCTGTGGCACTGTTGAGGTGTTATGGAAGCCCAGGTTTGCTTTGATCGCGTCCTTCAGCTCATCTGCATTGTTGGGTCTGGCGTCTCTCATCTTCCTCTTGACAATAAAAAAAATAGATTCTCAATGGGGTTCAGGTCAGGAGAGTTAACTGGCCAATTAAGCACAGTAATACTGTACCATGGCCAGTAAAACATTTACAAGTAGTTTTACCACTGTGGAGAGGTGCCAAGTCCTGCTGGAAAAGAAACCCTGCATCTCCATAAAGCTTGTCAGCAGACAGCAGTACTCTAAAAACTCCTCTCATTAACTCTGGACCTGATAATACACAGTGGACCAACACCAGATGGAACCCCAAAACTTTACTGACTGTGGAAACTTCAAACTCTTGGATTCTGTGCCTCTCTCCACTCAAGACTCCGGGACTTTGATTTCCAAATGAAATGGAAAATGTGCTTTCATCATGACTAGACTAGAGGCACTGCAGTAATTTGTGAAAAAGGAGCCCAGACCAACTATTTAGTGCATAAATGAACATATTTTTCAGAAGGTTGATGTTTCTTTATTATAAATACTTACATAATATTCTAATATTTGGAAAGGAAAAACTAATATGTCATTTATTCTTAATTTTCATGAGCTTTACATACAATAAATCTAGTGTATATGTATAGTATAGCCTCACAATCTGTGGTTATGTAGATGCTACTTTAGTTTCACTTAAATGTTGTTCTATTTTGCAAAATCGTATTTACTCTCAGAGTGGCTATTTTGGTATATTATGAGGAGAGGAGCTCCAGTCTGGTCCAGCAGGGGTCAGTGAAAACAATATCCTGATAGTCGGTTATCGTTATCGGCATTAAAGTCAAAACAGCTTCTCTAAACTTACCTAAAACGAAATTGTCCAGAACTCTCCCCTATGTCTAACCCTAAACACACACAGTAAAACCCCATAGTCTTATGATTAACCCTTTCTCCACCTGGCACAACCACGTATATGCTTCTTCAACAACAACAAAAAGGTAGCTGATCTACAACGCTTTGCAATGGGAAGCATTGAGAGCTTGTAGATCAACTAGTTGCACTATTTTTGTTTAAATTACTTTTTTAACTGGCCTATAGCAGGTGTGGTATGCTACATATTTTACATGTGTCCTGAATGATGTACCAGCACTGATGAAGTAGATGAAGATCGCAAAATCTAAATCTAAATATACAGCACGTGTGGATCGCGTGTGCACGTGTACCTATCTATATCCAGGGGTGTGCATGCATGGTAACGTGCTCTCGGGGTTGACTTCAGGGGATTTAGTGTTTTAAGTCTTTGAGCTTTTAATTGAGTAAAGGCAATCCACGTGAGAGAATCTCTCTCTCTCCCCCCTCTCTCTCTCTCTCTCTTTATCTCTGTCTTCTCTCTCTCTCTCTCTCTCTCTCTCTCACACACACACACACACACACACACACACACACACACACACACACACACACACACACACACACACACACACACACACACACGTGAAGGTATAAGAAGTGGAACAGGACCGCCACAATAGCCACACAGTTCTATAAGGTGACAGGTGCACTAGGGGTGTCTGCCGGACAACAAGCCACACAGCCTGCTGACCCTGTATGCATCGTTTTATCCTCAGCGTCACAGCTTGCTCCTTGATTCCGTCTGCTTTTCTCCTCCAGCGTTTCAACCGCAAAACAGAGTTCATTTCCTACCTGTTGCTATGTATTGCTAAGATGCCCTTCATTCCTCCTGTGTCGATCGCACACTCATCGCCTTCTACCCCCGTGTCTGGAGGACTGACTGGGAACGTGAGACCCACGATGAACTACAACAACCCATCGGCGACCAGGACCAAGGCCCCGGTGGAAGACAATAAGGGCAGCTCGATGACGGAGAGGCTGGCATCGAACCTGAGGCACCTGGGGAAGAAGAGCCAGCCCAGGAGTCGCCTGCCGACCAGCAAGGCAACGTCGGGGTCGGGATTGAACGCCAAGTGCAAGGGCCAGTGGCTGTCCTCCTCGTCAAAGAGGCTCTCAGGAACCTTGCCTGCCTCCTGCACTGGCGGGTCAATTTCTAAGACGCCGCAGTGCAGCCACGGCAGCCGCGGCAGCCTGGACTCTGGCCTCGTCAAGGGCGAACCCCAGGTGAGGGTCACAACAACTACGTATCTGGAGGAGGACGAGGCCCGCTTTACACTGACTCTCACACCAGAGGCTGTTCTGCTGCTGCAGCGGCGAAGCAAAGAGAGACAGCAACGCTTGGAGGCCTGGAACACCGAAGTAACCAGTAGCACCACAGATGGCCGGCGCAGGCGGCATCAACCAGCGTCGAGACACGGCACACTGAGCAGCAGAGCTGCCGTTAAAAACAGCCACCACAACAACAGTGACATCCTCGTACCGGGAGATGTCAGCTCGCTGGTGAAGATCTCGCTCCTCAACGAGTGGCACAAGTACGACGACGTGGAGTACGAGGAAGAGGAGGAAGACTGT
>NC_137604.1:57433575-57471075 GCF_963280865.1 Gymnoscopelus braueri
GCACAAATACCTCAAAATTGTACTTAAGTACAGCAGTACTTGAGTAAATGTACTAAGTTACTTTCCACCACTGGTGCAACAGGTGCCACTCCTGCAGGGTGGAGAGGGGCTGCTTCATGCTGTACGACCGCACCAACTACATGGGCAACCAGTTCTTCATGAGGAGGGGCGAGTACTCCGACTACATGAGCATGATGGGCATGAGGGACTGCGTCAGGTCCTTCCGCATGATCCCCATGCACAGGTTAGTGACACCCACCCACAGTCACAAAACTAGAGGGAGGTTAGTGACACCCACCCGCAGTCACAAACTAGAGGGAGAGCGTTAACAACGATCTGGTACCACCCACCCATAAAACAAACATGGGCAAATTCTCCTTCTACAGCACTGCCACCCATGGGTTTGGAATAGTCTAACCCCATCCCTCAAAAAATGTAGCCTGGCATTGGCCAGTCTGATAACGTGGATTCACTCTCACTTTCCTCCCCGGTATCAGTCTGGACTTCAGCACATAGGGAGCGAGTATGGCCAATCAGTGACTGCTGATTGGCATTTCAACTGTTGTCCGTACAACAGTGAAAAGCATCAAAATCATTTTCTGATTTCTCATACTCGTTCCCTATGGGCTGAAGTCCAGACTGATACCGGGGAAGAACGTGAGAGTGAATCCACGTTATCAGTCTGGCCAATGCCAGGCTACAAAAAATGCAGTTCGCTGGGCTCATTTAAAACAGCCTTAAAAACTCACTTTTCTGGAGGCCAAAAGAGGAGGTAGTACCATTTTCCCGTTGGACGGACCTTTTAGACAAAGTATTATAAATGTAACTGTGCTGTTTTACATTATTTTTTGCCTAATAAAATATTCAATCAATCAAAAAACAGGGGCAACTACAGGATGAAGATCTACGAGAGGGAGAACTTCGGCGGACAGATGCACGAGATGATGGACGACTGCGATAACATCATGGACCGCTACCAGATGAACAACTGCATGTCCTGCAACGTGATGGAAGGCCACTGGCTGATGTACGAGCAGAGCAACTACCGTGGCAAGATGATGTACATGAGGCCCGGCGAGTACAGGAACTTCATGAACATGGGCGGCTGCGGCGGCAGCGGCAGCAGCGGCATGAGCAAGTTCATGAGCATGAGGCGCATCCAGGATTCCTTCTACAACTAGTTTAAATATGAGATGAGATGAACGCGACTTTAATAAAGTTGTTTTAATGTTGGAAAACTAAATGAACGGATTGTGATGCATTTATTTCTGTGTACGACATTTATCACACTTCACAAAAACCACACGACCCCTGAAACATTCTGTGAAAATAGCCGATCTATAAGCTCACACAATGCGTCGCAAGCTTCGGCTATCGGTTATTTTGACTGAAAACGATGGAGCTTGCACAAAAACGAATTTCACCCACTGTTTTACACCTCTAAACCTGTGCTGTGACAATACAGTTGATAGTGGAGTAAAAGTGCAATATATTTGCCTCTAGCATAAAATGAAAATACCTCAACATTTTACTTAAGTACACCACTGCATATATACAGTATAGGAATGTGTGTGTGTGTGTGTGTGTGTGTGTGTGTGTGTGTGTGTGTGTGTGTGTGTGTGTGTGTGTGTGTGTGTGTGTGTGTGTGTGTGTGTGTGTGTGTGTGTGTGTGTGTGTGTGTGTATGTATGTGTTGTGGACATATACCCATCATATAGTAGGCGATGGCTGAAAAGACGAAGACGGGAACGATGCGGTTTGGGAACAGATCAGCAAAGATCTTGGACAGGAAGTAGACAGAGGTTCGGTAATACCCGCTGGAGTTCTCATGGCTGGAACACACACGCACAAAAACACACATAAACACATACAAAATTGATATTTTATAGTCAAACTGTAGCTCATAGCTAATGTACAGAACCATGTACTAAATGATGATTATTTTGGTCTCAAAAAATTATTTGGTGAATCACTAATATCACACATACACATAATACCAATGAGATATACAGTAGAATCATTCATTTACACCCACCCACGCGCAATTGCACATGCCTGTACGTACTGTATGCACGCTAGCCTTGCACACACGCACGCGCCTACCCCCCCCCCCCACACACACACACACACACTGACACACATTTTCTCATGACTCACATGAAAATGGCCCTCTCGTTGATAAAGAGTTCAACAGCCGAGAGGTTCCCAAACACCATGTTGATGATAAGGAAGAAGAATGCACCACTCCTACAGAGAGAGAGAGAGAGAGAGAGAGAGAGAGAGAGAGAGAGAGAGAGAGAGAGAGAGAGAGAGAGAGAGAGAGAGAGATAGCATTATATGAGTGTGATTATCTCCATTGATAAACATTCTTCTTCTCACACTTTTGCTCTCGCACGTGTTGTTAAAGGGATAGCTCACCCCCAAAATGACTTATTTTCTATCGATAACTCACCCAATGGAGCCTTGAATTCATGGAGATTTTTTGTCGCATTCCTAAGCCAATAATTTGACTCGACAAAAACAAAAGAAATATCCATGAATTCACTGCGTCATAGGGTGTGTAATTGATAGAAAATATTTTTTGGGGTGAACTATCCCTTTTAAAGGATATTTTTTCACATTCATGTCACACATGTCTTGTCAGAAGTTCACTCCCCAGATTATTGTTTTGCATCTTCCATTATTCAGAGAGCAGAGAGACTCGCCGAGCCACGTCCTTGAGTGTGTCACTTTAGAGGATATTTAGTTCATCAAAATGTAAAAAGAAAAAAAAGGACCCAGAGCAATCTATCTGGAGACAGACTGTCATCATCATACTCCCTTTCAAACAAGAGCTCTTTCATCGTTCCCAAGGTCTCTTCTGAGAACGGAGCTAGTGAGAAACAGGGCATTGTTTAACCCATTCAAACCGGGAACGCATCTGTGTCATTTTTAGATTTCTTTGATTATTCAAAAATAGCAGATCTACAAGCTCATAGCTATGAGCTTGTAGATCTGCATTTTATTTAAAAAAAATGAAATTGTGGAACATTTTTGCAAATCTTTGAATATATATTTACATTTTTCACTCAAATCTTTGCTTCTGGTCCCTGGAACAACATTATTTTGAGATGGGGGGGGGGGGGGGGGGGGGGTCCACGCACGAATACGTATCATTATGGGGGTCCTTGACATGAAAACAATGTATTTTTTTTTTCAAAAAGAATTATAATTGTAGAATCCCCAGAAGCAAAGATTTGAGTCAAAAATGTTTGCTTTAAAAATATATATATATTCAAAGATTTGCACACATTTTCAAGATTAAAAAAATAAATTGCAGATCTACAAGCTCGTAGCGCGGCACTCGGTGCCGCGCTACGAGCTTGTAGATCTGCTATTTTTGAATAGCCAAATATATCTTAAAATGACACAGATGCGTTCCCGTATTGAATGGGTTAAGGCATGTGAAACAAAGTTTTGGTTTGTGTTTTTTTTAAACATGAGAGACGTTTTTCATCTGAAAGTCTACAGAGGGACGTTGACAGTGAATTCTGAACATTCAAAGAAGCATGGAAAGAGAACTATTATGTCTTCATCCTACCATGGTTTCATCCAACGCAAAGCCATTTTGACTATTTCTGACACGTTTTTGTAGATTTAAAGCTACACTAACTTTGTAACTTTCCTCTTCTACCCCCGATTTGAACCCGCGGGTCTCCTGCGCAAGTGCTGAAATGTTGACCTTTGAGGTAATACAGTAGGTCAGCTGAGCTGATACATTTAATCTTGACCTTCAGGTAAAAATGTGTGTTAAACCAGAAACAGGATTGTGTAAGGTCATCATGTCTCACCTAGATACAGGATCTAAATGTCTCAATAGAGGAGCCGGGAGACAAAATACAACCTCCCCAATTGTATAAGTCAGGGGTCTTCAACAGAGGGTCCGGGACCCCTTGGGGGTCCTCAGAGTTACCACAGGGAGGCCGCCAAATCTTTGTGTGATTGGATATATATTTTTTACATTAACCACTTGAACCCTATCATCCCTATTCTGAAGAGAACTTAAGACAAAAATAGCAGATCTACAAGCTTACAACGCCTCGCACTGCGAGGCGTTATGAGCTTGTAGATCGTCTATTTGCGGCAAAGAGGTTTGGTGTTGGTCTATGAAATCTATGAAAATACCATTTTATACAGTATGTAGTGGGGGTCCCTGCTTCATCTCTCTTTCAGCTATAGGGGGTCCTTGGGCTGAAAAACGAAAACCCCTGGTATAAGTTATATTGTATTACCATACAGATTGGACAAAATTACATTTTATTCATTAAAGAAAAGTTACATAGTGCCGTTTTAAGGATTGATTTACTCATTATTATTATTATTTATTTATTTTCATTATTGTTTTAAATTCTGTTGAATTTGAACCCATAAATGGCATCCGGCCCATTGTTTGGGAAACACGCTGTAATCCCCACCCCAGCCTTCGGCCTGGTGGAGATAGATAATAGAGAACTCTTGTAACAATGAAGAAGGGGCCTTTCTGTGTGGAGTTAGCATGTTCTCCCCGTGTCCCCTAGGGTAGGTACCCTCACAAAAAACAAACAGTAATTCTGGTCTCTATACTGCCTCCCCCTGGTCAGCCGGGGCGCCTGATGGAGGGGAAAGGAACTGGTTGGAATAGCGTGTTCCTTCCACGCGCTACGTCCAACCGGGAAAACTCCCCCCCCTGTCAGGTGATAAGAAGCGGCTTGCTAGTTCCTCATGCATTGCAAGGTATATGTAAAGAAGGTAGGGTCATCTACGTCATTTTCGCTATCACGCAATTCCACCCGGCAGATTCGTCGCACCAGGGAGCCAGACTGCAGCCTTGAGCTCGGTGTATCAGCTTGGAGCATTGGAGTTAATGAGAGCCCGGTGGATCAGCTCATGAACAACATATATTTCTGAATGACTGAGACCTTTGTAAAGTAATTGCTTCTGGAAAATAAAAGAAGACATATCACACATTGTTTTCTGCTGTGTTGCTTTTCGATGTGTCCACTGTATACGTTTATTGAGCTATCTAAAGAGCACAACGTACGCGTACGCGATACTGCTGAGCCAGAAACCAGTGTTCCCATGTTATTATAAGCGACATTGTGCTTATTTTTCTGTGAAGTTGCTTGTAAATATTGGTAGTTGTGGGTTGCGTTTTTGGGGGCTTTTTTCTAAAGTGTAGTTGATTATTTGGACTTGCTTCACAATTTTAAAATTATTTTGTGGTTCTCAATAATTGAGAAACATAATTATTATGTTTATGTCATATGGACCCTCAAATTAATATGTATTTGTCCCTAACCCCCATCTGAAAATGTTTTGAGCCAGGGAGCCATCCAGATTTGTGTTGTTAGTGTTTCAAAAATCCTCAAATATTTCACATTTTACTTCAAGATTTTTTTTTAAATAGCAGATCGCGAGGCGACGCATTGTGAGCTTGTAGATGATCGGCTATTTTCAATGTATACAGTATAAGGTTTAAAGTTCTCATAATGGCCTAGTGCAGGTCAACAACAGGGGGTCCGTGAGGTACTGCCAGGGGGTCCACGAAATTGTTGTTTGATTAGACAATTAAAAGAAAAGAAAAAAATATATATATATATATATTAAAAAGAAAATTATATATATTCAAAAATGTCCATTTGTCTTCATATATTTTAAAAACATTTTCCACATTTATGTGTTAAATAAATCATGATTCTGTCCATTTTGAATAGCTTGTATACATGATTATTGTGCAATTGACAGAACGTTGTTCTCAGTTAATAAGGTATGTTTATAAATGGCAGTACGGCCAGCCTACTCACTGTACCTTGTACATGTGTGTTTAAAATAAAAGCATGAATATATTAATCTGTCTATTATTTTTAATAGCTTAGTATTGATGCACAATAACATGTATGTTTATGAAACACAATTGTATACATAATTATACAATATATGTTATGCCCCCAGGGAGGGGGTCGAGGTAGGGGGGTCCCTGCTCCATCTCCCCATCCCTAAGACCCCTGGCCCCTGGCCCCCGGTGCTTCTTTTGGCCTTGTTTTCCTAGACCTCGTTGCCTATTTCTCTCACACAATCTGGCAACACTGCCAGAGACGATACTTACCGCTGTTTAGATGCCTCAATAAAATTATACAGTGTGCTAAAGAAAATCTGAATTGATTGGATAAAAACCTGTGATATGTCTTCTTTTATATTCCTGAACCGATTATCTGACAAAGGACACAATCGTTCAGAAATAGTGTTTGTTCACAAGCCATAGCCATAGACTTCAATGTATTTCACCAAACTTCCGGTTAAAGTTTTGGCTCCCATGCGCATCAATGGCGTCTGCCATGCAAGCAATGGCGTCGGCCCGCCCCCTAAGCTGACCCTACCTTCTCTTCTAATTTCCTTGATGCATTGAAGGAAGCATGAGCTCTGTTCGGGGCTCTCTCCAGGCTATCAAAGGGAGAGTAGCGCCCAGGATTACAGCTTAGGCAATTGGCACTGCTGAAAAAATGGGTTACAAAAATCGTGGGATAAAAAAAACTATGAAGAAGGGGTTACAGTGGGACTCTACCTGTTCTGTATGGCCTCTGGGAGTGTTAAAGGCATCTGGAAATAGATGAGTCCCACCAGCAGAGCAAAGAAGATGTTGAGACCCATCTGGGCGTAAGAGGTCTGGGGGTTCCTCAGAAAGTTCAGCACTGTACGGCCACACACCACACGCATCTGACACACGCACACGCACACACACACACACACACACACACACACACACACACACACACACACACACACGCACACACGCAGAGAAAGACACAGAGAAAGACAGAGAAAGACAGATGGAAAACTTTTTATGGCAAGGATGACCTCGGATTACAGCTGTCGACACAGATAAGATGTTTATCCGTCACCGTATGAAACATTTCATACAATGACATTTCGTTTAGTGCGTCCACTTAAAACCAAATAGCAGCATCAACAAAGAAATACAGATACGGCATCATGTCATAAACTGTTAGTCTGTCATAGTCAACATAGTCATCATAGTCTGTTGTCAAATAAAAACATCCATAATACACACAATAATGAATCTTAAAATAAGAAGTTAGACCACGAGAAGTGGGGTCCATGGGGACTCTCTGGGTTCCTTTAAATTTGATCCTTACAAGTCTGTAACTGTGACAGTGTACAAGTAGAACCATTCGTACACTGTCAGAGTTAAGGGGAGACCTTGACATTAAAAAGTTTGAGATCCATTGCACTAGATAAGATATTGCACTTGCCCGAGTGCAATCATGCACTTTAGCGTTCAGTGCGCACACGCACGCACGCACGCACGCACGCACGCACGCACGCACGCACACACACACACACACACACACACACACACACACACACACACACACACACACACACACACACACACACACACACACACACACACACACACACACACACACACACGTAACAACAGGCAGTGACATGCTGTCAGAGTGCTATAAGAGGCGACAGCAGCACACCCCGATGTGAAAGACAGGCTCACTTCAATAACATCACACCTTTCTTTCAGTCTGGGACAGTTTGCGTTCACGAATGCAGGATATCCTTGCTGTCAGGCAGAAACATATTTTCAGGTCAGGTCATGCAAAAGTAGATAATAGCCGATCTATGAAACTGACAGTGGAAGTGGTTTCGTCCGTCCGACTGTCAGTGGGTGTTATAAATATTTAACCAATGAAAAGTATCAGCAACAGCTTGTGGATCCACTGTGGATCCATTTTTTTCCATTTGCTAAGAAGTCACGGTTTTGGACTTACAAAATTGCCACCCGACACTGATGATATATGAGTTGGTAATGGAATGATGGGACCCCCATGTTGCTGTGCCTCAGACAGGGGAGGCATCTATGGGCTGAGCTAGCCTGGGACATGACGAATCTGCGAGTGCAAAAGAAAATTGCACTCTGCGATTTGGGTCTGGCACCACTCCATAGAGAACCCATTTCCTGCTCCAGAAGACGTGGGTGACCAATCAGGGCCCAGTATTCGAATATGGGAGACTGTGATTGGTAGTTGGTTGTAGGTCTAACCAATTGCGTCGAGGGCCATTGTTTTGATCCTTGGGAAAAAAAACATCCTCATGGAAGCACCAGACTCATATCCACGCAGTGATATAGTCTGGCTACGCGAGGCTATAGGGCTGACCTGATACCAGAAGGAAGCAGTGGTGGAAAGTAACTACACTAAGTACATTTACTTAAGTACTGTACTTAAGTACAATTTTGAGGTATCTGTACTTTACTTGAGTATTTCCAATTTCCAATACTTTTTACTTCTACTCCACTACATCTCGGCTCCAAATATTGTACTTTTACTCCACTACATTTATTTGAAAACTTTAGTTACTTTGTAGATTTTGATTATTATTACAAAACCTACATTAACCACTTCAGCTCTGTATACATATTTTGGATGTAGTCTGTATCTATGAGCTGACCTGATACCAGAAGGAAGTGATGTAGTCGGCCTTCTCTCCGTTATCTTTGAGGCCGTCCCCTACAGACCGTGTCACGTGATCCAGCTCCTGGCTCACGGTCTGGTGCATGGCGGACTGGCGGTACACCACCGCCAACGGGTTCTTCTCCTCCGCTGATGGGTAGAAAGACAGAGGGAATAAAGGTTTTGATATGATTGTTGTCGGGCAGAAACCTATTATCTCCATATTTTATTTTATTTTTGTGTTTTTTCATAAAATAAGGTCCTACTTGATCATCCTACAGTGCCACACAAAAGCATCAAAAGTAGCAGATCTACAAGCGCGAAGTGCGGTGCGAAACAGCGCGTTTTGAGCTTGTAGATCTGCTACTTTTGCATTTTTTTTATTTGAATCCTGAAAAGTAACAGTTTTGGACATATGAGGTTTCCACCTGACAGAGACGATATTATCTAGTTTGCACCAAATAAATAAGAGTCTACTCTTATGTATTCTTCATCATTTGTTCTTATCAATTCGATTTCAATTTGTCTAAAAGGCATGCTAGCATAGCCAAAGGCTGGCACAAGTGGAAAAAAGAAAGGTCATGGGGTTACCAAAATCAGTAGGGTTCATCATGGAAGCCTATTAGATTATGAGATATCTTGAGTAAAAAGTAGATTTTTGGACTGTGTGTGGTGCTATAAGATATGTGTCACTCAAATATTTAGGGCTCAATCTCGGGAGCATGAATGTATTCATCATGATGTTTCTTGCCCAGTAGATTTTGAGATATCATGTGGGCGAGTAGAAATGGTGTTAGTGCTAGCTAGAGGAAAGACCATTGGGTCATCAAAATCAGCATGGGGCCAGCATCTGGGGATCATGAACTTGCACAGTAACGTCCATGGCAATCCAGCCAGTAGTTTTTGGTATACTGTTATGTATGATGTTTATCTGGTGAATGGATAGATATATCGACCATTTGGGAGTTGAAATATGCATGCAATAGATAATGCTATACAAAATAACAAATAAATATAACTGAGCTGTTTTTTTTTCTCTTTTATGTTAGTGTAGTGTTGTTAGTGCTATACAAATTTAGCAACTCTAATTGCTCAACCTCTAACCCTGATGTTCGTTCACTAACATTCATGTCACTTGTTACTGCACAGTCACTCTGACCATGCACCTTGTGAGTCACGCTGGATAAGAGCATCTGATAAATGCTTAGTTGTAAACTTTTGAAATTGCAATTGTAGTCAGATGACAAAGCCTAAAGCAGTGGTTCTCAAACCTTTTCCATATCAACGTCCATTATTTATTCGGCATTTGAGCCACTATGGACCACCATTTGATGAGACTCTCAGACCCAAAACTTAAAATATTTTGTTTTTGTTGGATACGATTTTGTCCACAATTCCATGCTGTATTGATGTGGTGTCATAAGGAGAGACAAAAGGCAAACGTTGATCAAAATAACAATTATTTAATTAAGTAATGCAGATGTTTAACAATAATTTAACTCTTGAGAGCGGAAAATGAATTCAAATGGACCCGTAAGGGTCCTGTGTCAAAAGTCCAATACCTTTAGGCACTACTGGTTGCCGATGGCCAGGGATTAAGTTCAGACGTGCGCTCTATAAAAACTGAAGTCCAAACGGTTGTGAAGTTCATAAATGAAAAGCATTTATTCTCTGCCAACTTGATCGTCACTTTAGGCATACGAAATAAATAAATACAATAAAACGTAACACTTAAATGCACAGGAATAGACCAAACCCTCTCCAACACAGTCTTCTCGAGTACAGTCAAAAACTGTGTGCCTCTGCCACAAGCAACACCTGCGCTTGAATACTGACCTTGTTAAGTACCTTGGCAACCCTTGGCCTTGACCGCGCCCGCAGACGCAGTGCTTGGCCTTGACCGCGCCCCACAGACACAGTGACGTCATCAAAAAATGAGAAACAACAGAAATCATACATAATGGCTCTTACAGGTCCATTTGGTTTCATTTTACACTCTCAAGAGTTAAAGATCTATAAGGGTCCATTTGGTTACCAACTCTCCATCATTTAGCTGGGGACCACCTGGAACCCCCTCAAGGACCACTGGTGGTCCCCGCACCACTGGTTGAGAACCACTGGCCTAAAGTAAACATTCAGCTGTATTTCATTTTCATAGCCTATATATCTAGTATCTGGGAACACAGTAATACAGTGACAGTCAGAGAGAGAATGATTTGGTGGCTGGGTGGGAAGTTATGTGTTTCTTATGAGTTCATTTGAAGAGGACTTGTGTCGAAACGCTGGTGTCTTTCTAAATAAAAAAAGGTTTATTTTAACGTGATACGAGCTGTGCGAACTCCTCTCTTTTAAACAGTTATGAGCTATAGTTTGAACAAACTGTGTATATAATGATATCATCACATGCTAAATTCCATGACAGTTTCAGTGTTGACTTGAAATATTGCCACTGTAGGATCACAGAAAGCACATACTAATCTGTTTTATGACTGTTGTTAACTGTGAGAGGTCCTGTAATCTTATGTACCACCACAGGGACACGTTGTGCACGCACGCTTGACCGTGACCGTGACCGTGTGTGTGTGTGTGTGCGTGCCAGCCCGCCCGCGCGAGCGTGTGTGTGTGTACCTGCACAAAGTGATTCTCGTGTGGACTTGGCCTCTCCATTTGTGATGTCCAAGAAAAAATCAGCAGGGTTGTCAAATGACTCAATTTGATATCCTGTAACACACACACGCACACACACACACACACACACACACACACACACACACACACACACACACACACACACACACACACACACACACACACACACACACACACACACACACACACACACACACACACACACACACGCACACATGAGCATGCCCACGCGCGCAGACAAGAGCCCAATTATTCACTTGGTCTTTGAGTACCATAGAAAAGGATTGCCAATTAACCAGTATACCAGCATGGAGAGGTAGCAATTAAAAATAGTAATCCAGGGCTTTTTGGAGGCCTTGTAATCTAATAATAATACATTTTATTTATATTGCACTTTACATTTAAAACAAATCTGCTACAATACAGGGTAAAAACATATTTGCAACAAACAACACAACTAAAAAATGTCTAGAAAGAGAAAAAATAGGAGATAGATAGGAGATCAGCATAAGAACTAGGAGGTAAAATACTAGATCTCTCTGTAATCAGATAATAGATGAAGAAGTGCGGGTCCGTAATTATGCCAAATTGAGAACAGGTGCTCTTTGGAGAGGGTTTAATTTCCTTTCCTTTGTAGACGTCACAGTGGAAAAATAAGGCAGTGAACTTGAAGAGGGTCCAAAGCAGCTCTCTTCAGTTCAAGAAGAAAATCCTTTATTAATTAGTCCATAGTATACAGTAGACTGTCAGGAAACGGGAGAGAGAGATGGGGAGTGACACGAAGGTCGCTGGGATCTGGATTCGAACCCGCAACACGCTGTCAGGCATTAGCAGCCTATAGGTGCCCGGACCGCTACGATACGCTAGCTTCCGGGCCAAGCTTGTAGATCTGCTACATTTGATGATTTTGAAATAGAACACTCCTGAAAAGTAACAAGTTTTGGACGTAATGGTTTTCCATCGACAGAGACAATATGTATCTTACAGTTGCAGCTGCAGTTTAAAGCTCCAATAGTTGTGAAGGAGATGGTGTCCCCTCTCTCGCTGGCCCCGGACCCCCTAATGCTTTTAACTGAGTGTCCTGGCCCGGCCCGGACCCCCTAATGCTTTTAACTGAGTGTCCTGCTTTAGGTTCCAGACAGAGCACTCACTCTGAAAAACAGAGTGCTCAAAGCAGGGCCGAATCGTAATGAATAATGGAATAGGAATAATGGAACAGGACCCTTGTTCTATTTTGCGCGTTTGTTTTATTATCTGGTAAAAGTGGGGCCATGATTAAGAGAAGCGGCCGCCGACCGGGGGTTTTTGTGCCGCTGCTATAAAGTGAAATTCTCGCACCAGCATAAAGATGTAAAATAGCTAAAGCATTTTGTCAAGAATGCTTGCATTAATCATGAACAGAATCCGGAGGTTTTAACAGGATACTGTCAGATACCGTTGTTTCAACTAGGATGCACCGCTGGCAAAATGTGGTCAGCAGAGCATCCTACTACTGTAGTAGAACTTTTCAACCTGTAGTGTTTGAGTGCAACGCTAGTTAGGGTGAGTTAGGGCGAACTAATAATAATAATGCTTTGATGACTGGCAGCGGTTCCGGTAGGAGACACAAAGTCTCCTTTGTGTCTCCTACCGCCCGCTACCGGAACCGCTGCTGGTCATCAAATTATTGGCTTAGGAATGGGACAAAAACAAAAACATATCCATGAATTCAAGTCTCCATGGGGTGACTAATCCATAGTAAAAAAAAGTAATTTTGGAGGTGAACTATCCCTTTAAACTCTCTATTCTGTATTAAACTGCTGTGTAATGTAACGATAAGATGGAAATGAGGACAGATAAATAGATGGAATGGATGCAAAATAATACCAAACATCCTTTTATGTAATGTTCATTCATAAATGCAAGCACACATGCATGTTTCATATACGTACCGAGCTTTGTGAAATATTCCAGGGCCTTGTCCGAGGCCCCTGCATACACCGTCTCTCCTTTGTGCATCAGCGTCAGGTGGTCGAACTGTTTGAAGATGGAGTAGCGTGGCTGGTGGATGGAGAGGATGACCGTCTTGCCCCGCCTAGACAGCCTATGTACATTTAAACACACACACACACACACACACACACACACACACACACACACACACACACACACACACACACACACACACACACACACACACACACACACACACACACACACACACACACACATACACACAGAGTTAAAAGGACTGGAGGGTCCAGGGAGTGCACATCATCTCGTTCACAAGCTAAAACTAGGAGCTTTTATCTGCCGCAACTGTGAGATACACAGTGGTGGACAAAGTACTCAAATTCTTTACTTGAGTAAAAGTACCAACACTGCAATGTAGAAATACTCTGTTACAAGTAAAAGTCTGGAATTCAAAATTTACTTGAGTAAAAGTACAAAAGTATTGGCATCAAAATGTACTCAAAGTAACAAAAGTAAAAGTACAAAAAATTTTGTTTGAAAATAGCAGATCTACAAGCTCACAACGGGTTGCGATGCGACGCGTTGTGTTATAGATTGGCTATTTTAACAACTTGGCTAGTTGTTATATATTTAGGTATAAAATAGGGCTAAAGTGGTTAATGTATGTTTCATAATATCATAATTTATATCTGAAAAGTAACTAACTAAAGTTTTCAAATAATTGTAGTGGAGTAAAAGTACAACATTTGCCTCTGAGATGTAGTGGAGTAGAAGTAAAAGTACAGAAAATGGGAAATACACCAGCAAAGTAAAAATTCTTCAAAAGTGTACTTAAGTACAGTACTTGAGTAAATGCACTTAGTTACTTTACACCACTGGAGATACATATGGTTGCTGTCAGGCAGAAATCTTGTACGTATATGTCGTTGCTGTCGGTGCAGAAACTTCCTATCTCTATAGTCTTACTTTTAGTGTTTTTAGCAGATGCAATCTGCTCTACAAAGAGACAGAGACATCGTCATCTGCGACATCTATTTCATCCGCGACACCTATTTGTCATTGGCTGTCCTGGCTGTCCTTCACTACTTTAAGCCAATGGGGAGCATTGGGGACACTTCCCCGTTTAAGCCAATGGGGAGACGGCCCGTCGTCCGCAGTACCACCCCTTCCGCCCCCTCCCCTCCCTGAGGAAATCAAGGCTTCTCAGTCCTGATTGCGGACTACAGACTAAATGCTAGCGTGCTTCCTCAGACCTAGTTGGACTATTAAGTTATTATTTGGCCATGTTCACCCTGACTTTAATCTTCGCTATTGTTGGGAAGACCTGTGTGTTGTCTAAGAAGGTTGCCAACACTTATATAAAAAACATAATTAGCGTTTAGCGGCGCACATTCAATGTGCCTCAACAACGGGGGAAATACCAAAACGCTCGCCCCAAAACGCTAGCGTGCTTCCTCAGACCTAGTTGGACTATTAAGTTATTATTTGGCCATGTTCACCCTGACTTTAATCTTCGCTATTGTTGGGAAGACCCGTGTGTTGTCTAAGAAGGTTGCCAACACTTACATAAAAAACATAATTTGCGTTTAGCGGGGCACATTCAATGTGGCTCAACAACGGGGGAAATACCAAAACGCTCGCCCCAAAACACAGTCGCCCCTGGGAAAATCCGGCGGTATTACAGGCAAATCTGCAGTATATAGAATGGGGGGCGAGTGTGTTTTGGGGTGAGTTTTTTTTTTTTTCTCATTTGTTTTCCGAGGCGAACTTGTCCGCCCAGCCCAATACTTATGGAATACTTTCATTGCCGTAAGCAAGGAAATACTTCGTTTTGTTGTTACTTTTGGGTAAATGTATTTATTAAGTAGTAATGTGTAATAATGTGTAATAAGCGGGATAATGCATGGGGAGGTAGTCATTATTGAAATTTAAAGCCCTTCAGGGCGATTAGGCGAGAAACAAGCAGGTCTATGATAACAATCACACACACACGCTGACAAGCCGCACACACACGGCGCGCACACACACACACACACACACACACACACACACACACACACACACACACACACACACACACACACACACACACACACACACACACACACACACACACACACACACACACACAATACAGCATGCATCTGCTAATAATATGACTGTCAAGTCATATTCATTCTTGTTTTTGTAAATTAACGCCCTACTTGATCATACTACTGCGTCACACAAAAGCATCAAAAGTAGCAGATCTGCAAGCTCGAAACGCGGCGCGAAGCGACGCGTTTTGTGCTTGTAGATCTGCTACTTTCGATATTTTGGAATCCTGAAAAGTAACAGTTTTTGACATATGAGGTTTGCACACACATGATCTGGTACTACCTAACTTTAGAAAAAACATGGTAAAGTTCTCATTCTACTGCTCTGCCACCAAAATGTGGAATACCCTGACACATCCATTAAAGGATGTGTAACACTGGTTTCTTTCAAAACTGGCCACGAAAAAGCATCTATCAGGAGACCAGAGAGTTTTGTTCATTATTATAGAGTTTGAAATTGTTGATGACATGTATTATTGTGTTATCCTTTTAGCCTTTTTACCAGCTTGCAAAGCACGCTGGTCTAAGAACAGACTGAGTCTAGTCAACACTTTCTCAACACTTTCTCGACACTTTTTCATCATTGGCTGTCCTTTAAGCCAATGGGGATACTTTCCCATACTCTGAAAGGGATGGTCTCGTCCTCCCAAGCTATGGTACTAGTCTAGACACGCCTCTCGCCTCTATGGCAGTGTTGCCAGATTCTGCGAGAGAAATAAGCAACAGGTCTAAGCCAATGGGGAGCCACTAGCAGTCTTGCCAGATTCTGCGAGACAAATCAGAGAAAACAGAAAGCAAGCTGGTATACATGCAGGGGTGCAATGCTCACTGGACGGCCTTGCACGGCATGCAAGAACCTATTTGACCAGGAGCACGCGCAGGCACACGCATAGATTTAAAACTACTTTAAATTCACACTTCAACAAAGTTTACAAAGGCTCCCGACTCACGCCAGGTACATTAACATAGGAATTAGCCTAGATGCATATCAATTGTCCATTGTGTGACCTATAGTGTAGGTGTTAAGCGACGTGTGCGTCACATCATTAAAATACAGTGCAAGCACATCCCAAATGAGCATAGCAACACTGTATACATGACTGAGTCATGTCTTGTTTAATGTCTTACTGTCAGGTGCTGTTTACATTCTGACTAATAAAGTATTCAATCAATCAATGAAAAATGCACGTGGCATGGTGTTTATACCTGTGCAGGAGGCTGATGATGCAGTTAGCAGTGTTGGAGTCCAGTCCAGTGGTCGGTTCGTCCAGGAACAGCAGGGAAGGAGCGGTGATGAGCTCCATCCCAATACTGCACCTCTTCCTCTCTCCGCCCGACACGCCACGCAGAAACTCTGTTCCTATCTGCACATGCACACACACGCACGCGCACACACACACGCACACGCACACGCACACGCACACGCACACGCACACGCACACGCACACGCACACGCACACGCACACGCACACGCACACGCACACACACAATTTAATTGGTCTTTCAAAAAGCCTGTGAGAATGTTAGTAACCCTGGAGTGGTTGAGTACTGCTATGATAGTCATTACAAAAGGAAGGCACCTGTTTATTGTTTGGATATTAGCACACTGAGGGTGCAGTCACACCCAACTTTGATTCTGCCTTTGAGGGAGGATTCTGCCAATGCTTTTCAATGGGAACGGAGCAGTTTGTTGCCATTTGAGGATTTCCGCAAAAATAAAAAGCTCAGGGGGGCCTTCTCAGTTCTTTCTTACATAATAATAATAACTTGAATTTACATAGCGCCTTTCAAGGACACTTTACAATGCAAAAAAATAAACTAACTATTTGCCAAAAGCCTGAGTAAACAAGTGTCTCTTCAGTGCGGACTTGAAAGAGTCCAATGTTGGCATCTGGCGAATCTCCATGGGGAGAGAGTTCCAGATGGCAGGGGCTGCCACACTGAAAGCTCTATCGTCGAGGGTCCGCTTATTGCTGTGAGGTATGGTGAGGAGCCCCAAGTCAGAAGACCTCAGGTCCTCGAGTAATCCTCGAGGAGGTCTGACAGGTACCGTGGGGCTAGGGCATGGAGAGCTTTATAGGTGACCTTACCTGCAGTAAACTAATACAATTGGACTGGATTTCTGTTCAATACAGCATATATTCTATTGGGTCCCAGTCAACAGAAACACAACAACACTCTCCCTGCAAAGAGTTCTGTAGCAGAGATTTAAATTCACCAGTCTATCAGACAGGCACACAAAACAGTGTCAGACCCGACTAACATTCTCCACCCAGAGTTGTATACGTACCTATGGATATAGTTTTTTCAAGATTCTCAACACTAAAGATAAGATAGATAAGATGTTTATTGTCACTGTATATGGAATATAGGACAACATTTCGTTTAGTGCATTCACTTAAAAACAAATAGCAGCATCAACAAAGAAATACAGATAGAGCAACATTACGCCATAAACTGTCACTGTCATAATATGTCACCATTGTCTGACGGTGTGTTAAAAGCTGTGCTGTTGAGATGATGATGATGATGGTGATGATGATGATGTATGACTTGGAACTGTGCAGTAAAGTATATCTTATCTTATAAGTCAAACCACGGTATCTAAATGGGTAAAGGGGTCTTTTTTGTGGGTCTTTTTTTACCCATGCCATGATAAAGGTGCAAAATACAATTACATTACATATGTACAAAAGAGATGGGAAAAGTACATTCACCGCCCCTTGTGGTCTCCTGGAAGATGTTTTTTCAGGCCAATTTTGAAAGAAACCAGCTGTTGAACATCCTCTAATCATGGATGGTGTCAGGACATTCCATTATGCATACTGTATGTAAACTATTCATGAATATGGCTGTGTGTGTGCATGCGACTTGCGTATGCTGTGTATATATATATATACCTTAGTGTTTTGACAGTCTGTCAGCCCCAGGTCTTTGATGATGTCGTCCACTCGTGTGTGTTTGTCCGAGGCGGAGTGCTGCTTGGGGTCCAGGCGCAGGTTGGCGCTGAACAGGAGGTTCTCTCTCACACTCATGGTGCCCATCATCACATCGTCCTGGAGACAGAGAGGGGTGGAGAGAAGAATAATGTAGGTCTGTGTGTGTGTGCGCCACACAGTGGTGGAAAGTAACTAAGTACATTTACTTAAGTACTGTACTTAAGTAAAATGGTGAGGTATTTGTACTTTACTTGAGTATTTCCAATTTCCAATACTTTTACTTCTACTCCACTACATCTCAGAGGCAAATATTGTACGTTTACTCCACTACAATTATTTGAAACCTTTAGTTACTAGTTACTTTTCAGATATAAACTATGATATTATAAAATATACATTAACCACTTTAGCCCTATGTTATACGTAGGCTATTTGAAAATAGCCGATCTACAAGCTCACAACGCGTCGCATCGCGACGCATTGTGAGCTTGTAGATCTGCTATTTTCAAATATTTTAGTACTCTTACTTTTGGTACTTTAAGTACATTTTGATGCCGATACTTTTGTACTTTTACTCAAGTAAATTTGGAATTCTGGACTTCTACTTGTAACAGAGTATTTCTATATTGCAGTATTGATACTTTTACTTAAGTAAAACATTTGAGCACTTTTTCCACCACTGGCGCCACAGTAATGTCCTCAGTGTTCATTAAATCCCTTTCTGACTCTGAGAGAGTTCAAGCTGTTGGGTGGAAACCTCATATGTCCAAAAGTGTTACTTTTCAGGATTCAAATTGAAAAGTAGCAGATCCACAAGCTCAAAACGAGCTCAAAGCTCGAGCTTGCGGATCTGCTACTTCAGATGCTTTTGTGTGACGCCGTAGTATGATCAAGTAGGGCATTAATTTACAAAAAAAACATGTGCGTGCGTGCGTGCGTGCGTGCGTGCGTGCGTGCGTGCGTGCGTGCGTGCGTGCGTGCGTGCGTGCGTGCGTGCGTGCGTGCCTGAACCACATAAGCAGAGGTGAGCCTGAGGTCGGAGGTGACGACCTTTCCGTCCACCAGGACACTTCCCTGGCGTAGCCCCGCAGGATCCTTCCTGCCTGCGATCACATCCAGCAGCCTGGGGGGGAAAGGGACAACAAAACAATGGTTCATTTATGAACCGTGCAATTACAACGGTGGTTCTCAAACTTTTTTCATGTTTTTTTTTTCTGTCTTCTGAATCATATATTTAATATTGATGTATATACTGTAAATGTATATTCCCAGCGCCCATACCCTAGGTGGGGTTGGCGAAAGGGCCTACTCTGTGTGGAGTTTGCATGTTCTCCCCATGTCTCCTAGGGTAGTTAATACCCTCACAAAAACATGTAGTAATCCTGGTCTCTATACTGCCTCCCCCATGACAGCCGGGGCGCCTGATGGAGGGGAAAGGAACTGGTTGGAATAATAAGGTGTTCCTTCCACGCGCTACGTCCCACCGGGGAAACTCCCCGCTGTCAGGTGACAAGAAGGTCAGTTGGCTCTCATGTATTGAAGGAGGCATGAGCTCGGCCCTGAGCTCCCTAGGTTGGTGGGGGGAGTGCAGTGCCCAGGATCACTTAGAAAATTGGCACCGGATAAAAAAAGGGTTACAAAATCGTGAGATCGTTGATTATTGTGTTCTGTATCTCGGCTACAATGAAAATGAGGGCCTGCCCCTCAACTGTACTACGAGTTGAAATAAAGGTTATGATTATATCAAGGAGCTCACAACGCTTCGGATGGCGACGTGATGACCCATTATTGTGAGCTTGTAGATGTATAGCGTTGCTGTCGGGCAGAAACCTCTTATCTCCATATTCTAACTTTAGAGTTTTTTTCGTAAATGAACGCCCTACTTGATCATACTACAGCGTCACACGAAAGCATCAAAAGTAACAATCTACAAGCAACGCGTTTCGAGCTTGTGGATCTGCTACTTTTGATGCTTTTGAATTTGAATCCTGAAACGTTATACAGTTATAGTCACGATATAGTGTTAAAGTGGTTGAACAAATTTTAGCTGGGGATCCCCCCTGGAACCCCTGCCTCAAGGACCACTGGGGGTCCCCGGACAGACACCACTTTGAGAACAACTGCATTTACATCAGTCCACGAAATGCTCCAGCACGCCAAAGCTATTTGATCTAAAATAAGGTTAAAAACCAATGAGGATCTATTGCAGCAATTTATTGGCCTATTTCTGCCTAGCCTGAGGCTAAGTGGGTCTTCGTGGAGCCTGCAGTGAAGATCTATTCCCTTTAATAAAGAAACAGTGGTTTGTTAATGTCACTGAATTGTTCCTTTTAACTCATGGTAATTAACCAAGTTACCATAATTAGCGATAGTGATTTGTAACTCACTTTTTTAACGTCTCAACTTTCCTTAAAACTGGTGATCAGCTGAAGCTGTGTGTGTGTGTGTGTGTGTGTGTGTGTGTGTGTGTGTGTGTGTGTGTGTGTGTGTGTGTGTGTGTGTGTGTGTGTGTGTGTGTGTGTGTGTGTGTGTGTGTGTGTGTGTGTGTGTGTGTGTGTTTCTTACGATGTTTTCCCACTTCCTGTTGGTCCCATGATGGCGTTCATGCCAGGTCCCATAATGCCACTGCAATAAACAATCATAGAATGACACAACACACGGTAGCTTGACCAATCAGGAACTATAACATATAAAAAGCATGTTCATACTGCACTTCTTTTTTTTTAAATAATAGCCACTTTTGCCTTCATAATTTGAGATCTACAGAAATTCTTCCATGGGTTTTCATGGCAGGTGTTTATAAATATATCCCCATGACTTATTAAACTTCAATTATACTTCACTGTGTTTCTCAGACAACATACCCTTGTCAACTGTCATAACTCATCATTTACAATTACAATTTAGGAGGCATTTAGCAGACGCTCTTAATCCAGAGCGATTTACAGTAAGCACGGACACCACAACACAACACAAGGTAATACATCAAATGCATAGAAATAGCAATATAATAATAAACGAATACATAAGTAAACCAAGAACCTATCATCAGTCTAACCGTAGAATAACCCCAAAAATCCATAATCTGTACATTGAAACTATACACACTAGAATCAACAACGACCACCTGGCATCTGTCTATATAACATTCTAGTTACATTTTAGCCTTTGCATAAGCCTGCTAGGTTGTCAAGGCTAGGGCAAGTGCTACGGGCTGAGGTGGAGTCTGAAGAGGTGAGTCTTCAAATTACGGCGGAAGATTATTTGGGAGTGAGTCTGCAGTTGGAGTTCATTCCATAGTTTGGGAGCCAGAAGGGAGAAGAGTCTGGGACGTGTGGAGCGCTGTCCCGGATGTTTTAGCGAAGGTTCTGACAGCTTCCCTATGTTAGCTGATCTGAGAGAGCGGGAGGGGTTGTAAGGGTTGGATCAGGCTTTGAAGATATGGGGGTGCCATTTCTTTGGTTGCTTTGTAACTATGATTTGAATCATATTGTAGTAGTTCATCAGATGGTACAACGATTTGGACTTGCTGAACAACTGAACACCATTCAGCCATCAATTATTCTATGTATGATTTTGGTGAAGTTTGACTTAAATCGTAAAAAAATCCTTTTAGAAAGTGATTTAAATGTATGCTTAACAATTTGAAGAAAAGCTATGGGAGAAGACAAGCTTCATTCCACAATCAAAGGGGGATCTCATTCCAGTTTTAAAGTGTTTTGAAGCGCTGTTAAAACTATCTATTCATTGAGAAATGCCAGGAGAGAATGCGCAACACGTGCCATTTGCTCACTACAGTATGTAACCTACTGTTACTGTATGCATGATGTCAGGTAGCTGATAACGTCGCTATAGCTTACAGTACAGTACATGCATCTCTCTCTCTCTCTCACACACACACACACACACACACACACACACACACACACACACACACACACACACACACACACACACACACACACACACACACACACACACACACACACACACACACACACACACACACACACACACACACACACACACACACACACACACAGTACAACAACTCACAGAGGTACGGTATGTGTGTACCTACCTGACATCTTTGAGGATGAATTTCTGTGGTCCTCTCCGGCAGAGACCTTTGCTCTCCCGGACGCAGTAATGCAGGTTACTGAACGTGACTCTGGGGCCGTGATCCTGAAAGCAGTCTTCAGGATCATGTTCACTCTGCTGCTCCTTAGCCATCCTTACACACCGTGTTACACACCACAAAGAAACACAATGACAACTGTTCACACAGAGAGAGAGGGACAGAGAGAGAGAGAGACAGAGACACACACAGAGAGAGAGAGAGAGAGAGAGAGAGAGAGAGAGAGAGAGAGAGAGAGAGAGAGAGAGAGAGAGAGAGAGAGAGAGAGAGAGAGAGAGAAACCTTTGGACTGACTCCTCACCCTTCACTTCATTCTAAGCCAATCACACTATAAACACTTATATATTATGGGCCCATAAACTGGGCCGTGACCCAGTCATGGGCCATAAAATACTGTACTTTTTTGGCTGGGATGGAAGTCATCAGTGCTGGTTTAAGTAAGCCTCAATAACTCTCAACCCAAATTGTCCAGACAAAATGTATTGTATTGTATTGTATGGGACAATACATGTGTTGTGTTGTCGGTCTAAAACAATTACACAAAACTTAGAAGTAGCCTTAGCCTATTTGAATCAAATGTCTTTTAACCAACGATATTGTACAGGCCTACTTAGTTGACCCAGGTCCCCCAAGGTTAATCCCTCTACACCGAATCTCTTCGACTGAAAATAGCTGATCTACAAGCTCACAATGCATCGCAATGAGGTGTGAGCTTGAAAGATCTGCTATCTTCGCTTAAAGTAATACTAGGTAACTTTTTCAATAAAACTAAAGTTAAATTGTATATCTTTTGTGAGTGGCAAATGTTTCACAACACCCACTCCATGAATTTCACCCCCTAAAGCCTTTTATTTATATATTTGTTGCCAGACCCAGGGGGTCTGTCTTCTGTTCGGTCCCCCTCTCCAAACGTTTTCGTCCATACAGGGGCATAAAGGAGGTCTGTCTTCTGTCCTCTTTTTGATTGGCCAAGCTTAGCGTGACGTAGTGCTCTGATCTTTCAACCACTAGGGGTCTGGCAGTACCAGGTCTCCTGGTTCCCTTTTTCTAGTTTCTATTAAACGGTGTCGGGGGAGACTCTCCCGCGAAAATGACGTCATCTGGCCAGAAGCGGAAGCGGAAATGCACCGGTTTCCTGTTTGGCCAGGAACTACCGCACCGGTTTCCTGTTTGGCTAGGAACTACCGCGCTAATAACAAAAAGGAAACTCATGCTGATTTTAAGAGATTGTATGATTTGAAGATCGAAAAACAACAGAAAAAGAAAACATAGCTCACGGTAACTAAAGCTCCACTGGCTAAGAGAAACGATCCACAGATCGTATAAAACAATTAAAATAACGCTTTTTGAAACGCTTCCGTCTTCCGGTGAAAACAAATGGAATTCTGGGTAACAGAGGAATAAACGAATGGCCTGCAGTGACGGTAATGACCAGCAGAGGCTGCTAAAAATCGTTATTTGTGGACCTGCATTGTATAACTATAATGTTCGCCCCCAGAATATGGACGTTGAATATATTGTCTATCCCTAGAGGGTGCCTTTGTTCACTTATTCAACTGAAAAGGGTAAAGGTTCACAGAATTGTTGCACACCAGTTTAGCCTTTTGGCAGGTGCCATGGAGAGAAGACTGCTATACTCCTATCAGAATATGTCAAAACTCCACAAAACACAGCAACAACGTAGAAATACAATTCCATATTAACCACTTAAACTCTATGTATACTTAGTTGACTGGAGTCCCCCACGGCTCTATACTAGACCCCCTCCTGTTTTCGCTCTACACTAAATATCTTTGCCTAACATAGCCTATCTACAAGCTCACGCATCGTGAGCTTGTAGATAGGAGATATAGGATAAAAATGGGCAATGTGATCCATTGCCGTTCCATTAATTTGTAGTTTACATAGTTTTCAATACTGAAATTATTGTATCTCAGTACAAACGTTACTGAGCTATCTGAAGGGGGGGGGATAAACAAGTTCAACAGTTCAACACATCAACACGGCATTATAAGGTAAATCAGGTCAATTCAATATAGTCAATGAAATCCCCCCTCCCCAATAAAAATGTTAACAAAACTAAATAAAATAGAAAAAAGCAGATTAATCTATGATAGATTAATCTGCTTTTTTCTATTTCTAGATCTACAACCTTTAGTGCGTATAATGTCAAGCAGATAGATCATCTATCTGCTTGACAGTATTGGATCTACAAACTGGTATGTTAACAACTTAAGCTCCAGTAAAGTAAAAAATCACACCCTGTGTGAAGTGGGCGGTGTCTTGCTAGCTAATCACAATACCGAATGGAGTCGATCAATCATGTACAAAGGATAAATACATTTATTGAAACACTCTTTATGATGGACAAAACCATAACTTGAAAAAAACCAATTTATGTTTTTTTTCAAGTTATGGTTGCTTATATAGGGCTATGCACATGTGTCATGTGACACTGGCCAATCACAGTCCTGAATAGGCTGTGATTGGCCAATCACAGCGCAGGATAATTGTACAAATTTCCAAACTTCACTTTTAGGGGCGGTTTCACTGCCCAAGATATTTGTACATTTTTCCAAATCTCACTTATAGGGGCGGTTTCACCGCCCAAAAATCACACCCAGTGTGAAGTGGGCGGTGTGGTCACAGTGGTCATCACAGTGATGGAAGAAAGTGATGGAAGAAGTGATGGAAGAAACCATAACTTTAAAAAAACAAAATTATGTTTTTTTTAAAGTTATGGTTTCTTATATAGGGCTATGCACATGTGTCATGTTTCCCTAGCCAATCACAGTCCTGAATAGACTGTGATTGGCCAATCACAGTGCAGGGTTAGGGGGGTACATTTGTGGCCAATCACAGCGCAGGATTTGGTGTGCAAATATCCAAACCTCACATATAGGGGCGGTTTCACCGCCCAGAAATACCTCAAATTGTACACTTTACACCACTGCTAACTGCATCATGCATGTCTTGTGCTGAGGCTGATGGCATTAAAGGACTGAAAATAAAAGTGAGGGGATCATTAAACAGAGATGAAACTCTGTTTTCCTGGAATAAGCACAGTTTCTAAGAAGAAGAAGGAGTACAGCTGTTTGTCTCCAGACAAAAGAGGTAGTTTCACTTTAAAATGCGTCATCTAAATGTCATCACATCACATCCTATTGAAGATGACATTTAGACCAGCGTGATCTAATATGAGAGTGACGACACTAGCGTCGACTCCCATTGCAAGAAGAATGGAATGTGGAAATGCTCGTTCTATCTCAATGAGGAAGTTCCAATGTTTGGAACTATAGCCCATAGCCAGTGGCGTAAAGTAACTAAGTACATTTACTCAAGTACTGTACTTAAGTACAGTTTTGAGGTACTTTTACTTTACTGGAGTATTTCCAATTGTCTATAATTTTACTTCTATTCCACTACATCTCAGAGGCAAATATTGCACTTCTACTCCACTACAATTATTTGAAAACTTTAGTTATTAGTTACTTTGCAGATATAAAGTATTACATTATAAAACATACATTAACCACTTTAGCCCTATTTTATACCTAGGCTATTTGAAAATAGCCTATCTACAAGCTCACAACGCGTAGCATCACGACGCGTTGTGAGCTTGTAGATCGCTATTTTCAAACATTTTAGTACTTTTACTTTTGGTACTTTAAGTACATTTTGCTATCAATACTTTTGAACTTTTACTCAAGTAAACTTTGCCCTTGATTCACGATGTGAACGATCTGTTTCATAACTGTAATTGCTTTAAAATATGTTTTAAAAGAAGGTCGATGCACACCTCTAAGGTTAGGGCCAGGTGCGTATAGGACAAACAGGAAGGTTCAAAGGTTCAGAAAGGGATCTTTGATAATATCAAATATCAAAGAAAGAGTTCCCGCACGCTGTCTGGAACTTGCAAAAAGAAAAAACTCTCTTCATAAAGAGTTTTTCGCAAGTTCCAGACAGTCATTGTGCGGGACTCTTTCTCTGATATTTGATATCAAAGATCCCTTTCGTAACAGTAACTGTAACATTAAGTCAGTGTTTCTCACTGTACCCCCAAATTGATACGTATGAGGCCGCGACCCGCCTTTGATTTGTTGCCAGGGAATCATTCCCATAAGAGAAGATCTTAGTAGTTAGATTTAGTACAGAATCAATTCTACAATTGTCTTGGGGAGAGGGAAGCCTAGTATTCTTATAGACTACTCAGTACTCAGTATCAGAATATGGTGCTTTAACCTTTTAACCAAAAACGTTCAGTTTTAACCAAAGAATATCACTTTAACTATAAAGCTTAAATATACTCAGGAGGGACTTTCAAGACTTTAAAAATCTTTGTGTTGGAAAGTTGGAATTAAAGACATTTGTGATTTGGATTGCTACACTTTGGAAGAACCTGTCTGAGCTCTGAATAAATGGGAGTGTTAAACTGTAAGCCTGAATTTAATTGATATCTTATTGATAATTTTGGCATCAGTTAGTTTGATCACTTATGTAAAATATTACTGATAAATGAATGAATGAATGATTAAAACAAATACTTATTTATATAATTACTTTATTAATTAAAGTATTTATTTAAAAATACAGGAATAAGTATTAGGCTACTTCTTCTTCTCACAAACATTGCTATTCTGAGCTTGTCTATTTTTTCAAAAAACACTCATCCAATCGCCTTTCGAGGACGACGCACCGAGAACCCGCCCCCAGGCATCCGTCGCGGCCAATGGCGTTGGCGTATCTCGGGAAAACGGGCGTGGCCAGCTAACAAGCATGGTGAGGTGTTTTGGAGAAATGCGGTGATGTGTTGTCATCACATTCCTGACTGTCTGTGGAAGAGAGCGGACACCCAGAGAGAGACCAGCACAGCACACATCATCTGAGACAATGCGGCTCTGACGACAAACTTCTCGGGATATTATTATTACTAATACTCGATATCTCATCAAATCCATTTAAAAGGCGACAAGAAGACCCCCCCCCAAAAGACGCTTTTAGTCTAAATTTTCAGCGTATTATAAGGAAGGAAGCGTCGGTTCAAGCTAGTTTTTCGCTAGCATTAGCATATTAGCACGACCACCGACCAACGCGACCGAGCCAAGCCATGGCCGATAAGAAGAACACCAAGCCGGGGGAGGAGGTGGAAGGCGAGGCGGAGATCCAGGAGCACGGGCCCGAACACTGGTTCTCGGCGTGGGAGAGGCAGTGCCTGGCCGAGCAGCAGGATGCCTCCGGGCCGCTGCGGCTGGACGACGAGGCGGAGGTCCTCCAGGCGGAGCAGAGCCAGCAGCAGCTGTGGAGCCTCTTCCAGAACTCCGCTACCGCCGTGGCTCAGCTCTACAAAGGTTAGCCACTTAGCTTAGCATTTAGCCTAGCACCTCTTCCAGAACTGACTGCTACAGCCGTGGCTCAGCGCTACACAGTTTAGCCGCTTAGCTTAGCATTAGCCTAGAACCTCTTCTAGAACCACCGGGGCTCAGAGCTCTACAAAGGTTATCCACTTAGCTTAGCATTAGCCTAGCACCTCGTCCAAGAACTCAGCTGCTACCACCGTGGCTCAGAGCTATACAAAGGGTAGCTTAGCATAGCAGGAGGCTAGCCCGTTAGCCTAGCTGTGGGGAGCTAATGCTCGGCGTTGCCATATTTGTGAGAGAAATACGTGTAAACTAGGTTCTGGTAAAACATACCCCAAAGAAGCAACTTTTGGTAGGCCTCAAGCACCTTTAAACCTGTATGCGTCAGCTATTTGAAAATAGCCGAGCTTGTAGATTTGCTATTTTCAAAAACATCTTGGGGATAAAAGTAAAACATTTGAACTCAAATCCTGTATGGGGTCCCTGGCACAAAATGTTTTCAGATGGGGCTACGCGGACAATAACATTAATTGGGTGGGTCCTCGACTTGAAAATATATATTTTTTTAAAAACACTGGTTTAAATAACATTAGGAAACAAGCCCAAAATAAACAATTACACTTCCAACAACTACAAACCCCCCCTAAAAGCTACTTTACAGGAAAAACAAGCCCACAACGTCGCTTATAATAAGCAGACATGGCAACACTGAGAAGTAGCTAGCTAGCAGGAGGCTAAACCCTTAGCCTCTGTGTGAAGCTAATAGTTGTGTGTTTATTAGGGTGGGGGGTTAAGTCACACAACGTACGACGGCGTCGCACGCCGAAAAAAGCGGACCTATAACTCAAGAACACATGTACATGATATAATAATTCTATAAGAGTGTCTTTTGGGTGACAGAGCTGGGACTAGATGGAACAGCTGACCCCCACCCTTCCCCCTAAAAGCCGAATTATTTATACTACGTCGTACGATGGTGTCGCTTGCCGACAACAACAGCTGATAGATTGATCTCCCACCAAACCCAAATAATGACGGGCTCACATGTTAATGTTATTAACACGGACTGAAAAAAGAGGCCTTTTAACTTAACATTGATCTCGTCAAAATGGCGTTGGAAGCAGCAGGGAGGAGTTCCTTATCTGAGTGAAAACAAGTCTGTTTGGGTGACGGGGGTTTGAACCCTAGTGCTGCGGTACAGGGTGGTCGCTGCTTCATGTGATTTCACTGGAGGGGGTTTTGTGTTTTGTTTTAAAGCTATTCGAACCGTTTCCTTCTCCCGCACCTTCTTCTTTGGGCTTGATGGTTTGTTGCATTGTTGTGAAGCCCCTAGAAGAACAAAATGGCGAACTGGGGGATTATCGTTATATGTTTTGCTTGCTTCTAATGTCACATCCCGAGGTGTTTGGCAGAGCCGATGTTCCTCTTGCCCTGGTGGGGGTTTTATTGGGGGGCGTGGGGTTCTTCTTGGCCTGGTTCGGGGTTCTCCTTGCCTTGGTGGTGGGTTGTTGTTGGGGAGTCAGGCTTCCTGACCTGGGGGGAGGTGGGGTGGGGGTGTCTTTTGCCCTGGTGGGTGGGGTTGGGGGGTGCGTAGGCTGGTCTTGCCCTGGTTGGGGGGAGGGGGGGTGTAGTGGTTGACGTGCTCTGTGATTTGACACGGAGCAAGGCGTGGGGAACATCTGAGACTGACTGCTGACTTGAGCAACAACTGCTAAGGCTGGCCCTGTACAAGCTACTATAAAAAATATAGCTAGCTAAGCAACTAGTTACTCTGCCTTCATAAAAAAGAGCTACGTTAAAAGCTCTCTTTGAAAATGAGTAGCAAGCTACACTACAAGTTATTTAGTAAAAGTATCTAGCTACATTGTAACTACTTATACTCTAAACAACTGAAAAAATACATAGTTTCACCCACTTTACACCTGTAAACCTGTAATGTGACGACAAAGATTAGACAAGCTAGATTCTGACAACTTTTTTACATAATGCAGTTGGTAATGTGGCTGCATATATGATGTGACAACATTGAGTGAATAAGACGCCACAAATGGATGGAGATGAAGAGCGGTTTCTCCCTATGATGATGACAAACTGCACTCAAACTCATCGTAGCTCTACAAAGCTATTTATGTTGATTTGATGTGCCACTGAAGATATAGTGATGTAGCTCTAGTCCAGCTACATGGTAAAAAAATTAGCTCAAAAGCTACTCATCATTCTGAAAGTAGTGACGCTTCCGTCAACAAGCTACGGGAAATGTAGTTAAGCTAGTAGCTTTGCTACCTACAACCAACCTTCTGCCCAGCACAGTGAATAATAGACGTGGTGTAATGATGGTGCAGACCACTAACTTAGTGTGTGAGTTTGTGTGTGTATATAGTCATAATAATAGCAACAAGTTTATCATTTTCATTCATAAGAAGGAAATCCTGAGAATTGACTCAATGGCTGCTTCTCTGTGACTGAGAATATTTATAATGGAACCTGCGTGTTCAAATTAGGTGTAAATTAGGTGTAGAGTTTAGTTTTAGGATCATATGGTCATTCATTTTTATCAACGTTAAGCCCATGCTTGCTTTAGCGTATTTGCTTGTAATTGCTTGGGCCTCGCAGTGTTTGAAACTGCAGTTTAATTTGATTACATTGATTTGAGAGTTTGATTAGTGCGTCATAGGCACTAGACTAGTAGGTCAATCAATTTCTATACTGTCAATTGCTATACTGACTAGCTTCTTAAATGGTTGACTTCAATTACTGTAATACTGTAAATCGCTCTGGATTAAGAGCGTCTGCTAAATGCCTAAACTGTAATTATTTAGTTTTTTAAATCTCATAATCCAATTGTTTCTCTTTTTTTTAAATGTCATTAACAGATCGTGTATGTCAACAACAAGGCCTCTCTCTGTGGGTGCCCTTCCAGAATGCAGCAACAGCTGTCACTAACCTATACAAAGGCAAGTACAAATTACACCTCAATGCCAGCCTGGAGTTTGGTTTAGTGCAGTGGTTCTCAACCAGTGGTCCTTGAGGGGGTTCCAGGTGGTCCCCAGCTAAATGATGGAGAGTTGGTAACCAAATGGACCCTTATAGATCTTTAACTCTTGAGAGAGTAAAATATACCCTTACGGGTCCATTTGGTTTCATTTTACACTCTCAAGAGTTAAACATCTGCATTACTTAATTAAAGGATTGTTATTTTGATCGTTTGCCTGTTATCTCTCCTATGGTACCACATCAATACAGCATGGAATTGTGGACAATCGTATACAACGATGACAAAATATAAAAAGTTTGGGGTCTGAGAGGCTAAATCTCATCAAATGTTGGTCCGTGGCTCAAATGCTGGAGAAAAAAATGGACCTCGATATGAAAAGGGTTGAAAACCACTGTTTAGTGTGTGGCACCCATTTCTGTCATCTCTGTACATGGCATAGTACCTACCACTAATGACTTGAATTGTACATGGACTGTTGTTTAAGTTGACTTAATTAATTGGTGAGCATTTCTCTTGTCCCATGTACACCTCCAGAGAGTATGGAGGCTCACCAACGGAGCTATGACCTGGGCATCCAGATCGGTTACCAGCGCAGGAATAAAGAAGTGCTGGCGTGGTTGAAGAAACGCAGAAGAACCATCAGGCGAGAGGACCTCATCAGCTTCCTCTGTGGCAAAGCACCGCCTCCACGCAACGCTCGGGCCCCGCCCAGGGTCTCGGTGGTGTCTACCAGCCGGCCGTCGGCCCCGGAGACCGGCAGCTCCATAGAGACCGACCTACAGCCCTTCAGAGAGGCCATAGCGCTACACGGTGGGTCAACGTGACACGCATGGGATTAAAGTGCTCAGAAGCCAGCATATCTACAAGTTGTGACTCATTGAGAGCTTCTAGATGGGCTATTTTTGGTTATTATTTGAAGTGGTCAAACCAGTGTGATCTAATATGAGAGTGACACTAGCCTTCCCATTGTAAGAATGGAATGCGGAAATGCTTGTTCTATCTCAATGAGAAAGTTCCAATGTTTGGAACTACAGCCCCATAGCGGCCCGCTTTGAGGCGAGATCAAAGCATGACGGAACTCAATCTGTGATTTCTTCACCTGGTTGGCACTATGTAGAACAGCAGGAACAGTATTGCTAAAACATAATTTTACATATTGTGTTAATTGTTTAGGAATCAGCGCTAGTGTGGAGAGCGCCTTTCATACTGTTTCACAAATCGCACATTAGGACTTGGCTCATGCAAACATTTTCAGTTGTGAGATTTTATTTTAGCTTTAATCCTTGTCCACTATTGGCTGTGTCTTATTTACAAGGGGAAGATCCCTATCACCCGGTACCTTCGTAATGTTTTTTATTGGCTCCATAGTTGGAGCTAAAACCTCCACAGTCCAGTCCATGCCGGTTTCAGTAGCCATCAGAATCCACAACCAAACTTGACCACTAAGTTTCTGCTGCTGTTGACATTTGTGTCTCTTGCTCCCTTATTTCCGAGACACAAAGAAGGCTTTGTGTCGGAACCGCTGCCGGTCATCAAATTATTGGCTTAGGAATGCAAACACAAAAACATTTCCATGAATTCAAGTCTCCATGGGGTGACTAATCGATAGAAAAAAAGTCATTTTGGGGGTGAACTATCCCTTAAGACGCGTTTTTTTGAAGGATAACTGTTGAGATCGTACTCAAGACTGTTGATTGTCCAGATACTCACTGTTGACAGATGCATAATGCATATATTAATTCTCATATTCACTGTTGATGGACTGTACACACATCCATTATTATACTCATTGGTGATAGCCCATAGATGTATGTATACATGCATAATAAATTGTATAACTAACTTGGCTTGGTTCCTCTCCAGGGTTGAGCGGGGCCATGGCCGGCATCTCCGTGCGCTCCGGTCCACCGGGCTCCCCAACACACCCCGCCCAGCCCCTCAGTCGCCGCCGGAACGGTCTCCACGACGTCGACCTGAACACCTTCATCGCCGAGGAGATGGCGCTTCACTTGGACGCAACGGCCAATCGCAAACGAGGACCGGCGCCCTGCAGTGATGTCATTACAGACTCACCTACTCATAAGCGCAACAGGATGCTCTGAGCTTCTGAACTCTTGCCCGCCCACACGCCACGACCCCTCCTCCTCCTCTGTCCTGTCCTCAGTGGCCGAGTTTTGGACAACCCGATGAGGACTGATGTCTTCGGCCAGCCAATCAACTCCTTCCTCGTCTTTGTTGCTGCAATGCTGCAAATAAAGAAACACAAACTTATATAACAACCCACTCATCTCTCCTCCATTCTGTTTTAACCCCACCCTCGCTCCTTGCATCTAGTTTTTTCTCACCCATCCTGTCTGTCCCTCTCATCATGTCCCCCCCCCCCCCCATTTGATTTCCTACATAATAAATTTTAATAGGATTGTAAGGGAGCACAAACATGCCACACTTGAGATTGTGACCCCCGCAGACAGAGCACTGCATTTAGAAGCCACCCACCCCACCCACCAGGCCATAACTCCCATGGCACAACATCTGATAAATCGGATGAACTGGGCTGTTGTTGCCTTTATGTTCTCACTCTTCTCTCCTTTTTATATCACTTTGTTTCATTCTTCAAACCCTATGTACTTCCTCCTCTTCTCAGTGAGTGTTCTGGCCAAACCAGACTGGACTGAAACCCAGGCCAAGAGTGTGTGTGCGCGAGAGCGTGTGTGTGTGTGCGTGTGTATGTGGAGAGGGGTCCTGAGATGTCACACTGCCTTCCTGTTTAATAGCCCTCCTCCAAAAACGCTAGTCAGCGTGTGTGTATCTCAATCTGCTGCTGCTCTGTGTGTGTGTGTTGGCGTCTCTCACAGCAGAACTGCCACTTAACTGTGTTTTACTCGTCTTTGCCTTTAAGGACGCTGCTAACTCTGGTCATTGTGGGGACGATGAGAGCGCGTGCGTGCGAGAGGTTCTGGCACATTTTTTTTCAGCACGATCTTGACTGAATTTTATTTTGTTTGTTCTTGAAATGCATTTTTTTCCCCCCCCCTTTTTTTTTTCTTACACTCCCCGCCCCTGTGTATTTGCAGCCCAAAACCAGGGTTTGATCACAAAGCAGGATAGTCTTAAGTTGAACTTATAACACACATGTATTATAGGCTGACCTTTTTTACAAAAGGGGACAGGACCTTGAAAAGCAAAATATAATGGGATTGATTGGCAAGTTGTCCCGAATTCTGAGTGGAGATGTGTTAAACATATCAGTTATGGGTACATACGTTGAGGCTATTGAAAAGAGGTACTTAGAAAGGGGTAGTCACAGAATTATAATTTATAATGACATTATTTTAGATCTCTCATCCTTATTCAAAAATACAAAACACTCTAAAATGTTGTTTCCTTTTTACAATTTTTCAAAATACACCTGTATCATGCTTGATTTTTATTTTTTCCTTTTTTGTGTCAGTCCTTGCATAAAGAGCTCTGACAATCACTTTTACCAACAATGAAAATGTTTGAAATCATGTTTTCAATTTTATGTGACGGGCCTGCCATACTGTTTACACTGGGAATACACTGATTGGGCCTTCAAGTGCATTTACCACCCATCAGTTTCTCTTAGGCCAGTTGTTCTCAAAGTGGGTTCCTTCTTGAGGGGGTTCTATGGACCCTTACGAGTCTCTAACTCTTGAGAGTATGCACATTGCCATTTGGTTCCATTTGTATACTCTCAAGAGTTATGGGGGTCCTTGAGATTAAAAAGTCTGAGAACCACTGCTCTAGGCCAGTAGTTCTCAAACGTTAACATTTCAAGGACCAGTTTGTTATGCAATTAGGCCCCCATAGGCCCCCATAACTCAAGAGTGTACAAAAATCGTGTCCTCCGGTGTGTTTTGTCAGGTTTAGCTTTGTTATGATGGCGGGCTGGTGTTTTATATTCTCCAGTGGTATCATCTCAGTGCTGCGTCGTTCACTCTGCGTTTTCTCTTCACAGTTGGACCAGGAAACTGTCACCTGTATTTCGACTTGTGGGAGACAGATGGTCATCTTATAGCAAATCATCAATTGTCGCGTGATTTTTTTTTTGTCTTTGTCCAAGCGCCCCCCCCTGTCCAATAATTTAGCCCATTTGGTTATATTTGTACACTCTTGAGTTACAAACCTGTAAGGGGTCCATTTGGTTCCTATAACTAAGTAATTTAGACCCTGGGGGGGGGGGGGGGCCCTGGACCACACCTTGAGAACCATCACCGCCCTAGGCTAACACAGGAGACAATGCCACTGTCAACGCTGGTGATCCTACCTTTTTAGATCTACAACGTAGTCTTGGCCGATCGATGCCTGTGATATTTCCCTTTTTATTCTTCTTGCTTTGCTAGAGGGTTATTGGGCTTGATGGCTGAATTAGGCTCAAAGTCACTTGAATTTTTCTTGTCTCGCCCATCATCTAGGAGAGAGCTGCAAAACTGATTTAAACACTGCTTTGTGATACGGCCTTGTCTAAAGTGTGTGTGTGTGTTTATGTATATATATATATATATAACATGTAGGTGCTGTTCTGATTATATATATGTGGTACATATTGTAAAAAGAAAAAGTGCAGATCCATCATGATGTACAATACTGATTCTGACATTAAAGAGAGAGAAAAAAAGTGTTTAACTATAGCCCTGCCTCCTTTGATATATATTTTTTTCTGCGTATTTGATCTAAAAAGGACTTACTGGTGCTTTGCATCATCTCTTTTGCTGCACACATCATTTGAGTTCACAGCGGGTTACCACACTCTCCCGACAAGGGGATGCGTTTCTCTCAAATACCAGCGGGTATACTTTTAATAAAGCAAAGATCAAGGATGACATTGATACTATCAATTCAAGCTTTACCCACATCATCTGAGGCCACTTGTCTGTTTTTTTAATTGCATTGTTCCCCTCTCGTTTTCTCATGTCTTTTTGTCTAAACCCCATGACATGGCTGGGTAACAGCATATGCATTTTAACGAGTTCCACTTAATCTATTTCCAGTTATCAAAGAATGTGAAACGATATAGGCTTTTGTCTCGAGAGGTAACCGAACTCTCAAACTTTTCCCACTGCTATGTGTGGTGCATGAGCAATGTCCGGACAGATATAACCAGCTAAGTTGGGCCAATTTCAAAGTAGTACCTGATTTCTAACACACGGTGGCGACACAGTCTGCACTTTGGCATCCTGTACAAATAATGGTAGAGGGAAGAGCCAACATGTCAAAATAATACATGGACAAGCTTAACAAAAAATGGTAATCCATTCTCACAGACCAACTATCATTTTCTAACAAAGTACTGGAGAAATGTCTTGTTCCAGGGTGTTTTGTTTTGTGTGCAAGAAGTCTTTAGATTCCAAATGGGATTGTTTTGTTTTGTTTGACTGGGATGAGTCACGACTAAAATGTTCTTCTTTCCCTTCCAGCTTGAAAGATTATACTGTAGATGCAGTTATTCATTATTGTGAAGACGGTAGACTTACTCTAAACTCACTGCTGTTAAAACAATCAATCCAGACAAAATTGGGGGAAAAGAGAAACATGACAAAGAACAAAAACGTTCCTCCCAGTGCATTTACACAATGTGATTTAGTATGAGAAGATGGAGGGGCGCCGATGGTCTAGTGATTAAGACGCACACCACATATAGGCTCTAATGCAGGGTTCGATTCCAGAGCCCGACGGCCTTTGCTACGTGTCACTCCCTGTCTCTCTCTCCCTGTTTCCTGTCCTATCACTCATATCTTAATATGAGAAAATAGGATCAGCAACCATTAAGTAGAGGTTCTTTAATTTGTTCCATTAGTTTGAAACATATGGTACAGCTAGGGTTCAACAAAGAACAGGACAAAACAGAACGCAATTCTTCATTGTATGACAAAAAGTGAAAATATCTACAAGCTCACAATGTGTCACATCGCGATGTGTTGTGACCTTATAGATCGGCTATTTTTGCTATTTCTGACCCCCTAAACTTGAGGTTTAATGCGGTTGACAAACATCTTTCATTAAATAGTGATGACATCAGAGATAGATAGCAAAAAACATATCGGTCTACATTTCCCAACTGTAAATGCATGTATTTAATACAGTCTAACCCGAAGCAGGGATAAAGAATTCATGACCAGAGAGGGGATATCAAAAGCAGATTCCCCAATCCCCCCAACAAATCCAACCCTGCCGACAGGCCCTGATGGGAGATTGGAGATGAGCAGTGGTAGAAATGAACTAAGTAGATTTACTCAAGTACAGTACTTAAGTAAAATTTTGAGATGCGTTTACTTTACTGGAGTATTTCCAAGCTCAAGCATAAGCTCACAACGCATCACAACGTGTTGTAGATCAGCTATTTTCAAATAGCTGATTTTCAAATAGCTGATATATAAAATGGGGTTAAAGTGGTTAAACGGATTTCGATGCGTTATAATCTACCCCCTGGAATCCCCCCAACCAAGGACCCCTGGGACCCCACTTTGAAAACCACGGATTGTACTATTGTACTAAACCAGATGTACTTTATGTTGATTAGGCTACAAATGCTAAGCATGTTATTAGATCTAGAGAACCAACTAATGGCTCATACATTATGCAAATCTCACGAAGAGGTTTAGTGTACAGTGAAAAAAGAGCAGGCCATGTACCGAGCCAAGCGTCAAGTTTACAAAGTATTGAGGGTTTAAGTCGTTAAATGTCTGAAAAAACACATTTAACAACATGTAGTGGGGGTCCCTGCTTCATCCCTCTCTCAGCTAAGGGGTCCTTGGCCTAGACCCAACATATCACTAGCGACAACGAAGTCCGGCAAAAGATCAGCCGAGCCATCGGCACCACATGATGACCTGCTTACCACTGTTATAA
>NC_137604.1:57478575-57496075 GCF_963280865.1 Gymnoscopelus braueri
TTACGCTTTGTCTTCTAAACAAAGCCATCTTGTGTACGCATGCATCATGCCACACGTTACATACAGTCTTCTTTGTATTTGCATGACCTAATCTTTTAAGTCCTTTTTTTTAAAAATGTGTTCAATTCCTTTGCTCCTACTATACGTACCGTATTGTGTGGTTAAAAAGGAACGTCCTTCTTAAAGGGATAGTTCACCCAAATCGATTCTATCGATTAGTCACCCCATGGAGACTTGAATTCATGGATATGTTTTAGTTTTTCGTCGCATTCCTAAGCCAATAATTTGATAGCCTTGATCTCCAGGCTTTTATTGTTTAGTTTAGCTAAAAAATAAAAGCCTGGAGGAGCGTCGGTGTACCCGGTATGGGAAGTGTTTCATTTCCCCAACCAACCAGAGTGCAGTGGGCGTCGCTCGTAATGTTGTGTTAACAGGGCGGGGGTTGACGGACAGATCGGTGAACCAATGGGATCAGGCGCAATCTCTCCGCGCCTCTATACACCCGCCCTTCTATACACGAAAACAGGAGCGCTATACACGAATCCACGGAGCGCTGCCCTGCGCGCAGCCATTGCTGCGGTGTCAACGCTCCGTGGACGCGACACCGCAGCAATGGCCGCCTACAGGCAGCTACAGGCAGCGCGTCTGTGGATTCGTCTATAGTGCAGCCTAATAATTTGATGACCAGCGGACCGGTAGGCAGCGGTTCCGGTAGGAGTCACAAAGGAGACCTACCGAAACCACTGCTGGTCATCAAATTATTGGCTTAGGAATGCGACAAAAACTAAAAAATATCCATGAATTCAAGTCTTCATGGGGTGACTAATCGAAGTTTTCAAGTAATTGTAGTGGAGTAAAAGTGGCCTACAATATTTGCCTCTGAGACGTAGTGGAGTAGAAGTAAAAGTATAGAAAATTGGAAACACTCCAGTAAAGTGAAAATTCCAAAAATAATTGTGTACTCAAGTACAGTACTTGAGTACATTTACTTAGTTACTTTTCACCACTGTACATTTCTCAACGGAAGAGAAGTAAGACCACCTCCAAACCACTGAACTTTGTAGTAGTTATACTGTGTGTATGTATTAACATAGTTAAATAAAATTAAGTAACAAATAAAATGTTATTCATTAAAATAAGTTCTGGCTTTCCAGCTTATACCCCTCAACAATTATTCACGTTGCGAGCTTCAAAGACAAAGAAAAGGCTAGAGGCTGCTACATCATGCTACCTGAAATAGTTAGGCTTTCTTCACCTACGCTGTTGCAAGCGCAGCGTGCTTCATGGCAATCCACCCGTTCTATTTTAGAGATATCTTCATCTTCTGTGCAACTTGGAAATGTTGGCCTATTGGTGGCACTAGAGCAGTGTTTCTCAACCTTTTCAGGCTGCGAAACCCCCAAAAATGATCATATTTGAACTGGGGACCCCCACAAAAATATCATATTTCAACTGGGGACCCCCCACCCTAATAAGCACTTGGAATTGTAGGAGTTGAGGCATTACATTTAGCTTGACTCGGTTCCACAGATGAATCTTGTGAAAATAGAAGATCTACAAGCTCACAAAGCCTCGCAATGTCGTTGTGAGCTTGTAGATCTTCTATTTTCACAATTGTTGCCTCTTTCTTATTATTATTTGACAATTTGGACAATGTTTGACCAGTTTTACTTTTGATGGTCTTTTCCACCACTTTTTTTTAAGTATAAAAAAGGTCTTAAAAGTCCTTAAATTGTCACTTCACTGTCATCTGGGCACCCCCACAAAATCATGTGGGGACCCCCCCAAAATCACTAGGGTTCATTCTCCGAGGAACATGAAGGTGCACAGCAAATTACATGGCTATGCCAGCCAGTTTTATTTGTTGTTTGGGGCCAAAACGTTGAAATGAACGGACAGCCTTTTTAGACCCGCCAGAAAAACGCGGGCAAAAATCCTTGATTATGCGGGCTAAAACTCTTGATTATGCAGGCTAAAACTCTTGATTATGCGGGCTAAAATCCTTGATTTTGCGATGAAATATCTGATCAGACCAGTATGAATTTCCTTGACATCCTGGTCATCAAAGAAAACAATACTTTAAATATGAATTTATACAGAATGCCCACTGATCGTAATGCCCTACTACATGGTGACAGTTACCATCCCACACCCCTAAAAAAAGGTATCCCCATGGGCCAATTCAAAAGAATTCGCAGGATTTGCAGTCAAGATGATTCTTTCCAGGTACATGCTAAAGACTTAGAGTGTCGTTTTAAACAGCGTGGCTATCCAGTCCAATGGATTCAACCTGCCGCAGCTCAATTCGATAGATGTACTCAACTTGAATGTTTAAAACCCAAAGAGAAAACAGACAGAACCGGAGAAAAACACATCAAGTGTTTTGTTCAATATTCTCCTCTGGGTCACCATTTTGAAGAATTAATCAAGAGGCATTGGTACATTTTAAACTCTGACCCTATTCTTGGCAAGTCTTTTGCAGTCCCTCCCCGCATTGTGTATAAAAGACCACCCAATTTGAGGAACCTACTGGTTAGGTCACACTTACGTCAGGCAACTCCCACACATTTTCTTAGTAATATTCCTGATGGCAATTACAAATGCGGCAGATGCGCTCAATGCAGTTTCACTTATAAATGTCACACTTTTAATCACCCTGTAACAGGTAAATGTTTTAAGATCAGAGGCGTCATCAGTTGCACCACACCCAATATCATCTACATGATCAAATGTGTGTGTGGGCTTGCTTATATTGGCAAGACATTAAGACCCCTGAAAACCAGGATCTCAGAACACAGGAGTGACATTAGAACTAAGGATTTTAGAAATCCTGTGGCATTACATTTCCATCAAGCCCAACACTGCATCTCTTCATTGAAATATATAGGCATTGAGCTTGTTACATTGCCACCCAGAGGGGGAGACATTGATTCTTCACTCCTCAAAAGGGAAGCCTATTGGATTTCTACTTTGGACACAGTGAAAAGAGGTCTAAATGAATCTTTTGATATCAGGCCATTTCTGTAAACCCCCTTATTAGGCCTACTTTTATATATCTTAGGTTCCCCTCTTCTGTTTTTACCTGGGTATTTACCCCTTATTACTTTTAAAATTCTTAATGTTGAATTTTTGCTATTGCCTAGAAGGCCCTATAATATAATATAATATTTGTATGTGTATTTGGTGCAGTGACTTACTTTCTCCTCTCTTTTTGTGATCTTCCATAGGGTGCTGGTGACAGGATTTCCTTCCTCCTGGTGCAGCAGTATAGGACATGTTTTTATGGATAATTACAGGGACCTATCGGGTTTATCTTGAGCCTTGGCCTGCATTAGCTGTTCTCTTGTTCCGTTATACAATTGTTTAGCCTTTTACTTGTTTTCTGTCTATTAGTGTTTTCACACACACCTTCAGGACACCTGTAATAGAGTACACTCTTAGAGCTGACGTTGTTTTGTTTATCTCCCTGAGATTATTATGATACTTATGTTGAGGGATTCTAGTGGCGAGCCCCCCCCCCCTATTATTTAGACCCTGTTTAAACAAATACAATTTCATGTCCTATGCTGCAGCATGTCACTGTGTCCCCCCTTTGCTATGTTTTGAGTACCTTTTCTATATATTTATAACTAAATGTATTAATCTTGGGAAACTTTAAATGTATTTTTGTTTATTGCTATTTTTGGATCCTGGGATGGGTGCACACTGTTTATCTCCAGAGACTCTTTCTTGACTTTATATATTAGCCAACCTTCTGATTGAGTTGGCAGTGACCTCACTTGCCCTATTGGGGTGAGCCTATCATTGCATAGTAGTACCTATATAAACCTCTGTGTATGCCCTTTTCCACTATATATGTCCTGATGAAGGCCTGAACAGGCCGAAACGTTGACGAGCAATACATTCTGGAGCTTTTTGCAACTACCAGTGTGCAGACTTTATTCTTTTTCATTATACTTTGTTTGTCTAAGCACCTGGACCAACGGATGTGCATGCACTACCTTCTTCATGTTAAGCAAAACCCCCATAGGGATACAATATCAATCAATAAGCAATACATTGACATATTAGTTTGAATTAGCAGATATAAATGATAATCACAAGTATTTGAGCCTATGCCAGACTCTATCAAAAAGTAGAGGCTGGGGTGGAGGAGGCAGCTATAGCAGAAATGAAGTCAGACCAGCAGAGACCTAGTGAATACGAAGCCGTACCACTTTGCTAATGCTTGAGCTGTGATTGGAGTATGAATGCGTGACGTAATGACCAGCAGAGCTGTGAATGGGGAGTAGAAAGCTGATGTTCAAATCAGCTGACTGACAACTGATTACAGCTGAGGCGTGCAAGACTTTTGTGTCCTGCATGAACTAACGCTATGCTTCATTTATGAGAACACGAGCACAATTCTTTGGTTTTGGTTCCTCAGCAAGTCCACATTGTGTGTGCGCATTATGTTTGTTTGTAGTCGTGATATACTTTCAAATGTGCCTCAAAACAAAACAATGGGATTTAAGGTTAAATGTCAGTGACCTTGCTACACTATGTCGATCCATCCATCCAACATTATGGTCCTAAAACAAGAAATCTCGAACACTACCAGCTAGATTATCATGGGCTTTGTTGTGCACCTTCATCAGGGGTCATCGCCATGCTGGCATGTGTGGTGGACATTTTTGTCAAAATTCTGTTTTTGCCATGGACATACAGATGAGTTACCAGATATTACCAGAAACACAGAAAGAGCTATAATAGCCTTAAATGACCTTTACAGGTCTGTAACTCTGAGAGTGCACAGATGGAACCAAATGGACCCCGTAGTTCCATTTGTGCACTCTCAGAGTTATGGAGGTCCTTGAAAAAAAAAAGTTAGAGAACCACTGTCCTAGTGGACTCCTAATGTGCCATACATAGTGTCATAGTAAATCAGTGTCATACATATTCTGAGGAAAACCGGGAGACTGACATTCAGTAATTAGGTCTTATGATCAAAATAAGAACATTATAACGTTATAAAATTTGCCACGGACGAGGCTACGGACATGATTTTGGTGACCATATATGGCCTTTCCTTTACTGCCCCATTTAGGCTAAAATTAGACCCTCCAGAAAAATGTGATTATGCGATCGCATATTTTACCGCATAATCAACAAAATGGTGGGGTAATGTTTTTTCAAAAAGGCTGCATCGCATCGCATAATATGCGCTTCGCAACTTTTCGCATATTTCAAAATTTCGCATATTACCGCATATTTCACAACTTCCCGCAATTTCAGGCTATGGTAAACTTCAAAAATTGACTACTGTGATTAAGGAAAACAAGAAAAGCTGTCAGCTCAGCAGGGGACCCAGTCCAAATCAGAAAAACATCATCAATGTAGTGCTTCCATAACTGTATATGTGACAGGAACGGATTGCAATCCGGATTCAAAATGAGATTGGCTTCAAGTAGCCCAACATAGAGGTTGGCATAATTTGGGGCCATCTTACTTCCCATGGCTGTGCCACATTTTTGTAAATAGAATGGTTTTGCTTAACATTCTATGATTTTGCTTAGCATGCTGCTTGGTCAAAATTCAGGGAATATCTCCAAGAGCGTTAGTTACCGTGAGTTTGCTGTTGTTTTTCGATCTTCAAATCCTACAATCTCTTAAAAACAGCGTGAGATTCCATTTTGTTATTAGCGCGGTAGTTCCTGGCCAAACAGGAAACCGGTGCGGTAGTTCCTGGCCAAACAGGAAACCGGTGCATTTCCGTTTCCGTTTTCCGGCCGGATGACGTCATTTTCGCGGGAATGACTACCCTAGCCACCGTTTCAATAGAAAATATAATAGAAAAGGCTTTCGGGGGGGAAATTCATGGAGTGGGTGTTGTGAAACATTTGCCACTCACAAAAGATATACAATTTAACTTTAGTTTTTTTGAAAAAGTTACCTAGTATTACTTTAAATCTACTTTGACGTGAGTGTTCCTGACTGAAATGTGACGATAACGATCTTAAATAACACTTTCCATTGCATTCTGCGCCTCTCTCTCTCTCTCTCTCTCTCTCTCTCTCTCTCTCTCTCAGCCTTTAAATACAACGTGTTCCCCCACGTTAACCTGGGATGGAATTCTTCCAGAGCACATCTCTGCCCTCTGCCCCCCGATGCTGACACTGCCATCCTATTAATCTGCCTCAATGAAAGCAGTGGTAGTAAAGTACATTTACTCAAGTACTGTACTTAGGTACTATTTTGAGGTACTTTTACTTTACTGGAGTATTTCCAATTTTCAGTACTTTTACCTCTCTACTCCACTACATCTCAGAGGCAAATATTGTACTTTTTTACTCCACTGCAATGATTTGAAAACTTTTAGTTACTAGTTACTTTGTAGATTTTGATTATTATTACAAAACATACTACATTAACCTCTTCAGCCCTATTTAAACTTTGGCTATTTGAAAATACCCGATCTACAAGCTCATTGCTATTTTCAAAAGATCTTAATACATTTTATACATAATATGATACTTTGTGAAACAGGACATTCTGCATATTGAGTACTTTTACTTTTGGTACTTAAGGTCTATTTTGATGCCAACACGCAACACTTTTGTACTTTTACTCAAGTAAAGTTTGATTACCGGACGTTTACTTGTAACAGAGTGTTTCTACATGGCAGTATTGATACTTAAGTAAACAAATTTAGTACTTTTTCCACCACTGACTAAAAGGGAACAAGCTGTCACCTTTATCTTGAACAGAGGACAGATGTGACTTTATCCACTGGTGGTGTGACTGCATGCAGATGAGTTAACAGGTCAATGCCGGCTCCCAGCCAATGTCTATCTTCATCATGCTGTCCTTCATTGTGCACCTTCATCATGGCAAACATTCTGCTTCTGATGACAAGAAGGCGTGTCTGAACATATCTGTGTGTGTGTGTGTGTGTGTGTGTGTGTGTGTGTGTGTGTGTGTGTGTGTGTGTGTGCGCGTGTGCGTGTTGATATAGCAGTATCAGCCTTTAATCCTTTACGACCGGGAATGTGTCATTTTAAGATTTATTTGGCTATTTTTGAAAAAATATGAAAATGTGTGCAAATCTTTGAATATATATATATCAATTTTTAACTTAAATCTTTGCTTCTGGGGGGGTCCCTGGAACAAAATATTTTGTGATGGGGGGGTCTGCAGACAAATACATATCATTTTGGGGGTCCTTGACATGTAAAAAAGTTTGAGAACCACTGATACTATAGCAACATAAGTTTAAAAGATTTGCACAAATATTCACAATCTTTCAAAAAAATAAGAATCTACAAGCTCGTATATCTGCCATTTTTGAATAGCCAAATATATCTAAAATGACACAGATACTTTCCCGGGCCTTAATGGGTTAATGTTAGCTGGCAGGAGCGACAAGTGTCTTTTTTTTGCCTTGTCAGCTCAGGTTTGGAGCCAGGAGTTCAGCTCCTATCCGCTGAGTGAATGCATGTAAGCACACACACGCCGTGCACCGTGCATATCCGTCTGTCTGCGCGCCCGTGGGATCCCACAGTTGAGAAAGACATTAAGTTGCTGATGTAAGGCCACTGGGGAATACTTTCCATTAGGCATCTTTTTACAGGAATGTTTACACAGACACACACGCACACACACTCGCACACGCGCACACACACACACACGCACGCACGCACGCACGCACGCACGCACGCACGCACGCACGCACGCACGCACGCACGCACGCACGCACGCACACACAAACACACACACGCACACGCACACGCACACGCACACGCACACGCACACGCACACGCACACGCACACACACACGCTTCCGAGTTTACTTTCAGATGCAGAAAACTACAAGAGTGAAACACCCCTGAGCGCCGCGGCAGTGGCTCAGGTAGAGCAGCCACCTGCGGAACCCGGTTCGATTCCCTGGCCGGCTCCTCCTCCTGGCTGCGTGTCGAAGTGTCCTTGAGCAAGATACTAACTGAACCCCTTAACGAACTACTCCTGAAACAAATGGACCCTAACAGGTCCATTTGTTTCCATTTGTACACTCTCAGAGTTACATTAACACTTATCATACTACAGTGAAGACTGGGGTCCCAGAGATAGACATTTTATCAAATGGGGGTCCTTGGTATTAAAATAGTTGAGAATCACTGCTATGGCCGTAAAAAATCCCTGTCATATCTTTTCAAACGGGGGTCCGCGGGCTAATATGTGTCAATTTGGGGGGTCCTTGACATGAAAAAGTTTGAGAACCACTGGTGCAAAGCACATTTGACAGGCCAAAAAGACTAAAAGAATCACAATATTCTGTAAATGCCATTCTAATGTCCATTTCCCATTCCCCAACTTTTTTCTCTTTACCCCAATCCCTCAATCGCTGTCACTGCCTCTTTCTTCTCTTTTCTCTGGAACACAATCTCTACACACTATCTCTCTCTCTCTCTCTCTCTCTCTCTCTCTCTCTCTCTCTCTCTCTCTCTCTCTCTCTCTCTCTCTCTCTCTCTCTCTCTCTCTCTCTCTCTCTCTCTCTCTCTCTGACCCCATACTGTATCTGTCACACCGCCCCCCCCCCCAACCCCTGCAGTGGATCTCTAAGATGGCGGTTGTCACTGTTTAAGTGATTATGTCACCACGGGCCCAAGAGTGGCAGTGCCATGATGTCAGAGTGCATGATAAATTATTTGCTCTATGATGGGAGGAAAGCTATACGCAGACAGACAGATATACAGAAAGACAGGCTAATGAAGAAGGTGGAGAGCGAGAGCGACAGAGTTTGACACCCTGCGGGGGCACGAGTGTCACTGTCCCTAATGGAGCGGTCGGTCCAAATCACTGTGCCCGCTGTCTCAAAAAATGAAAGAAAGACAAAAAAAACTTCAGTCCTTGTTTTGCTGCTGCTGCAGTCACCACTCCCTCTAACCAGCTCATTTGTCCTCTCTCTCTCTCTCTCTCTCTCTCTCTCTCTCTCTTTCCCCCAATTACAACATGCTTTATTGTCATGATAAAATATGTTTTACATTAGCCAAAGCATACATATGATATAAAACAAGTTACGACATTACATTATACAGAGACAACAAATGAACAACATACATCCTAACAATAAGTGAATAACAAACAATGAAACAATGATAACAGTGATATGCATCTCTCTCTCTCTCTCTCTCTTCCTCCCTCCCTCTCTCTCTCTTCCTCCTCCAATACACGCCCCCTCACCTCTTTTCTCTCTGTGTTTGATCAGTATCAAACATATCATCTCGGCATCTCGGCTGCATCTCAGCCAGAGTATTTAAAGCCTGATCTATACTTTGTCGCACGACGGTGCTTCTCGCTGAAATATCACAGATTTTTGGCAAGTGACGCAGGCCGTGCGATGATGTACAACGTTGCTGTCGGGGCAGAAAAAACTCTTATCTCCTCTTGTCTTTGTAAACTAATGCCCTAATTGATCCATAAAACAGCGTCACACAAAAGCAATGGAAGAGCACGCTCCCCCGTTTTCCTCCTCATTACTACCGCCCCCCTATGTTGTTCATCTCGCTTATAGTTTCCTTCATCTTGACTTGACTTTAATCTCCATCATTGCTCTCTATCACTGATATCATGGGCTGGTATGACTGTTATCAGCCCTAGGGCTAATACGGCAGTAGCTGACAAATCAGAACAAAACGCTAGAGTGCCACTGACTGCATGGTCTGAATGTCAGCCACTGAAAGATATACAGTACAATGTAATCAGTTAACATGCTACCTACAGTATATATTTTGTTGTTCGATGAATAGCGAAAATAGCTGATCTACAAGCTTGTATTATATAGATCGGCATGTCGTCTCTGTCGGGTGGAAACCTCATATGTCCAACACTGATTCAAATTCAAATACATATCATTTTGGGTGGTCCTTGACATGAAAAAAGTTTGAGAACCACTGATATTATAACAACATTCCCAAACAATTAGGATTTAGAAGCCATTTGTAGAATCCCCAGAAGCAAAGATTTGAGTTACAAATGTCCGCTTTAAAAAACATATATATATTCAAAAGATTTTAAAAAAAAAAGAAAAAAAAAAGAAGCAGATCTACAAAGTATAAAATAATCGTTACAGCTAATAATCTAAAATAACACAGCTATGCGTTCCTGGCCAAAGGTCAAGTTTCAATTCATCCCCTAAGCAAGCAGGTCAGGCTCTATTAACTCAATGGTAAATATTTCAGAACTTTCGCTGGAGATCCGGGTTCAAATCCGGGGTAGAAGAGGAAAGTTACGTATGCAGCTTAGAATGTGTAAGTTACAGAAGCAGTTCATTTAGTTAACCGTTAACAAAAAGCAAGGACTCCTGCAAGGACTACTGCATGTTTGTCTGCTTCACTGGCAAATTTAAATGTATTTATTGGGAACAACATTATGGTACACAGACCGTCATTGTCACAGGGCAGCCCGTGCCCTATAGACAGTACTGAGGAACCTTGCATGCACACACACACACACTACACAGCTGTAGTGTGTAGCTTACAGTGTACATCTGACATTTCACACAAGGACTGAAAGGGTTTTAAATATGTTTAATTGTTTATTTATTGACACTGTGGGAAAGTTAAAGTTGGTCACATGTCTCTCCTCTGCGGTGGAGAAGGGTGGCTTATTCATGTTTGTATTATGTTTGGTCTTATTTAATAATTTGGGAATGTATTGGGCCTGTATACAATATAGTTTAATCAGTTTGGAAATTCTTATGATTAAGAGTAATTGGGTAAGATAAGTCATGGGCCTTAGTTAGCCATAGTTGAGTTATGGGTTACTTTCAGTTTTGGCTTGAGGCTAGTAGGTGATAACACCAGTGGAGAGAGCTGCCAGGGCCCTTAGATAGAAAGGTTAGCTGTTAAATTATGAAAAATGTTAGTGTCTTAAATCGTGGTTTGTTGTCAGTTTAGTCGTCAAGTGTTTATTCCTTATTTCCTATTTTGGAACATTGCTTTTGGCACAGTCTTATTATTTATTTTATGTACTGTGTCGCCGGCTTGCACTGTGAATCCTTTGGAGGTAAATAAATACCCGAATTTATACCCGAGTCTACTTTGTGGAGCCTTGTGCCGTCGGCCAGCCTTTTCACAGTCAACATCACGAAACGTTGTTCCCAATGAAAACATTTTAAATGGCAAGTGAAGAAGCCAGAAGACAGTATGAGGGAGTGCTTTCTCCTACGATAGTCGGTCCCCATGGTACCTCTACCGACACACGTATTGATCTATAATAGGTGCACAAGGATCTGCTCCATTAACTTAAACGTATCTGTTTTCCAGTAGACCATATGTCACATAAAAAACATGCCAGACAGAGCAGTAGTGTAAAGGAATAAAGTAAATGTGTATAACTAAAAAGGACCAGCTAAACCCTAGAGGATTGCAATAATTCACAAAGTGCTGCTTGTAAAAAACAGATGATTGTAATTCTAAAATAAAGTCTTGACATTTAATTGGACATAATGATGCATAGTTAAGGTCCCACATGAAAACAAACCTTGAGTGTTTATTTTTGTTCCTTTGAGCACTCTTTAAGCACATTTTGTTTGTTATAATGTACCAAGGCATTAAGCGCTGCCTCACTTGAAGTATATTTTGTCTCTGCTCTTTCCAGGTGCTGCCAGTTTGAAGTTGATTGCTCTGCCCTCTATAAAATTGCCAGCGGTGCCGCCAGTTGGCAGGTCCAACGTTGAGAGATCTCATTACAGAGCCATCAGCAGCACTTTATGCTTGCCTTAGAACGTGGATCGTTCAGTCAGTGAGAGGGGGTATTACTTTTTTCATGGCCATTTCTTTCCACTTTATTGGCCCAGTGTCCCTCCCCCTTTCCTTTTGCTCTGTTTGGCTAGACTTCCCCAGCCTTACTTTTGGTATGTTGGGTATGTTTAATAATTATATTGTAGTGCAGAGGTTAGGGTTACGGTTAGTTTTACTTAAACAGTCATGTTCTATTTCGCTTCGATGTCTGTTGAAATTGCAAAACACTAACAGTGACCACTAGGTCACCAATTCTGGCGAGACAAGGGGCCTGTACTATTGAAGATTTCTTTGAGGTTTAAACTAAACTCAAGTTTAAACTTTGGGTTTTCAGGGTTAGGACTGTGGTTCACTTCTTACTCGGATACAGGCAGAAACCTCTTTTCTCCAGATAACAGATCAACAATTATAAAAACATCTCCTAGTACAGACCAATCAATTCTCTTGGATTCTCGTGGAGCTTGGTGAGCAGATCGGGGCAAAAAGCCCTTTGGCTTTCTCTTTCCCTGATGATCTCTTTCATATGAGAGGGAGTGATTTATCTGTGTCAGCTTTTGAGCCATGAGCTCTTCGCTGCAAGCAACCATTTCATTGTGCTTTTGTTGAACCATATCATCCTGCAACAGAGAGTGATGGAAGCGCTAAGGTCTTGTACTTACAATACTATAAAAGGAAATAAATACTAGCTTGTTACACTTTCTGTGTGTGTGTGTGTGTGTGTGTGTGTGTGTGTGTGTGTGTGTGTGTGTGTGTGTGTGTGTGTGTGTGTGTGTGTGTGTGTGTGTGTGTGTGTGTGTGTGTGTGTGTGTGTGTGTGTGTGTGTGTGTGTGTGTGTGTGTGTGTGTGTGTGTGTGTGTGTGTGTTCGTGCGTGCATGCATGCATGCGCATGCATACGTGTGTGTGTGTGTGTGTGTGTGTGTGTGTGTGTGTGTGTGTGTGTGTGTGTGTGTGTGTGTGTGTGTGTGTGTGTGTGTGTGTGTGTGTGTGTGTGTGTGTGTGTGTGTGTGAGAGAGAGCGAGAGAGACTTCGCCGCTCATTATGTTGTCAACATCTAATTAAGTCTAATAATGAGATAATATTTTCTATGAAGCAACCTCTCTTGAGTGACTGTATATGTGCTTGCCCTGAACTAGCTGTCTCTTTAAAGATAGTGCATGGTGCATAAGAAACACATTCATTTAATGGAATACATAATTATATGTAATTATAGTCAAATTAATGATGAGGCGGTGATATAAAGAAGTCTGAGGAAGAGAGTGTTGCTCAAAATGAACATTAAAGAAAATCCTTTAAACGCGAGCTATGTGGTGTGTGTGGATCTATATTATCTGCTTTTTACAAGGTCTTTTTGTTTATCCACTTTCTTATCATTTAATTTACAGTTATATTATAAGACGTTAGAGATTTTATTTTGTCACCATTTCTTCCTGCATTTGGCAGCCGCAACTGTGTTGATTCTAGCCTGTCCACTATGTTTAAATCCTTCATATCTGTTTAATAAGTAGCACTGCTTTTCATTTGTAAAATACGCCGCTCTGCTTGCCAGTGAGTTTGTCCATGTTTGTGATAGGTCATAATGCTTGGAGCGCCACTCTGTTTACTGTGTGTGGATGCGCTCGATGCAATAGAAATCAAGGTTCCGCGGTTCAGGGTTCACTTTTGTCTCCTCCAGGAGACGAAATTTGTCTTGGAGTCGAGGACTTTAACCCATTAAGACCGGGAACGCATCTGTGTCATTTTATAGATTTATTTGTGTAGCCAGTCATGAAATGTCCCTCCTGGGCTACTGTGGAGATTGACAAGACACAGCCCCTCCCACTTCCTGTTTTCCACATTGTTTGGTTCACTATAAAAGCCACACTGAGCAGGGGCTTCTCCCTCTTTGGTCCCTGTTGTAGCAGGTTGCCCCTGCTCTCTGCAATGCCCCGGGTAGGTCTATATTGTAGATAATCAGTGAAAGTGTATATCTTACCTGCTTGAGACTGACCCTTTGTTTGTCACACTTTAGGCCCTGCTCCCTAGTGACTCTGCTCCCCTGTGCTGTGCCCTCCACATGGGTTTTGTACAATAGTCAGACAGAGGTAATTGTCATTATTTTGTTTGTATATAATAGATCTGTTTTACAATGTATTAAAGTGTATCATTTGTTTCTTTTGTAGACACTGACTGCCACTGCTATTTTGTTATGTTTGGGTTTTGTTTTATTATTTTAGTTATTTTACTATTTCCCCCAAGAACTATTTAAGCTCTTATACTTTTAATACTCAATTACTGTGACTAGTAACCTTTTCTTCTCTGTTTCCGAGTGCTACAGGATTGGTGGAGGAAGTGGCCCTCTGGACGGGTTAGGTGGCTAGGCTCACAGCAGTGCCCCCCCCCCCCCTTACTCATTGGTATTTTGCACTCAACCTCCTTTGCATGCTTTTGCTTTAATGTATTGAATGCCTTAGCTTCTCCTCTTAGGGTGTGTGTGTGTAGGACACCTAGTCGTGCTAGGCCATAATTCCCCTCCCTTCTTTGTGGCTACAGCCTACCATCCTGTGGTACTCCCTTTCCCTTTTCTTATTGCAGTTTTTAGCAGTGTATCAAGAGTATATAGTGTCTATTTTAAATGATCTTTAAACCATTCTATACAATAAAGTAATTTTAATTATTGATGAATTGTTGAATAAAAACTATTGTAATCTTGGGGGAAAATCCTTGTTGCAGTCCAATTTATTGTCACATGTGTATTAAGAATCTGTTCAGTTTTGAGTATTTAAAGTCTGTATAAGTTAAAACTTCTAAACCAAACCCGGGCCGCGGCCCGGTTACATTTGACTATTCAAAAAGTAGCAAGCAAAGAATATACAAGCTTGTAGATCTGCAATTTTTTGAAAAAATCATAAAGAATGTGTGCAAATCTTTGAATACATATTTTTCAAAGGGAACATTTTTAACTCAAATATTTGCTTCTGGGGGTTCTACAAATGTCTTGTAAATCCTGACAGGTGCTTAAAGGACCACTCAAAATGATGTGTTTGTCCGCGGACCCCCATCTGAAAATATCTTGTTCCAGGGAAAATAGAAGAAAAAAATATATACTGTATATTCAAAGATTTGCAAAAATATTTCTATTTTTCAAAGAAAAAGCAGATCTTCAAGCTCATAGCGCGGCACTCTGAGCTCGGCCACTATGAGCTTGTAGATCTGCAATTTTTGAATAGCCAAAGAAATCTCAAAATGACACAGATGCGTTCCCGGATTGAATGGGTTAAAGCTGCAGCACAAAAACACAGATAAACAACATGCAAAAAGACAGTGCATACAGTAGTGACACATGTGCATACACTATAGGAGAGTTGCGGTAGTGACAGACATGTGTTCATCACAGTCATCTCATCTATTTTTTAACGCCTCACAGGCATGCCTCTCTGTCCATAAACATTGTGCAACAGCGCAATACAAATACAATAACTATACAAATCCTGGGTTGACATAAAGCACCGTTTATAGCTGTTGTTGTTAGGGTCAGTGAAGCCAGATAACAACAAGATACCCCGGATTTGTAGAAACCTTGGTTACACTACACTTTGCAGATTTCTTTCAGGCCAAGGACCCCTTAGCTGAGAGGATGAACCAGGGACCCCCCACTATATTGGATTCATGTTAAATGTGTGTTTTCAGACATTTAAATGTGTGTTTTCAGACATTTAACCACAAACCCTCAATACCGTAAACTTGACCTTTGGCTCTGTATTTGGTCTGCTCTTTTTCCCCTGTATACCACCAAACCCCTTCGCTGAAAATAGCTGATTTACAAGCTCACAACGCGTTGTGAACTTCTAGATCTGTTATTTTTGGCTAATAAAGTCCCTATCACACAAACGTTTGGCGGCCCTCCAAGCAGTATCTCTGAGGACCCCCTAGGGGTCCCGGACCCCTTATTGAAGACCCATGCACCACTACACTAAAGTAATGGCAGTCACTCCAAGTTCAGAGTCGTTCTGTGTGTGTGCTTGGGAAATGCACGCAATAATCTTCTAATTCTAATGTTGTCCGCAGAAGTTTTCATTTGCTTTTAGATTAACCGGATCACTGGGAATATTCCCCATGAGCCCATAGCCGTGTTTATTCATAAATACGACAAAATAGCCATGGCATAAACACAAGCAACCGTGGCGGACATGTTTGCCATGCCGAGTTGTTTGTGCAGTGAAGCTCACAGCGGCCAAAGCGTGCAGAGGCAATTTAGCTTGCACTGATTAGTTAGAGTTAGACTGCTGTGTGTTAGCCCTACAGCTCATATAACTGATATCAGCCCTAGGACTGATAAGTTGTCAGCCCTATAGGAATGATATAATTTTGTTTTCGCCCTCTCAGTCAGTACTAATCTCACTCACCCAGGGCAAATACAGTACATGTTGTGCATTCATGAAGTAAGTCGTTGCTGTCGGGCAGAAATACCTCTTATCTCCATACAGTATCTTACAGTATTTTTACACTTTTTCGGTAAATGAATGCCCTACTTCGTCATCCTACGCTGTCACACAAAAGTAGCAAAAATAGCCGATCTACAACCTCAAAACCTTGACCTTGTAGATCGGCTATTTTTTGCTATTTTAAAATTTGAATCCTGAAAAGTAACAGCTTTTGGACATAAAATTATGTTTAGACCCGACAGCGACAAAGTGAAGAATGTATACTTTTAACACATACCCATATTTGCCATGGGTGGTGAGGGGAGCGATGAATGAAAAATGAGCTGCAATGGGGCAGCCCGCTGGCCTAGCGGTCCAGGCGCATATACCACATATAGGCTCTAATGCGGCCTGACAGCGTGTCGCGCGTTCAAATCCCGATCCTGACGACCTTTGCTGCGTTGCGTCACTCCCAGTCTCTCTCCCCGTTTCCTGTCACTCTTCACTATGTACTATCAATAAAGGCAGAAAAGTACAAACATATATATATATTTTTTTAAGAAAATAAAATAAATGAGCTACAATAACGGGCTACAACACCACCATCATAATGCTGTGTTCACACTGGCAGATACAAAGCTACAGGTCAAGCTACCATTCATTTTCAATGGAAGTCACTAAGGGTGGATTCAGACTGGGTCGATTGATTCGAACCGTTCCCAAGTACGATTGGCCTCTCCTAGCTGGCCAGCATTCACATTGGCCAAGATTCTTCCGTACCCGAGTACTCTTCATTCCACAGTAATGGTAAATATGTGCCTCATGGGGGCGCTGTGGACTATGGGGCTTTGGGAGATCGAGAATGTCATTCACAGAAGAAGAGTCAATGGTCAGAGTTTAGAGTGAATAATAAAGTTTGACTGTGTTCCTGACGTTGTCTTGCGTTATAATATTAACGGAACAACAATACACAACCAAAGCAATATCCTAGCGGCAGCGTTCGCTACACATGTTTTTTCTGCTACACAAGCTTGACGATCGGCCATTTTCTGCGAAAGCTCTCCCCTCAATATGGATGCTGGTAGTTAAGTAGTTATTAAGGAATGGAACATGGTCTGACATTCTATAGCACCTTTATTCAAAGCTATGTATCTATATGTCTGTCTGTCTGCCTGCCCGTCTCCCTCTCTCTACATATAGTATATATATGTCACAGTATGATTGGAAAACATGGTCAGATTGAAAAAGGTGCGCTAGTGTTTCGTCACGAAGCGGGGCAAGCGGGATGCTTTAATGTCCCCACGGTACAAACCGAGTGC
>NC_137604.1:57501075-57521075 GCF_963280865.1 Gymnoscopelus braueri
AGATTAATTCCACGCTTTTCTGCAGTTGAAATATGTTTTTGTACTATTTTTATCTGGCTATGCTTGTTTTTCATGACATGAATTCATCTAGTTTTTAGGATTTAATTATTATTATTATTATTTTTTTTCTAAATTTTTATCCCGCGATTTTGTAACCCTATTTTTTACACCCAGTGCCAATTGTCTATGTAATCCTGGGCACTACCTTCCCTCTGCCAACCTAGGGAGGCCAGGGCCGAGCTCATGCCTCCTTCAATGCATAAGAGCCAACTGACCTTCTTGTCACCTGACAGGGGAGAGTTTCCCTGGTTGGACGTAGCGCGTGGAAGGAACACGTTATTCCAACCAGTTCCCTTCCCCTCCATCAGGCGCCCCGGCTGGCCAGGGGGAGGCAGTATAGTGACCAGGATTACTGCATGTTTTTGTGAGGGTACCTACCCTAGGAGACACGGGGAGAACATGCAAACTCCACACAGAAAGGCCCTTTCGCCAACCCCACCTAGGGTATGGGCACTGATGACGCGGAGGAGAGAACACGCCCCCAGCGCCCACAGCGTCCCCTGCGGGAATCGAACCCAGGACCTTCTAGCTGTGAGGCGACAGATTTAATTATTTAGATTGATACATTTACATTTTCTGTTTTTAGTGAGGAGAAACATAATTTTGATTGTTGAATCTTTAGATGGAGAGAGATTTGGTGTTGAGGGAAAAAAGAAGCGGGTTCAAGTATAGAGCCCTGAGAGACACCAGTCTAAGTATAGAGGGTTTAAGTTGTTATAGAACCATAAATATGTATGGCTCTTTCAAGAACCTTGGTCTGGGGACGGTGTGGGCTGTTCTCTCCTCCGTGTCATCAGTGCCCATACCTATATGTGGGGTTGGTGAAAGGGCCTTTCTGTGTGGAGTTTGCATGTTCTCCCTGTGTCCCCTAGGGTAGGTACCCTCACAAAAAAAAATGCAGTAATCCTGGTCTCTATACTGCCTCCTCCTGGTCAGCCAGGGCACCTGATGGAGGGGAAAGGAACTGGTTGGAATAATGTGTTCCTTCCACGCACTCCGTCCTACCGGGGAAACTCCCCCGTCAGGTGATAAGAAGCGGAAGCATGAGCTCAGTTCGGGGCCCTCCCCAGGCTTAGGCATTGGCGTGGTCTGTTTAGGGAAACAAATGATGCTGTATAGGCACTATTCATGCGAAAAACACTTTCAACAAAGTGCACGTGTGCTTACAAAATCTGGACCTGCTGGAAATCACATTCTCAATCAAGCACTGATTGTAGGGGTAGTCCTGGCCATGTAATAGCTTAGCGTGATTGATTGGCATCTGCAGACTAAGACATTCCATCATAGAACTCTGTGGAAAGCCATTCGCCATGCTAATTAGTCAAACACATTCCATTATGGGACTACGCGGCTAATGGCAGCACATCTGTCTGATCAAGCGTCGTAGGCGGAAATTAAAAAGTTTTGTGTGCCATTAAATAAACATATCTCTTTTTTTGTTTTATCATGGTTGACTTGAAAGTAGGCAACATTTGTGTTTACATACACTAGACCTCATATGTCTCATGAACAGCAAATTACAAACTGCAGCATATGTTTTAATTTAAACGGAGGCCAATTTCAATGCTGACTCCATGACTGCATGGAGCTGTGTGTAATGGAGGATGAGAAAGAAAACAAATTAGGGCGCTAGTCGCCACATTGGCTCCGGTGGCATCTCAAGCTTTATGATATCCAGTTTATCCAATCAGTGCTTGGACGCACGCCTGGGTTCCGCTCGCTGCAAGAGAGAGAAGGGCTTTGCCACGTCTCATAATTTCCTGTGAAGTTCTATATAGGAAATGAATGTCGCTAATACATCCAAAGCTCCAGGGGGCGATAAGCTAAGGATAACGACTCTGCTCTTCCTGTCATGTCAAGTCTCTCTCTAAGGTCTCGGGGCACCAATTAAGCACCCATCTGGAAACAGCCAGTCACCTGACGGCCTCATTAAACAAATCCACAAAACAACAACAAAAGGAACACAGTCTAGCTGAGCCGACCTAGTGAAAAAAAATCTACATATCCCCGATGACTATACTAGCTGTCACACAAAGGGCGTAGGGTAAACCGCACACATCAGTCAGGCGAGCTGCTTAAACATACATGTTACATGCACACCGTGACCGCAACGAAGAGTCCTGTCATAGATGGTGCGATGCCCGACCGTTGAGCCACTTCCCCCGGGGATAAGATAAGGACTGAGTGCCTCTCTCAGGCTCTCTCTCTCTCTCTCTCGTCTCGCTCCCACAGAGAGAAGTCTCATCATTTATACACGAGACAAAATAAAACAAATACAACAAAACGCTGTGAACACTCAGAGCGGCTAACAGCCACTCACACACACAGACATTAGAGTTACACACCCCGGCGAGCCAGGGAGCGAGTGGCGGAGAGAGATACTTTGTCCAACTCCTTGTTCCTGCCTCCCAGCATTCCTTCACCTCGCATCACTCAGGTGGAAAACACTCTCTGAACAGAATATCTGGCAACTCCAGTAAACCTCACATCTTTGGTGTGTGTGTATGTGTGTGTGTATATATGTGCAGTGGTGGAAAAAAGTATGAAAATGTTTTACTTGTACTTTTACTTTACTGTAAAAGTATCAATACCGCAATGTAGAAATACAGTACTCTGTTACAAGTAAAAGTCCGGGATTCAAAATGTACTTGAGTGAAAGTATAAAAGTATTGGCATCAAAATGTACTTAAAGTACCAAAAGTAAAAGTACAGAAATGTTTGTAAATAGCAGATCTACAAGCTCAGCTTGTAGATCGGCTATTTTCGGCTATTTCAAATAGCCTATGTATAAAATAGGGCTAAAGTGGTTATTGTGTGTTTTATAATATAATAATTCATATCTGCAAAGTAACTAGTACCTAAGTTCAAATAATTGTAGTGGAGTAAAAGTATAATATTTGCCTCTGAGATGTAATGGAGTAGAAGTAAAAGTATTGAAAATGGGAAATACTCCAGTAAAGTAAAATTCCCTCAAAAGTGTACTTAAGTACAGTACTTGAGTAAATGTACTTTACACCACTATATATGTGTGTGCTGTGCCCTCATGTGCTATTTTGAATCTACTACCGTGCGTGTGCGTGTGTGCGTGTGTGTGTGTGTGTGTGCGTGTGTGTGTCAAACGGCTTGATTGTTAACATTAGTGTTGCTATTAGCCGGGTTATTAAAGTTAAATTCACTCTAAATGTGTTCATGGTGCTTCTATTTCTGAACCTGATAATAGGCCTATCCCTGATTAGCATACAGGCATTAGCATAAGCAGCCTAGTAGGCAAAACAAAACGTGCGAGTGTGCGTGCGTGTGTGTGTGTGTGTGTGTGTGTGTGTGTGTGTGTGTGTGTGTGTGTGTGTGTGTGTGTGTGTGTGCGTGTGCATGTGTGTCAGTGCAGTGCACATTCTCATGTAGCATGTATGTGCGATGCCACGCCACAGGGCAAGCGATGACACGGCAATCGCTTGCCCCTAACCTAACCTCGGCTTTAAGTTCACAACATTCAAATTTACATTATGATAGCGTTCAAGCAAGCATTAAATTTGTATGCTTGCGTGTGTGTGTGTGTGTGTGTGTGTGTGTGTGTGTGTGTGTGTGTGTGTGTGTGTGTGTGTGTGTGTGTGTGTGCGTGCGTGTGTGTGTGCATGCATGCATGCATGTGTGTGTGCGTTACTGAATGTATGTACACCGCACACACACCACATTTGACTGTGTTCCTTGTCAGAGATGTACAGCCAGTAGGTGGCTGTGGATATGCCGGGTCCCTTTGTCGTAGAATATGAAATGATTTGCCCAGGCAGAACCATCAATCATACATCAGCTGTCAGCAGGTCCCTGAGAAAGTACAGGAGCAGCACTCTTTGAGTGTTTGAGGGCGATTATTCCTGTTTCCAGAACTTCAACTACAAGCTAACTTTTCCTGTGACGAGAGTGAGTGTTAGTAGGGTTTTTGGCTGTGGGCGCAGGGCAGTGAAATTGTGACACACGTTACATCACGATGTTTAGATATTTGAAGTTTATTCATGTCATATTTAGTGGGGGATTCCATGGATGATTATAAATAGGCAAGCTGCCCTCCCCTTTTACGATGCATAAACAGCCGATCTACAAGCTGGACAACGCGTCGTATTGTGTTCATTGTGAGCTTGTAGATCTGCCGTTTGTTTTGGGTCATTTTTGATTTAAAAAAAAAATATTATTATTTTACAAAATATTTTTTATAGAGTCCACAACAAATGTCAGCTTTCTCCAAGATTAAAATTTAGGCATTTAGAAGACGTGCTTAATCCAGAGCAAGGTAAACACGAGGTAGTACATCAAATTTATAGAAATAGTAATCTAGGATCATAGGTAAACAAAGAACCTATCATCAGTATAAACATTATAATATCAAAAAATTATCTGTTCATTGAAACTATAAAAACTATAGGATGCCAGGCCAACAAATTAACCTGGCATCTGTCTAAATAACATGCTATCTAAATTACATTTTAACCTTTGCATAGGCCTGCAAGGTCGTCAAGGCTAGGTCAAGTGATACGGGCTAAGACGGAATCTGAAGAGGTAAATCTTCAGATTACGGCGGAAAATTGGGAGCAGGGGTCATCATCAATATGTCCGTACACGGACAAATGTGTCCGTGGCAAAGACTTGGTCTTGTCCGTGGCAAATTTTAGATTTTCTTTTTACACACCATTATAATGTTCTTATTTTGATCATAAGACCCAATTACTGAATGTCAATCTCCAGGTTTTCTTCAGAATATGTATGACACTGATGTACTACGTCACTATGGCACATTATAGAGTCCACTAGGACAGTGGTTCTAAAACAATAACAAAAACGTACTAGTGGTTCTCAAATGTTTTATTTGCAAGGACCCCCTTAACTCTGAGAGTGTACAAATTGAACCAAATGGACCCCGTAAGGGTCCATTTGGTTCCATTTGTACACTCTCACAATATTATTGTCCACTCATTTTGTACATCTGTGGCAAAAATGGAATTTTGACCAAAATGTCCACCACAAGCCAGATGACCCCTGATTGGGAGTCTGCAGTTCTAACTGCAACGGGGACTTTGTTCCACAGTTTGGGAGCCAGAAGGGAGGGGGAGAGTCTGGGAAGATGGCGAGAAACCTTTCATGTGTGGTTCTCCTCCTCATCTATATGATCTTGATGATTCACTCAAAGGGCGGGATGTACTTTATGTCAACTTGTGTCCCCTCCTTCATAAATCCTGGGCTGCTCTACATCCATGCAAACAGGGGATTAGTGTAAGAAGCCCCCATTCCTTTCCTTCCGGATAGAGGACTTTGAAGGTGTCACGAGCTGCTGTACAGCGTTGCCATGTCTGCTTATTTTAAGCAACTTTGGGCATGTTTTTCTGTAAAGTTGCTTGTAAATATTTGTAGTTGCGGGTTGTGTTTTTTGTGTGGCTTGTTTCTAATGTTAGGTGCTTATTTGGGCTTGTTTATTTTCATACCCCCAAAATTGTATGTATTTGTCTACGGAAGAAAGCTGAGTCGGCTGAAGCGGACTTCGTAATGCTCAGTACGGCGACTCGCTCGCCTCACGACTCTGAAGAGGTAAATCTGCAGATTACGGCGGAAAATTTGCTATCTAAATTACATTTCAACCTTTGCAAAAGCCTGCAAGGTCGTCAAGGCTAGGTCAAGTGCTTCGGGCTAAGGTGGAGTCTGAAGGGGTAAATCTTCAGACTACGGCAGAAAATTGGGAGCAGGGGTCATCATCAATACGTCGAATGTGTCCGTGGCAAAGACTTAGTCTCGTCCGTGGCAAATTTTAGATTTTAGTTTTTACACACCATTATAATTTTATTTTGATCATAAGATCCAATTACTGAATGTCAGTCTCAAGGTTTTCTTCAGAATATGTGTGACACTGATTTACTATGACTCTATGGCACATTAGATGTCCACTAGGACAGTGGTTCTAAAACAACAACAAAAAGTACTAGTGGTTTTCAAATGTTTTATTTGCAAGGACCCCCTCAACTCAGAGTGTACAATTGTACACTCTCAGAGTTACAGACCTGTTATGGTCATTCAGGGCTAGCTCTTTATGTGTTTCTGGTAATATTATTGTCCACTCATTTTGTATGTCTGTGGCAAAAATAGAAATTTGACCAAAATGTCCACCACAAGCCAGCATGGCGATGACCCCTGATTGGGAGTCTGCGGTTCTAACTGCAACGGGGAGTTTGTTCCACAGTTTGGGAGCCAGAAGAGTCTGGGAAGATGGCGAGAAACCTTTCATGTGTGGTTCTCCTCCTCGTCTATATGATCTTGATGATTCACTCGAAGGGCGGGATGTACTTTATGTCAACTTGTGTCCCTCCTTCATAAATCCTGGGCTGCTCTACATTCATGCAAACAGGGGATTAGTGTAAGAAGCCCCCATTCCTTTCCTTCCGGATAGAGGACTTTGAAGGTGTCACGAGCCGCTGTACAGCGTTGCCATGTCTGCTTATTATAAGCAACTCACGACTCGCCTCACAACTTGCTCGCGGTGACTCTCGTGGCTCAAGTCCGCTTTAGACGGCGTGCCTTCGTCGTTTTAACAGTTTTTTTGCGGACCGTCATCATTTTAAGTCTTGGGTTTGAGAACGGTACTTCCGCATTCCTGGAGTGCGGTAGTTCCTGGGAAGGCACCGTTTGACGTTTGGTCACATTTGTCCCAAGAAGTCACGATATGCATCTTGGGGAGTGAGAGTGTGATGACCAGATTTGTGTTACATTACATTACATTACAGTCATTTAGCAGACGAATAAGTGCATTCAACATAGGTAGGGAACGAAACTACTAATCACCAGAAGTCTTAAGTGCATTCTCTTCTAAAACAAGCTACTAAGAGTATACCTAGCGCTGAGGTAAGTGCAATATATCAGCTACACTACCTACTTTCTTAAACAGATGAGACAAAGTAGGAAAATCAAATGAGCCAGAGCTAAAACAAATAAGTGTATCGAATAAACAAGAACTAGTTAACAAGTAGGCAAGGCGAAGAGGAAGGGTAGTGTTTCCTGAAGAGGTGGGTTTGTTATAAAATATTCCACATTTTCCATTTTTTCCCCCCAAGATTCTTTTGAAAATAGGAGATCTACAAGCTCACAAGGCGTCGCACTGCAATGCGTTGTGAGCTTGTAGATCTGCTATTCTCAAATAGCCAACGTATAGGTTTTAAGTGCTCACACAGCTTATAGTTGCTTCTTTTAGGCTTAGTCGATTGATTGAATACTTTATTAGCAGTTTGCAAAACACAGCACAGGAAAGTACAGTTCAATGTAGGGTCTGCTAAGAGGATTTTAAACCCAAGAAAGCCTATATGGCTTGTTTCCATAGGGGTCCTTTGGGGTCCTGGTTGCTTATTTCCCTCACAAATTCTGGCAACGCCGGTAGCTGTAGCAGAGCGGCTTATAACCAAGGCTGTGTCCCATGATGACAGGAGACGACATTATAACATCTTTTTCACCCCGTCACAGTAAGCCCTGTCTAGTGCACAACGGTGACATGTGGGTCAGCCGTACAGTGGAGCCACCCCACCCCACACCCGCAAAGCAAGCAAGCCGCTGTTTGTGACCTGCTCTTTTTAAAATGGCATTGAAAACCTGTTTTTTTTCCTCCTCTCTCTCTCGGCGGATCATACATTCAGCTTGTTTTGTTAAGGCTATAGGGCATAGCAGCGGGGGCCATGCATTTTCTGGTTCCATCGTTCCAGACCCCATTCATTTTTCCCATAGAGATTTCCAAAAATATTTATATATAATTATTTTAAGCCTAGAATCAAGCCATTTCATGACCATAAAACGTTTGATTCTGTACTGTGTGTGTGTGTGTGTGTGTGTGTGTGTGTGTGTGTGTGTGTGTGTGTGTGTGCGTGTGCGCGTGCGCGTGCGTGTGCGTGTGCGTGTGTGTGTGTGCGTGTGTGTGTGTGCGTACTGTTTATGCCACTTCACTACAAACATAATAAAACGTGGAACTCCAGGTGCTGAAGCCTTTAGTTTAAATCCTGTGCAGATTTAAACAAATGTAAAGTGTAACAAAAACTAAATACGCAGCTCTGAAGTAAGCCGATCACAGAAGCCCCCGAGTCAGCAGGTGCTGAAAGCAGCTGTATGAAACACTAGTTAATGCTTGCTAAACCAGTAAAGAATCATGACTGTTACTGAGTATTTACACAGTAAAGACACAACGTTTACATGAACACAGATGAATTTACAGTGTACTTACGCAATGGTGGAAAGTAAAGTAGTATTTAAGTTTTACATTTACTCAAGTACTGTGTAGGCCTACTTATAAATACAATTTGAGGTATTTTTTTTTTACCTTACTGGAGTATTTCCAATTTGCAAATCTTTTACTTCTACTCCACTACAATTATTTGGAAACTTGAGTTACTTGTTACTTTGTAGATTTTGATTATTATTACGAAACCACTTATATACTTAAACCACCTACTGTATATACTTTGGCAATTTGAAAATAGCTGATCGGCTATTTTCAAAATATGTTTATACAAAAACTTGTAAAATGGGATATTCCGCGTAATGAGTACTGAGTACGTTTAGTACTTTAAGTAGATGTTGATGCCAAAACTTTCGTATTATTAGTACAATTTAAAAGTAAAATTTGGACACCAGACTTTTACTTGTAACAAAGTATTTCTACATTGTGGTATTGATACTTCTATAATGTGAGTATAGCTACTTCTTCCACCACTGCTATTAAGGTCCTCAAGGAACCATGAGGGTGTCTGCACCCCAATTTGAGACCCACTGGGTGTAGCAGAGTGTTTCCAGTGAGCCAACATGCACACTATCAGCACCCTGACTCTGTTTGACCAGAATGGAACAGAGCCTTCATTAGTATCATTGGTATAAGACCTCAGATCATCTCCCTCTCACCTGTGGTCTTCATCCAATGGAACAGTCAGTCAGTGCTTCCCATATGGCCAACTCACTCCTCCTCTTCCTCGCTCGCTTCATCCTTCTTTCACTCGCTGACATGTTGGTTCTGAATGTGCACACACACACACACACACACACACACAGACATTGCAGGTTATATTCTTTTAGCGACGTGTGTTGCATGTTTAGCCCATTGACTGAGAGTCACGGTATATAATTAACTATACATTACTGCTAACAATAGACCTAAAACCCATTAAGGCCTGAGGTTCCGATTCTACAAAATGTCTGCTAAATCCTAACAGTTTTCTGAAAAAACGTACGTTTCTATATCAGTGGTGCTCCAACTTTTTCATGTCAAGGACCTCCAAAATTATATGTATTGTATTTGGTCGCGGACCCCCATCTCAAAATATGTTGTTCCAGGGACCACCAGAAGCAAAGATTTGAGTTACAAATGTTCGCTTTAAAAGAATATAAATATATTAATTTGCACACATTTTCTCGATTTTTCAAAAATAGCAGATCTACAAGCTCGTAGCGCGGCACTCGGTGCCGCGCTATGAGCTTGTATATCTGCTATTTTTGAATAGCCAAAGTGTAAAATAATGCTTTTTTTGCTCAAATCAAAAAGTTACACAGATACGTTCCAGGTCTTAAAGGGTTAATGTACATGACTGCCATATTAACATGACATGGTGTGGAACAGCCTTCCAGAGCAGGCAGTTGGACCCGCCTGCTACTGGATCCCACCGCTTTTCCAGGGAGATCCGCTGTGATTGACAGTTCTGCCTTCCTAGCGTTTTTTTGCAACTATGCCTCAACCTGAACATTAACCTTAACCTCAATTAAACTAAACCTAAACCTAACCTTAACCCTAACCCTGGGTTGCATGGTAGTGCGTTGTGAATTGTTAATGTGAATGTCGTAATTTGAAATAAAACATTTATATTGTACTGAGTCTGGCGTAGAGGATTGCATCCTGTGCCAGAAATTGTTCAATACATTTCAATACATTTCAATAAACCTAACCTTAACCCTAACCCTAACCTCAGTAAAACTGTGCCTGCCAGGAAGCCAATCAGACACAGGTAAGGCGGGTCTATCATATAACGTTGGTGGAATCCATAATAACGCAGACAATGGTATAGACTCTTTGGAGGGAAATATCGGAAAGAAATTGGGCCTCTTCCTTACTTCCATTAACACTGATACTAACAGGGCCGGAGTGGGACTCCAAAACTGACCGGGAGTTATACGCCCAGTCAGGCCACTCTGTGGCCGCGCGCTTCGCGCGCGGGCAAGAAAAACTGGCGCGAGCGCTTAAATTTTTGGGGGCCTTTGGAAGGCTTTGGGGGGCCTTTACAGTTAAGTTACAGCAATTTCACTTGAAAAATGGACCATCTGTGACAGTCACACAACATGCCTGACTTTTTTTTTTTGCTGCAGCACTTAAGCGCTGCGCTGGCTGTGGCTGGCTGGCCTGACCTGATGAAAAAAAAAAAATTTGAGAGACAGGCAGGCCACTAAGGAGGCAGGCCACCGGGAATAGTCCCGGTCCTCCCGACGGCCAATCCGGGCCTGGATACTAATGAAGGCTCTGTTCCATTTAGTATAGCACAGTGGTTCTTAATTTCAAGGACCGGACCCCCATAACTCTCAGAGTTACACACCTGTAAGCCTTAAGGGACAATGAGGTTCCCTGGACCCCAATTTGAGACCCACTGGTGTAGCAGAGTGTTTCCAGTGAGCCAACATGCACAATATCAGCACACTGACACTGTTTGACCAGAATGGAACAGAGCCTTCATTAGTATCATTGGTAACACCTGTGAAGGAAGAGGCCCAATTTCTTTCCAATATGGCTGCTGTGCATAGAGCCTATTCAGGCCTTTAAATACAGAGTTCATAGACATCTCCTGACCACCCCTCACATTGACTATTGAGCTGCAGTGTTCATTTTGACAGCAAATTCTGATTTAGTCTTAGTCGTTTGAATAACACATCATTTAGTTTAAGTCCTATTTTAGTCATCTGAAATAGTTTAGTCTTAGTCTAGCCTTAGTCGACTAAATATCAAAATATATATTTTTTAAATAGTGAACCATATGATTGGACAAATAGATATGACTTGGCTATTGTTCACAATAGTATATAAAAAAGCATAAACATGGGTGTTATCAATGATACTAATAAAGGTCAATCAATCTAGTCAATCAGTTCTGGGTATACGTTCACTCAAGCACAATGTCAGGAGAGTGCACGGCCAATTGCATGCCGAGGCGCCAAATGTGTCAAAGTTCAACCAAGTTGAACTCCATCACGCCCACGGCGATGACACATGACGTGCCAATGCACTGCCACGGCAACAAGCTCTGTCCCTTCACTCGCAAAGAATGTAAGTGAACAGGACACGAGGGGATCACGCATGTGTGACCATTATTGTGTATGCATTATTGCTGCCTGCACACCAGTGTTGAAATGCTGAATTGGAACGTAGTTGCACTGTATTTTAATGACGTGGCGCGCACGTCCCTTAACACCTACACTACAGGTCACACAATGGACAATTGATATGCATCTAGGCTCATACCTATGTTAATTTACCTGGTGTGAGTCGGGAGCCTTTGTAAACTTTGTTGAGGTGTGAATTTAAAGTAGTTTTAAATCTATGCGTGTGCCTGCGCACGCTCCTGGTCAAATAGGTTCCTGCACAGCGTGCACGGCCGTCCCATGAGCAATGCAACCCTGCTGCACACCAAGCAGGGACAAAATATAATATAATATAATATAATATAATATAATATAATATAATATAATATAATATAATATAATATAATATAATATAAAATAATATAACATAATATAATATAATATAATATAATACAATAATATACGTTACTATACATATATAATAATATGTAATTACTAATTATGTAATATTTTAAATTGTAGAAATATTGACTTTGTTTCAATTGATTGATTATTCTGCAATTGTGTTTCTGTTTTACTTGTTTAAAGCAAGAAGGGTAGGCACTATAAGCCAAAGCTTCAGCCTACACCGTTTAGGTCTAGCTGTCTTTGTGCTGCTTTGTTTTTGTTTCTAATTGTTTTGGTTGTTATTGTACCAAATGTCATATGTGAATATGGCTTATGACCGAAATAAACTTTAACTAACTAACTAAAAGCTACAAAACTACTAAGCTTGTCAGCAGCAACATTGCTGCCAAACATGACTGAACTCTGACTGAACCTTATTGAGTGGGCTATCATTGGTAACGGCTGTGTTTTTTACCCTACTATTTAATGTCAAAATTGGCTGCTGTGAAAAAGGTCTTTTTTGCCAACGCATTTTGGAACAATTACCCAATGTCCTTACCTTTTTGGTTCAAGCCTTCAGGTGATAACTATGACCTTACAATCCTCTGCTTCTCTTGTTGATATTCATGTTGCTGTTAAAGTCATGGACATTTGAATTTCGTTTGTGAAACTGTCTTTTGTCCAGAGACTATTTCAGCTGTATTTTTCAAATAAATTAGAAATTCCGCTGCATTACATGGAAAAATAGTACGAAAATAAAAGGTCATTGACCTACCTCAAGGTGAACATGGAGCAAGTGAATGCAACAGTCTCTAAAGGGCTGATTAGCATTCATAAAGAACACCTGTGTCAATCAGTTGAAACTGTGACTAAACATCAAGGGAATTGTAGTCCACTGTGTCCACTGTGTCCTGGACACAGTGGACTACAAGTTGAAGACACTGTCTATAGACGAATCCACAGACGCGCTGCCTGTAGCTGCCTGTAGGTGGCCATTGCTGCGGTGTCGCGTCCGCAGAGTGTTAATCTCTCAAGAACAGATTCTGCTCTGCGTTGGAATCTGTCGTGAAGGCTCGTCATAACATGTACGCACTGGGCTACAAGTGGGCGTGCCTTCAGATCAGGAAGCAGGCCGGGCTTTACCCAATCAAATGTAGTGGGCGGGATTCACGTGTCCGTCGATCTTTCCCCCTCGAAACAAACCCAAACTAATTTAACAATAGCGTCCGCGGAGCAGACAAAACCACGGAAAGATATTCACATTTTAACTTACTCTTTCATCATAGAAACAAGTGGGCTTATAACCAAAACGATCCATGTTCTCTGGGAGAAGTGGTGTTAGTGTTCCGTGTAGAAATATTGTTAGTGGGAATGAAAAAATAGTGGCACCACCGGAAGTGAAAGCTGAAGGCAGACCTAAACCCCGGTTTCCTTTGCGCACGTGTGCTACGTCGCCATTGTCCCAGAGCCAATGTAAGATAGTACAAACAGCAGAGGGCGCTGTTTTTCATTCTTATTTGGTTCTGGGTTCCCAGATTGGCGGAGCGTTGACACCGCAGCAATGGCTGCGCGCAGGGCAGCGCTCCGTGGATTCGTGTATAGACGAATCCACAGACGCGCTGCCTGTAGGCAGCCATAGCTGCGGTGTCAACGCTCCGCACCGCAACACCGCAGCAATGGCCGCCTACAGGCAGCTACAGGCAGCGCGTCTGTGGATTCGTCTATAGAGACAGTCAAGAAACACTAAGCACATTAGATTTACACATTTTACAATATACAACAAAATAAATGACAATAGAGGTAAATGCTACTGTTTGCCAACTTCTTATTATGTATACACACACACACACGCACGGGCACGCACACGCACGCACGCACACGCACACGCACACGCACACACACACACACACACACACACACACACACACACACACACAGATAAGTCACTTATTCTTACCCTTTTTCTCCTCACAATTTTGTCATTATGCCAATTATGTTCCTCTCACTGAAGAAAAAAAGAATGACCAGGTGCTCACAGAGAAAATAAGTGGCATTAAAAGTACCAGCGGTGCTCCTTGATCCAGCGGGACGCAATCATGAAGAAAAACAGATGGTCCGGGCACTCAAAAAAATTTAAAGAGGAGAAAACAAACGTAATTGTTTAAAACGTCAACATGTTTCAACCCACGCAGGTCTTCATCAGGGCAGAATGTTCCTCTCGCTGCTTTGCCACTGCTGTTGTACTCTACTGGCTCACCTGGTCTGCCAGTGAGGGGGGACTGCCTTCCACTCCGACATCTCACCACTCCGACTAGTGGCTTCCCCGTACGGTTAGGGTTAGGGTTAGGGTTAGGTATAGGGTTAGTAACCGTCGGAAAGGCGACATGTCGGAAAGCCGACATGTAACCCCAGTGAGGAGTGCCCACCGGGAGGACGTAGCGCCAAACATTCTTTAATTTACCACGATAGCCAATCACGCCTCGCCAGAGCTTCGCTCATTTGAAGATGGAGATGGGGGGTGGGGGGTTCTGCTGTGACTCGTTGTCAAGCCCCCAGAACCGAGAGGGAGCAGTGAATCGTATTGGACATGGTGGCCAATCATAGGTACTGCAAAACAAGCTTAGTGCTTTTATGAGTTATCCACTTTAGTAGACCTTGTATTGTGAATTGTACTTCCATGTACTGTTTCTCATGTCTTTCTAAATAAAGTATCAATTCAATTCAAACAGCTTTATTTTCCTTTCGGAACTTCGTTTGTGCAGTGGTTAAAAAGACAACATACAGTCAATACATATATACCTATGTCACTATAAAAGACACAAAGTACATTTAAAACTACTACTTAAAAGCATGATAAAACTTAAAAGCATGATAAAAATAATATATTATATTGAAACCTATGTGTGTACATCAATGAATCAAGCAATGCAGCTTATTATGGCTGGGGCCAGACACATGAACGAGCGAAAACGGTTTCGACCAATGGGCTCGACTCACGAGCTTGCGCACAGGGTTGCGCACGGAGGTGACACTACTGCGCATGCGAGGCGACGCGCAGAGTGACACAAAACGCCCCAAATAGGCCCCGCCCGTCACATTTCCCAAGCCGGGAGAAGGGATGAAAAGGGAGTATGCTCTGGGTGAGCAACTCCATACAAGTGAGTGGGCGGGGCTTTTCGTTACCTCTCCATTATTTTTAACTCTACGCTCGTAGTCATTGGGCTAAAGTGCATGTTCCCTTACCACTGATATGGTTCTTACCTCAGGTACTTACCGTACTCACCGTGTTCCCCTTGACCCCCATCTTCTTCTTCCCTTTCTCTTATGGAAATAACAAAACGATGGAGCTTGCACAACTTGTGATGTGACAATATAAAGTTGATTCTGATTCTGATGGTCCTTTAAGTGAGTGTGTTTTTAGTCTAGATTCAAGCAAGCCTGTCAGGCGCCATTATAGAATGGGATTATCAAGTACTTAAAACCAAGTGTTTGAGTTTGAGTCCTGCATGTATAAACAAGGTCACAGCCAAAGAAAATTACACACTGAATAATGAATCCAGCCAGTAAATCCTTTATGAATGTAAACAAGGTAAAGCACTGCAGCACTGCAGTACAGTCCATAGCCGATGTTGCCAAGTTTTTTCCACTTTACATCAGCTATTTGAAAATAGAAGATCTACAAGCTCACAACGCGTCGCATCACGACGGCGACGCATTCTACAAATCTACGTGTTCTACAAATGCCTTCTAAATCAGAAGTTCTCAAACCTTTTCGTGCCAAAGACCGGCAAAATGATAATTATTTGGCCGCGGATCTGATAATGTTTTCTGCCAGGGACCCCCAGCCCAGCAGAGAAGAATTTAAAATTTGAAGAGTTATTCAAAAACAAATGTTCAAAAATGTTCAAAAATAGCAGACGTACAAGCCACTGTTCTGAATCCAAAGAGTTTTCAGAAAAACTTATGTTGCTATATAGCTAAAATCTAAAATGACACCAAGCCCTATTTTGCGTGTCTTAAGTAACAGGTCTTATGACTTAATTTAAAGGGATATTTCACTTTCAAAAAAACTTTGGGTCATTTTATCGTCAGACAGTTTTAAAGTTGCTTGATTCAGTATTTAGATATTTGATATTCATTTTATCAGACAAACCCATTATAACTTGAAACTCTATTTTTAACATGTTAGATTAATCAAAAACACTCGTCCGGTTCTAGTGACTCATCCTGCCCTCCTAATACGTGAGGGGGCCGTGTTTTTCCGATTACTTTTTTCTATTCTATTTATATTTATTAACATTTTTTACATTACATTTTTTTCATTTTCCCAAAAAAATATTAAAAATAATTGAAAAAACACGATCTCCTCAGTGAGGTGAGGAGCAGTGAAGAGGAGGCGCAGTAGAGAGACGACACACAAGGTGAAAAGGACAACCGGGTTATTTCCCCATGAAATCTGTCTAAATCTACCATGAAAAACGAAACGAGGAGCATTTTATGTCGGTCTTAATCTATTACCCACTCTCCTCACAGCATGCCCTCACACTCATTCATACAATGCTGTGTGTATGTGTGTGTGAGTGAGTGTGTGTGTGTGTGTAAGTGTGCGTGCGTGCGTGCGTGTGTATGCGTGCAAGTGTGTGTATGTGTTTATGTGTGCATGCGTGTGTAAACTTAAATTTGGCAGTTGCACAACTCGTCACGGTGTAGCAAACTTTTACTTCAATTATCAGTAGAAGGTGACACATTGTTCACAATGAATCGGCTTTGATGGACGTGGCGTCTCTCTTTCTCTCTCTCTCTCTCTCTCTCTCTCTCTCTAATTGGCTGGTTGCAGAGAGGCCTTTCAAACATGGAGGGAAGATGAAACAGCGCTCAAAATTTGTGGCGTTCTTTTGTTATCTGCATTTCACTATGATGCTATCAATTTTTCATCGTGGCGATGAACTGTAGCTTGCTTAATCTTGATACTTTGCATTTCCATTTCGGTATGCAAGCCCATTTAAATACATTATTTAAACACATTTAATCTTTCATACCCCGTATTATTAAAATAGAGACACTCATTAGCAGCAAAGATAGTAGCCTAATAGTAATGTCTGGGAGGTGGGGGGAGGGGCTTGTCTGAGATTATGTCTGAAGGAATACTACTGTCTTTAGACTTTGAAAACTCCATGGTGTAGAAACAAGCACAAGTATCTCTTGTGTGTCCGTTTTGTTCCAACCTCTCAGCCACTTCGTTATAGGAAGGAAGTAGGAAGCTACAATTTGGAAACTTTGCAGTTGCCACTTGGAATGTGGCAACCGTGAATATTCTTAAACATCGTAAACATCCACACATGACTATGTAACCTGAAAGACCAGATGCCTTGTTTATAGTGGTCTTGATTTCAAATGTAATCTTAGGCCTCAGCATCCATATTCTGGGGAAAACTTAAATAAATAGCCGATCTACAAGCTCACAACGCATCGCAAGGCAAAAGCAAGAAAAGGCACTTGGTATAGAGCCCTGAGGGACTCCGGTCAACCAAGTAAAGGGTTTAAGTGGCTACGTTGGTTGTGTTGGGTACTGTTGGCCAAGGGCTCCCAAACTTTTCAGGCCGTATCCCCCAAAATAAGCATATTTGAACTGGGGACCCCCAAAATAATCATATTTGAACTGGGGACCCCCACCCTGACAAGCACTTGGAATTGCAGGGGTTGAGGCGTTACATTTAGTTTGACTCGGTTCCACAGATAAATATTGTGAAATAGCCAAACTGAAGTACAAGCTCACAAAGCGTTGTGAGCTTGTAGATCGGCTATTTTCCATAATGTTTGCCTCTTTCTTAGGTAATATTTGACAATTTGGCCAATTGTTTAACAATTTTTGTTATTGTGTTTGTTGGTTACTTTTGACATAGTAATGGTCTTGTTATTAATAGTAGGCCTATATTTTATAACTTTTAGAGGTATTAAAAAGGTCTTAGAAGTCATTAAATTGTCACTTATACTGTATGTTGTTGTGTTTACTGTTGAGTGAGAAACAATGTTGCACATTAACGGGACCCCCCGCCCCCTCCGTTAGTTTGGGAACCATCAATGTCGGCAAGGCAGTGCACATCCTCTGAACTGTAGACAGTAGGCCTACTGTACTATCGCCCTTAATTTTTTTGCCATGAAGGAATGAGTCATTATTAAGCCAATGTGTAAACACCACATTAAAGTCAATTCGACTCGATGAGAGAGCTGCTATAAATCGTGTGACAAATTTGCACACAAAAAAGATTCTGTTCTTGAGTCACTGCAAAGACTTTGTCAACTGAACATTTCAAAGAGAACTGAGTTATAGGAATGACCTTCTCCGGTCACGATGATGAAGATGAGTAGCTGTAAGAAGTCACTTTCATTTCCCAAGAAACGGTTTTGTTCGATGACACTATATGTCTGACACCGTAACCCTGCCATTAATTCATTAAGACCGGGAACGCTTCTGTGTCATTTCTAGATTTCTTTGGCTATTCAAAAAATAGCAGATATACAAGCTCATAGCGCGGCACCGAGTGTAGCGCTATGAGCTTGTAGATCTGATTTTTTTTTTTGTTGAACATTTTTGAAAATCTTTGAATATACATATATTTTTAAAGCGAACATTTTTAACCCAAATCTTTGCTACATGGGGGTCCCTATTACAAAATATTTTGCGATGGGGGTCCACCGCCAAATGCATGTCATTTTGGGGGTCCTTGACATGAAAAGGTTTGAGAACCACTGATATAGAAACATACGTTTAAAAAAAAAAAGGATTTAGAAGACATTTGTAGAACCCCCCGATGCAAAGATTTGAGTTAAAAATGTTCGCTTTAAAAAATCTAATATATTCAAAAGATTTGCACAAATTTCCACGAAAAAAAAAAAAGCAGATCTACAAGCTCATAGCGCGGCACTCTGTGCCGCGCTATGATCTTGTAGATCTGCTATTTTTTGAATACCCAAAGAAATCTGAAAATGACACAGATGCATTCACGGTCTTAACGGGTTATGTACTTTCCACTCTGCTATTACAGAGAGGGGAACTGCAGTGACAGCCGCAGCATCCTGCCCGATGTGATCTGAGCTGTAAGTATCTTGACAGATAGATTACTCCAGTTCTTAAATCCTTACGCTAGGCTCCCTGTCTGTCAAAGACATCGATTTAAAAATAATACTACTGTTGGTCTATAAAGCTTTGAATGGTTTAGGGGCCAAAATGCAATTCTGATCTCGTGCGATATATCATGAACCATCCAGATCTCTCAGCTCACCTGGGAAAGGTTCTGGTCTCTGTCCCTAAAATCAAAAATAAATGTGGAGAAGCAGCATTTAGTTTGTATTACGCATGCAAACGCTTCACTCAACTCACGATACGATTCGAATCACAATACTAGGTTCACGATACAATGTTTCACGATTTTTTTAAACACAAAATTCGTTTTCAGACAAATGAAAAAAAAATATTTCTCTTACGCAAATCCAGTTTTTGTTTCTACTTGTTTTTACAATACTGTGTTTTCTCTTATCCTCTTTTCAATACAGTTGCAAATGACTGAAAACCATTTTTTAATCAATTCTCTTACTAGAAGATTCTTCTTTTTTTCCCCTGCTGTTCGCATCACGATTCACGATACATTTTTAATTACATTTTATTTTAAATTGTCACCAGTTTGAATCGCTTTTAATTGATTTACGATAAACCGTTACATGCCTAGTTTGTATGCACCACATGTCTGCAACAAACTCCCAGAAAATTGCTGGGTCTGCTGCCACTCTTATTTCTTTTAAAACACAACAAAAGACCTTTGTGTTTGCCGCTGCCTTTGAGTGAGTAACTTTTCTCTTTTCTTTTTCTTCTGCACCGTAACTGTATCTGTTATTCTTTTACTTATTTAGTCTCATGTATCCTAATATCCTTGTATAATTCGGTTTTCTTTGCTTGATGTTCTGTGCAATTTAAAGCACTTTGGATTACCTTGTTGTTGAAATGTGCTATTACAAATAAAACTGCTTTGCCTAGATGTGTTCTTTCCGTTTACAGCTGTAGGAACCAGAAGCACATTATCCTTGCTGTCGGGCAGAAACCCCTTATCTCCGTATTTAAACCTTTTGTAAATTAACGCCTTACTACTTGATCATACTACAGCGTCACTCAAAAAGCATCAGAAGTAGCAGATCTACAAGTTTCGAGC
>NC_137604.1:57526075-57538575 GCF_963280865.1 Gymnoscopelus braueri
TTGGCCCTGGGGAAGAGGGAATAGCATTAACCATCTTGTCTCACATTTATTTGAAAGGCAAATTCAACTACTTTCATACTACTACTCAATTAGTGATGCACAATATTAACATTTTGGCTGATATCTGATTAACGATCAATTGCATACTCAAATCGACTGATAAAAATACCGGTATTGCAATACAAGTGTCCAATAAGGTTTACCTTACACCTCTTACAGTAACTGTAATACTAGGTACAGATCAATAAGGAGGCAATTAACACATTACTGTACTAACTAGGATGAGTGTTAGCCTATAACCATAATCAGCATGCTAATTTATATTAAAATAAAATCATAAAATCATCAGTAGCTAAAGAAATTACTATTCTGGTAATCTCCATCAGCATCTCAAAAAGGCTTAACTCTGTTTTAGGAGGCAATCACAATGTATGAAATCCATGAATATAGCTTATTCTTATGAGAAACCAATGAGAGTAGAACTAAACCTAATTATGTGAGTATTTGTAGGTAAGTGGGCTATGCAGCGGGTTTCCTTACTTAAAATCTAGCCATGGTACCTCAGTTTAAACACAATGGAAGGTGAACGATATCCGATCCTCCTTCCCTCCTCCCCCGGCTGGTGCCCTGCGCACTACCCACACCCGTCTGCCTTCCACCCCTCCCTCTCTACCTTCATCTACTCCTCTTCCCTCCCCCTCCCCCTCTCTATCCCACTTTTCTCCCCTCTCCCCTAACGAGGTCCTTCTCCTTGTTACCTCTAGTCGGCCCACCTCATGCTCTCTGGAGCCGGTCCCATCCACTCTGCTGCAGTCCACTGCACCTGAACTTCTTCCCTTCTTAACCCACCTTATTAACACCTCTCTGACGTCTGGTTACTTTCCCTCTGCTTTCAAGACTGCCAGAGTCACCCCCCTCCTGAAGAAACCGACACTTGACCCCTCTGAGGTCAAGAACTACAGACCGGTTTCCCTTCTATCCTTCCTATCTAAAACTCTCGAACGTGCTGTCTTCAAACAACTGTCCTCGTACCTCCACCAGAACAACCTCCTGGACTACAACCAGTCTGGGTTCAAAGTGGGTCACTCGACCGAGACTGCCCTTATGGCAGTGACGGAGTCGCTCCATGCCGCTAGAGCGAACTCTCTCTCCTCCGTCCTGATACTCCTGGACCTGTCTGCAGTGTTCGACACAGTGAACCATCAGATCCTCCTCTCCACCCTCGAGGGGATGGGTGTCTCAGGCTCTGCACTCTCCCTGTTTGCATCCTACCTGACAGGTCGCTCCTACCAGGTGATGCTGAGAGGGTCTGTGTCAGAACCACACAGGCTCACTACTGGGGTTCCCCAAGGTTCGGTTCTGGGTCCTCTTCTTTTCTCTCTCTACACTACATCTCTTGGTGCTGTCATCCACTCCCATGGCTTTTCCTACCACTGCTATGCCGATGACACCCAGCTGATCCTCTCATTCCCCCCCTCTGACACACAAGTGGAGGCACGCATTGCTGCTTGTCTGGCTGACATCTCGGAGTGGATGTCGACGAACCACCTGAAGCTCAACCTGGACAAGACCGAGCTGATGTTCCTCCTGGGGAAGGGCTGTCCGCACCGAGACATGGCCATCACCATTGATAATGCTGTGGTGATGTCAACTCGGACTGCGAAGAATCTGGGTGTGACCTTGGACGATCAACTGTCGTTCTCAGCAAACATTGCATCAGTGACACGGTCCTGCAGATTCCTCCTCTGCAACATCAGGAGGATTCGCCCCTTCCTCACGGCGAAGGCAGCCCAGGTGCTCATCCAGGCTCTTGTCATCTCCCGCCTGGACTACTGCAACTCTCTCCTTGCTGGTGCTCCGGCATCTGCCATCAGACCTCTGGAGCTTGTTCAGAAAGCTGCAGCTCGTCTGGTGTTCAACCGCCCCAAGTTCTCCCACACAACTATCCTTCTCCGTTCTCTACACTGGCTCCCCGTAGCGGCTCGCATTCAGTTTAAAACCCTGGTGCTAGCCTATAGGGCAGTGAAAGGAACAGCTCCTTCTTACCTCCGGGCTATGGTTCAAGGTTCAAGGTTCAAGTTTATTAATGTCCCAGAAGGGCAATTGGGTTTACAGCCAGAGTAGTGGTTTAAAACATACAGACAGTACAGGACAACAGCAGACATGAAACACCATAGCATAAAAACATAGGTCTGGGCGCATCTAGTGCAAGAAATAAAAAAGGAATTATAAAGTGCCGGCATAAAGTGCTTGTTTCATCATCATCACCACCATCATCATCACAGTAAAGTGCAAGAGATAAAGAGATAAAGTGCTTGATTCATCATCATCATCATCATCATCATCATCATCATCATCACAATAAAGTGCAAGAGGTAAGATAAATAAAGGGCTACATTCAGAAATATAAGGTGCCTGCATAAAGTGCTTGTTTCATCATCACCTATCACCATCAATAACAATATCCTCTATCGGTCCCTGGCAGCATTGATTGCCCGAATTGAGGCAGGAACAAATGAGTGCTTGTATCTATTGTTTTTGACACCAGGGGCACTCGGGCACACCAGGTCAATGCTTACACCCCTGCCCGACCACTTCGGTCTGCCACCTCGGGGCGACTGATTGCCTCGTCACTCAAGGGTCCTTCTGGTCGATCTACACGGTCACGACTTTTTTCTGTTCTGGCCCCACAGTGGTGGAATGAACTTCCCACTGATGTCAGGACAGCAGAGTCACTGCCCATCTTTCGCCGCAGGCTGAAAACCCACCTCTTCAGGAAACACTACCCATCCTCTTTGCCTGGCCTACTTGTTGTTAACTAGTTGTACGAACTCTTGTTTTATTGTTGTATGGTTTTATTGGATCTTGTTTAGTCGATACACTTATTTGTTTTAGCTCTTGCTCATTTGATTTAGCTATTTTGTCTCATCTGTTTCAGAAAGTAGGTAGCTGATATATTGCACCTTTTTTTTTTTGAGCTTGTTGTAATTAGCATATTTTCCCTATTTTCACTTAGGCCTATAATGACATGTCCAAAATAGGGACGCCAGGTTGACAGTTGTTAAATTCTGTTGACAGCCACAAACTGGCTGTAATAATACTATCATTTGGGCAACTGTACCCCTCAAGATACGTCTAGTTAAAGTCTGTGTTTTTGCCACATGGGAGGCTCATATTGTTAAAATCCTTAATATCCATAACAGCCATTATCACTGTCTTCAAAGCCACCAGAATACACAACAAAAACACGGTACAAAAGAGCAAATTACCAAAATAAAGTTTTCCCAGTAACGTCAAAAGCCACATTCTTTGCCATTAAACACTCACCTCGCGCTGTGGTCCAGCGTCCCTTCTGCTCTCAGTGTCACTTGTCAAAAACAACAGAACTACAAGCTCGCAGCACGTTGTGATGCCACGTGTTGTTAGCTTGTAGATCTGTTGTTTGGTAACATGACACCCTGCATGGTGAACTTTGACTTGGAGCCAAGTCAGCCAACCAATAGGAAAGAAGCACTGAGAGTTTACGTCACTTGGCAGCCATTTGTAGTTTTCTTCAGTTTCCTATAGATTCCAGGAGATACACCTCGGGCTGTAGCCTGGCTATTAATAAGCTACTTATTGATGATGAACTAAAATGGCTCATGTATTTGACTGACATGTGTGCATGCCTGTTTTGTTATATATGTTACAGGTAAATTGGCATTCCAGGTAAATTGGAAAAAGGGCGCTTGTTTTCACCGCCCCCAGGCAATTCTGTAGAACCAACGCTAGAGGGCAATGAATGCACACTGAATCCACACTGAATCCACACGCATGCACATGCACACGCGTGTGCGTGTGGCTGCGCACACATGCACACACACACATGTGTGTCGTCGTGGACACTGGATAGTAACCATAGACTGTATGATAGTAACCCATAAAAAGATCTATTCTCCCCCTATCGGGTTACAACTCGGACGGCGCTGATTCGACACAGCAGACCTTCGGCCGGTCGGCGCGGGCACTCGCCTGTAGGCTATTAATAAGCTACTTATTGATTAACTAAAATGGCTCATATTTGACTGACATGTGTGCATGCCTGTTTTGTTGTATACATATTGACATGCAAGGATTGAGAATCACACTGTTCTATAGGACTTCAGTAATTGTGCTGAGGTGCTATAGCACCACAACTATCCCAAAGAACCACTGAAGAACCCTGAGGTGCTGTATAGGACTTCAGTAATTGTGCTGAGGTCTATATAGCACTACAACAATCCCAAAGAACCACTGAAGAACCCTAAGGTGCTATATAGCACCACAACAATCCCAAAGAACCACTGAAGAACCGCTGAGGCACCACAACCACCCAAAGAACCACTTAAGAACCACTGTGGTGTTATATAGTACCACAAGAATCTCAAAGAACCGCTGAAGCACCATTTTTTGTGTGTGTGGGCCCATTTTTTAGCAGCTCCCCAAAAAGCTTTGATTTTCTAATCAGTCAGCAAACTGCGTTGAGGGAGAAAGACAATTCAGAAAGATAATCCTTGTACATTTCAGCCTTAAACAATAAATAAACAGGGCTGAAAATATACTTTTCTTTGCGACTATTCTATCGATTACTTATTTTGTGTTTAAAAAAGAAAAATCACACCCAGTGTTAGTAAGCGGTGCCTGCCTTCTCTGTTTGATGAGTGTGTGCTGGTTTTCAGGCAATACTACTCTATTTGATGTTTGGGCATTGGTATTCAGGCGGTACTACTCTATTTGATGTGTGGTTGCTGGTATTCAGGCGGTACTACTCTAGTTGATGTGTGGTTGCTGGTATTCAGAAGGTACCACTCTATTTGATGTGTGGGTGCTGGTATTCAGGCGGTACTACTCTATTTGATGTGTGGGTGCTGGTATTCAGGCGGTACTACTCTATTTGGTGTGTGGGTGCTGGTATTTAGACGGTACTACTCTATTTTATGAGTGTGCGTACTGTGTTGGGCTCCCGTGTGTGTGTGTGTGTGTGTGTGTAGTGCTGGCTTGTCATGTTAAGTTTTTCTTTGTGTTAACTTTTTGCCTATAATGACATGACCAAAATAGTGATAGATTATTAATCGATCATTTCATAAATTATGACAGCTAACAACTGTACAGTAGCTATAGCTATATTAGGGGGATCATATTTTCAACATATTTTCAACATCCCAAATAGGGACCCTTAACAACTCCTACTGTATACTCCCTCCCACGTTGTGAGCTTGTAGATCTGCTTCGCCTTAAAGGTATCATGAAATTCATTTTCACTTTTTTTATTTTCAATGTTTTATTTGGGGTTTTATGACCTCAATTACACCCAAAAAACCTGAACTTAGAACATTCAGTGGATTTTCTGTGGTCTGGAGTTTTCTGAATAATTAGGCTGAAAAGTAATCTGAGCTTGGCCCTTCGACAATGAGGTCACAGTCGATTAATCCCGCCCACTCTCCTCCTCGCCCCTCCCCTCCCCTATCCTTTCCTTTGGGGGGGGCGGAGCAGAGGCGATGATTGACAGGCAAAATCCCTCACCAGCGACACCCGCAGGCAATGATTTCTTTTTTCATTGCAGTTGAAAAGGCTTTAGAAATGTGAGAGAAAAACACCTGCCATGGATCACTGGAATGGAATTTTCACTTAAAACTTTTTGTACACTTTTGAAGGACCAGGACAAAGACTTTGAATGTGGTGTAAAAGTGAATGTCATTAAACCTTTAAAGTTCACCCCAGAATTGGGACGCTTTAGGGTTCATGTGGTAAAAATCAACACTCACGTTTATGCATGCATTCATGTACACGCAGGTTCACACACACACACACACACACACACACACACACACACACACACACACACACACACACACACACGCACACGCAAACGCACACACACCCGCCATAGGCATTTTTAACCAGGATGAGGGACAGTTAAATTAGAGTTCAGCATTTAAAGACCGGCACAGAACATGATGAACATCTAAGCACTCAAAATAAGTACTGTTAATTTTTTGATTTTTTTTTCATCAACACAAATGGTTCTCAAACGTTTTCGTGCCAAGGATCCCCAAATTGATATGCATTTAGCCTAGCGGACCCCCATCTGAAAATATTTTGTGCAGGGACCCCCATAAGAGAAGATTTCTGTTCAAAAATAGCAGGTATACAAGCTGAGCTTGTATATCTGCTATTTTTGAATAGCCAACTTATAAAATATGGATAAAGGGGTTAAAATGATTGTGACTATCATTTTGAGAATACCTGCTCTACGCACTCAACTACAGCCTAGTTTTTCTTGTTCTTTTTGTTTCTATTTAAACCCAGTAGCCAGTAGTATATTTTGTATGTATATAGCATATGTCGCTGCTGTTGCTGTATTGCGTACCACCATGTTGCTACACGTCGTATACTATATGAGTGAGTGACGAATAAAACCTTGATGCTTGCTTTTATAGATTTGTCGGGACTTGGGACACAGCTTGAAACCGGGACGATCATGGACAAACCGCGCCGCCTGTGTTAAAGGAGTAGTTCACCCAAAATATAACGTCTTTTCTATCAATTACACACCCCATGAAGCCCATGTTCATGTCGCATTCCTAAGCCAATCATTTGTGAATGAGGTTTTGGCCAGACTTTATACTTGATTTTATTACATTAGTAAACATTTTCATAAATACATTATGTTTTCAATCACTATTTTAAAATATTTTTTCAATTATCATGATATGCGTTTAGTGAATTATGGTCCAATTAATTTTAAAATTAATTGATAAAGTAGGGTATGTTTCTATGTCTTCTACTGGTTCTACCGAGTGAAGACCCACCCTCGCTGTGGTTGCAGCAAATAGCAGTCGTTTCCGGTTGCTTTTTGAGACCGGATGTTCCAAGATGGTGGATTTGAATTTGCCGTCTTCACAACGGGTCTGTAGTCAAGTTAGGGTCCCGTTCGTCCATATTTTTTTTTTACAGTCTATGGTTTAAACACACACAAACAAGAGATGAAACCAGAGCCAAACACTTAGAAAAATGTAACCTTTACTTATTTACAGATTGTACAGAGGTACTGAGTGACATGGTCATTATTTACAGCACGACTAATAGCTTAGAAACCCCTGAACTCATACACAATGTGAGATACACAGCAAAGGAGACCCACCAGGCTCACATCTCACATCAAACCTTCCTCTCTGCCAATATACGGTATATATATACTATATACTGTACACACAATTAAATCCTGTGTTACGGGCAATTTATGCTTTGAGCGTCAAGTGTCGACCGACGTGTTGCACGCCGAAAGTGACGTCAAAACGACAAACACTGTGTCGCCGGTGGTGTGGCGTACCTCTGGAGGTTGCAGACCATATTAAATGACTGTGAATGCTCAAAACTCTGAACTTTGAGATAGAGACACGTAGCGCGATGTGTTGGTACTTGGTTGGTCAAAACTGGTCCCTCAAAGTATAAATTGGACCTTCAGAAGGTGTGCTAAAGGAAACAAAATGTACCTTTATGTACGTACAGTACATCTAACTCCAAGGGTGTAACAAAGGGAACCAAATGCACCCTTTTTTTAATCATTTTGCAGAGTAAAAGTAACACTGAGGATTTTTACTGTGCGAACCATCTTAGGCTCTAATGGTTGAGTTCGTGTCTAGCAGAACTGCAGGCAGAGAGGAAGGAAGGGTGCACAGTTTGAAATGGAACCCAGCGAGCCCACGAAGAGGAGAACTCAAGGTACTGCAGCAAAGAATGTATACCACCAGAACCACGAGCACGTCATGCATTTAATACAAATCATTGGTGTAAAAATGTCTGTGGTGAGTGACGATGGCAAACAAACATACAAAACCCCACTCTACATGCTCTCTCAACCGCAACGGTACAGACTCCATGTTTGTGTGTGCGTGGTGTGCGTGTGTGTGTGTGTGTGTATGTGTGTGTATTCGTGTGTGGGTGGGCAGCTTTGTGTTTGTGTGTGATAGGACTTAGAGCCAGGTCAAATGTGGCATGTAGGAGGGAGGGAAGAGAGTTCAGTAGAGAATGCAATACACCAAACACAAACGCGTGCACAGGCACACACTCACGCACACTGGCACACACACACACAGACACACAGACACACACACACACACTCACAGACACACTCGGGCGCGCACGCACGCACACACACACACACACACACACACACACACACACACACACACACACACACACACACACACACACACACACACACACACACACACACACACACACACACACACACACACACACACACACACACATGCGCACTACAAACATCCTTTACATATGCATCATCCCTTATACCTTATATAAATATTGTACAGTGTAAAACGCACATACACGCACACACCCACACACACGTTGTTTGGTTTGCAAACTGATGGGGGGACACTGCATTGACTTACATTCATTCCACATCATCCCGTTATCTCTAAACCTGAACCTGAAGCCTGATTTATACTTAGTTATGTATTGCGTGCCGGGGTCAAAAAAACAAAAGCTGATCTACAAGCTTGCAGTGCATCGCAGCACGACGCGTTGTGTGCTTGTAGATCTGTTTTTTGGTGCGTGCCGTGATGCGCAACCAAGGACACAAAGAGAAATTTTGCCTCGCTTCACTTGCGCTACTATTTGCGTCACTGGTGTGGTTCTTTCTCTCGAGGTTTGGAACATTTCAACCTCCACAGTTAACCAAATTTGCATCCGTCGCGTTGCCCGGTGTGGAATTTTCTATCTATTCGCGTCTTTGCATCAAATTTTGTATGTAATTGTGCCTGTTCATGTCGGGTGTGACCCTAACACTCAACCATAAAGCCCGCACGACTGTATAAATGCCACAGAAAATAGCTGATCTTATAAGCTCACAACATGTCGCGTCCGTGGTGCATTGTGAGCTCTGCTATTTTGTCCCCGAATGTGGACTGTGTCAGGCACACGCACACACACGCACACGTGCGCACGCACGCACACACGCACACACACACACACACACACGCACACACACACACACACACACACACACACACACAGAGACACACACGTGTGTGTAGTGAAAGAAAAACAGTAAGATTGGAAGAGAGCTTTGCAGTCGGTGCGTGAGCGCATGTGCGCATGTGCACGCGCACGCGCCCGTGTGTGTATATAATTACACAGAGCCTGAACTATATTTATCCATAGAGTATGCGTGTCTGAGATGAGAGACCCGGCCAGCATGTTATTAATAACACTTTAATTAACCACTTAAACCCCATAGCATCCGGATTCTGGAGAGAAACTTTTGCAGAAAAACAGCAGAAGAATAAATTCAATGTAGAGCAAAAAAGAAAGGACAGTAGTAGTAGTAGTACAGAGCTCTGAGGGACTCCGCTCAACAACGTAGGCACCGGCTTCGAATGCTATCAATTCATTGAATGGGAGATTATCACGTTTTATCAGACCATTGAATGGGCGAGTAGGTGACATACTGACCTACCCACGATTTATCAGACCATTCATTGGGCGTAATCAGGAGCTACTGACCTACTCGGAGGCAGAGCAGTCCCCACAACATGATTTACCATTCTGTGCCTATCGGTACATAACTCGGACGGCTCTGAGTAGGCTCAAGTGAACGATGCAACATTCGGGACGGCAACTTGCTCGCTTTAGCTCGCTTGGTGGTCCCTCACGTGGCTCCAGTTCGCTTGAGACTGCGCGCCTCCGTCATGGTCCGAAACCGAAACCGAACTTTTTAAGTCATCTCCTTCAGTAGCGGTAGGTCAGTATGTCCTGATAACCACCCATGAATGGTCTGATAAATCGCGGGTAGGTCAGTATGTCGCCTACTTCGCCCATTCAATGGTCTGATAAAACGTGATAATCTCCCATTCAATGCATTGATAGCATCCGAATGGGGTGACGTAGGGGGGTTTAAGTGGTTAAACGCCAACTAGCTTTGTTCACCCCGTTATAGTGAGGACTATACAGTGAGGTCCCAACAACAACACACCAAAAGGAAAGGAAATAAATCAATAATTAAATAAATAAATCAATTAAAAAAAAATCTATTTTCACACTAGTTTCTAAAACATGCCAGTCATTTTTTTCTCTTTTCTTTTCTTTAGAAGCAGAATAAAAGTCACAAGGTTTATTAAAATGAGTCCTACACTTATTACCATTCAAATCAAAACAATTTATAACATTTAAAACTAGGTCTTTTTTCTCTGTACAATAAGTATAATATTGCAACCTGATATTGTGCATAAATATCTCACACAACTGAAGAACGACTTGGGATGTTGGGGTATTGTAGTTAATTTGTTTTCATTCTTCTCAGGCAACGTGTGTATTTGTCAGTGTGTGTGTGTGTGTGTGTGTGTGTGTGTGTGTGTGTGTGTGTGTGTGTGTGTGTGTGTGTGTGTGTGTGTGTGTGTGTGTGTGTGTGTGTGTGTGTGTGTGTGTAAGAGAGAGAGAGAGAGAGAGAGAGAGAGAGGCAGGGAAAAGAGGGAGAGAATTATCTGTTGATGGGATATTATGTCACTTTTCAGTCATAATGCCTGCACTCCAAAATCAATGCACTTACTCGGCAGAGGACTTGTAGAACACGCCAGGTCTTAGTGTAGTGTGTGCGTGTCTGTGTGTGTTAACACATTGGGTGCCAGAGGTTTATTAAAATATTATACGTTGAGTGCCAGCATTTCTTCCATCCACTTGCGTTATACATTTCGTGCTGTGAGAAGCCCCGACGCGGAAATGCATGTAAACAAAGCGTGCGTGCGAGACGGCGGAGGGTCCCGACTAACGCCTGGAACAATAATATTTCCAACGCGACCCTCCATTGCAGCGTGATCGCCGATCGAAAACGGCTCGTTTCCACCACATTAAAAAGAAATGGAGATATTAAGCTTTTAATCAAGGAGATAACATTGAAAACGCCGACCGGAAGGATTTTTGACATGGAGCCAGATCCAGCCTCTTCTTCTCAGAAACTGCTTGGGTGATGTCAAAGTTTCGTTTTAGCGCCCCACGTGGCCCACATGTATAAAAATAGAATTGGGTCAAAAACGGTCCGGACCGTTTTCGGCACTTCTCGTTTGGACCCTCAAAAACGGTCCGGACCGTTTTTGGCATTCAATGTGTTAACTGTAACAAGTCAATTTTGCAATACAGTACTGGAAACTACCGTTACTATGGAGAGACTTCGAACGATACCATAGTTCTTATTATATTAGACCCTCCAGATAAATGCGATTATGCACATAATATGCGATTATGCGCATAATTATGCTGGGTAATTTTTTGCTTCAAAAATGGCGCATTGCATCTTATAATGTGCGCATCACATAATATTTTTGCATATTTTTTTACACAACTTTTTGCATATTTCGAATTTTTCACATATTTCGCAACTTCCCGCATATTTCGCAACTTCCCGCCTAAAATCACATGAAAGGATTTTTGCCCGCGTTTTCCTAGAGGGTCTATTATATGGGTGCAGAGACAACCTGTGAGTGAATAGAATCTTCTGGTCCTCCTAACTAATTTATCTACTCCACTTTTTCTGGATCAGGGCCCACTTGAAAATCCGCAAGCATTCGTGGCCCACCCACCTGACCACTTGACACGGCAGCCGAACAGCTGCCGTGCTAAGTGGTCAAATGGGTGTGGTCAGATGGGTGTGGTCAGATGAGCATGTTTATTGTAATGTTCCAGTGCTTGGATCAATGGAACTTACGTAAGTATATATTATCTATTTATCGGCACCACAATGAAAAAAAGAAGGTTTTCACGGTTTCAAAGAAAAAGAACAATACCATGACATAAATCTTTACATTAATTGTGTTGTTATATTAATTATCAATAAAATCTTAAGTGTTTAACCAATTATTTTGGGGACCCACTTGCAATACCCTGGCGGTCCACCAGTGGGCCACCTTGCCTACAGGTTGGGAATCGCTGATCTACTCTGTATCAGAAAGCAAGGAAAGGAAGGAAGGACTGAAGGAAGTGGAGACCCAAGGAAGGCAAAGAAAGGAAGGAGGAAGAGGAAGGAAAGAATGTGAAATAGTATGATGGTGGTGATATTATGGGAAGGACGAAGGGGAAAGTCTCATTCCAAAACCTCTACGGAGCCGGCGACGGACGCTGGACGGACACCATATCGCCTTTTTTCTTCTGTTTTCTGTTATTGTGGGGAAAGCTTTCGCTGAAAATAGCTGATCGAGAGAAGTTATTTATTTTTTAAGTTGTTTATTTTGATCTGTTTTATAAAGCGACTTTGGGTACTATGAAAAGCGCTATATAAGTATGATCTATTATTATTATTATTATTATCATCGACAAACTCGCATCGCGTTGTGAGCTTGTCGATCTGCTATTTTCTTTGCGAAAGCTTTCCCCACAATACGGATACTGGGGTTTAAGTGGTTAATGTTGCCCTTAACCATATGCCATGAAGAAAGGAATAGTCCAATTCAGCAAATGATTTG
>NC_137604.1:57541075-57548575 GCF_963280865.1 Gymnoscopelus braueri
TTGTGGGACGGCCGGTCCGGGAAGAGGCTCTTGGAGCGCCGGGGGAGCGGCATGGGCGCGGCGTCCAGGCTGTGGTGGTGCGAGGGCGAGGGGGACGGCGGGCTGCGGCTGCTGCCGTAGCCCGCGCGGTCCGACCGCATGGTCAGCACGTTGGCGTAGGCGCCCTCGTCCAGGTCGCTGTCCGGATTCCCGATGCCCAGCGCCCCGCGCAGGTAGGCGTGCGCGTGGGCCTGGCGGTCGGGGATGCCGTCCGGAAGCACGTTCTCATAGGAGTGCTGGCGGCTGAGGACGAGGCGCGGGGCGGAGGATGAAGATGTGAGGTGTGCGGCCGGGGAGGAAGGCGTGGAGGGCTCAAAGTGGCTGACCAGCCCGTCGCCTTCGCCCACCATGCTCATCTCGCTCTGAGGGAGGTAGTGTGTGAACATGTCCCCGAGGCCGTGCGGGTGCTGCGGGTGCTGCGGGTGCTGCGGGTGCTGCGTGTGCGCCGCGTAGTGCGCGTGGAGCTGGTCCTCGCTGATGTCGTAGAGGTTGCCCAGGTGGGCGCAGGCCTCGCAGCGGGCCTGCGGCGGGGCGCGGCCCCCCGCGTAGAGGCTGGCGTATCCGCTCAGCTTGGTGAGGCAGGCGCGACAGTGGCCGGGCCGGAGCCCCCCTTGTTGTCCTCCTCCTCCTCCTGGACCCCCGCCGCTGCCGGGGGTCTCGAACGAACCTCCAGCCTTGTCCTTTGCGCTGCGGAGAACAGGGAATGAAAATACGTGAAAACAGATCAGAGTACATCAGTGGTTTTCAAACATTTTCATGTCAAGGAAACACCTCAAATAGATTATGTATTTGACTGCAGACCCCCATCTGTAAAGATTTCGTGCTGCCTAGAAACCCCCAGAAGAGAACATTTGTTTCTGTACTTGTTTTCGCATGCCTGGTGAAGTAAAGCTATTTTTGCTCTCCTAGAGCGGATCAGAAAACTTCTAAACGAGTTGATCCCAGTCTAGTATATTATATACACCATATACTCCCATAATTGTCTATTGCTTCTGCCTAACAGCCTGTACTTCGGGAAGCTCAAGAAATTGAGTCGAATATAAAGCGGATGACATGTAATTTCCACCACTTTTGTTTTGCCTGTGCAAGTCGCGTAAATAACTCCTACTAACTGGAAACTAAATTAGTCGAACCCCAGGGCTAGCTCGCTGCCTAGCAGAAAGGGAAATTCAAAAAGATATATGAAATAGGTTTTTTAAATACGTTTTCATGAACATTGTGTTGTTGTGACTGGTTGAAAACCGCCTCTGGTCTGAGGAGCAGATGACAGTTTCCTCCTGTCAACTTTTTACCGGGTGCAATTATACAGACTGTCTATGTAGCATTTCATCTCTGTCGGGTGGAAACCTCGTCTAAAACTGTTAAAATATGTTAAAATATAAGAGGTTTATGCCCGACAGCAACGATTTGAAGATTGTGGAAGAGATAGGCTGGTTTGAGAGAATACTATATATACTGTACATGTATTTAGCTCCTCTCACAACATTGACAACATTCATTATAAACGATAATGTATTGCTTCAGGCTTTCTTCTCATCCCTCAGTCATGTATTTTAGCAATAAGCATTTTAATAACAGCACTTACAGTGTAATCATTGAAATGTGTACTAGACCTAGCACTTGCCTAAGCATGGCTATTCTTCCTGGGGTCCGTCACACCACAGATACAAACATAGACAAATGGACAATGAACAAATGAACAATGAAAATCAAGAATGCATACCCCACCCTGGTATGCAATACCCGTTATATCCGTTGTCATAGCACCCGTTTAAACCGTCTGTCTGTCTGTGTCCCTTTTGTGCCAATATGGAGATGTCTTTATCTGTCTGTCCTTGTCCCTTTTATGCCCATATGGAGATCCCTGATGTTATCAGTATATGGGCATATATATGGGCCTGGCCATATATGGGCATATGGGGGGATCGGCAGTTGTAGAAAGTCCTTGTGCAGTGGTATCTGAGGAGAATGTCTGAAGATTGTAACCAAAACCTGACTGTGAAAAGTGGTCCGACTAACTAATCAAATGTCAGGTGTGGGGAATTCAGAAGGTGTGGGGAATTTGCCAAATCAAGCAAAAACTGGGGTTGCCATGGCAATCAATTGGCTCATTTGGGCCACGGGCAGAGCCTTTTCTGGTGGTTCTGGACAACCGCCTATCCAACCGACTGTGTGTTGGGCAAGTTACTTTGAAAAAGTAACTGGTTATAACTGCGGTCGTCTGCGACACGTGTGTCGAATTTGAAGTCGGTGGGTCGAACAGTTCTCGAGATACGTGGATTACAGACACACATACATACATACATAAGATACATACATCTGAAAACTCAAGGTCTGAGAAACACAGCTTCAAAGTTGTGTCAAGGTTTTCTCTGGGGGGGGGGGGGGGGGAAGCTTTGAATTCATATATTCAGTTAATACTTTACACAACGAATGAATAATGGTGGATTTGCTCCTCCAACATTTACTTTGGATCATAGAAGTCGGACCAAATAATAAAACCTAATAATTATGTGAGCTCTGATTTGGGGGGTTCAATATTAACTTTTAATTTGAGCTGAATTCATCCTCGACGGAGTGGTGCCGAGTGTAGTTGAAACGGGGTGTTTCGGAGCGGTGTCACTTTGCCTGGAGCAAGGAGTGACTTTTAAAAAGCCGGAGCAACATCAGCCATCTCTGGTGCTCATAGATCGGCCCTGTCCCTTGAGCATGGCTACATGGTTTTAAAGCAAAATACAATCTCAAGACTGAATATGTTTAAGATTCTACTGGCAGCAAGCAAAAAAGCTATTACAAAGAACTGGTTGCAGAAAAAACCTGTCCTACTATGGGCCTGTTTGTCAATATTGTGGAACAGTTACATCTTCTAGAGCAGTTACATCTTTCTCCAGAAAGAGTTGGGCAAAAAAAGATGGGGGAAATGGTGTTGGGCAAGTTACTTTTAAAAAGTAACTAGTTAGAATGTATAACATTTTCTGCAATGTGATATAAATGGCCTGTCAAGGAATATGAAGGGCAATAAAAAAGTTTTTTAAAAAACAAGTAACTAGTTATAGTTATAGTTACTGCTCTCAGAAAGTAACTAGTTACTAGTTACTTTACCATTTTCTCACGCCGTCACTATGATTCAGACATAACCATATATAGAGTTCACTATGACTCAGATATAACCATATATAGAGTTCCCACTGCAGCTACAACCAAATATGGAGTGTGTCATGCTGACTGTGACAGTATGACATCAGACTCAAACAAATCCTAAGGATCCGATCCATATATACAGTATAATTGGGTAAAACTAACTTAGAACTCCGTTCGCTATGTTCACTACTGTTGCCACACTAATACGCCCATATATGGGCACATCGGTCGGATCGGCGGTGCAACGTAGGTGTGAGTGCAGTGTAGCGGCCCGAACCTCAGGTTTTTAGAACATTTCTGAAATACTTTTGAAAATGTTAGATTTTTTTTTCTTCTTTTTAAATAATAATTACAAACAATTGTAGGGAATATAAAAAAATATATCTAAACACGACATACGGCCCAAAGATGTGTCCCGGCCCATTGTTTGGGAACCACTACAGCAGTGAGAAGATGAAAACGTGTGCATGCTGTCTGGCAGATCCTTCATTCTGCCTGTACGCACTTTCATCTCTTCCCACAGTCACAGAATATTTTTTCTTTCCAAGAATCTAAAGCGCATTGGGAATCTGTCTTTATAGGCTTTTAATGAGTTCTGAAGATGTGGGTAGCCGATGGATCTCCTCCCACAACCTCTCCTCAAACCGCATGCACACACTGTCAGTCCGTACATCAAGTGGTTCTCAAGAATTCTCATTTCAAGGACCCCAGTTTGGTATGCATTTATAAGGACCCTCATAACTCTGAGCGTACTAATGGAACCAAAATGGCCCCTTGCAGATCCATTTGGTTCCCTTCTTACATTCTTGGAGTTATAGACCCGAAAGGGTCCAGTTGCTTCCATTTGTACACTCGCGGAGTTAAAGACCTGTAAGGGTCCATTTGGTTCCTAACTATCAATCATTTACTGTAGTCTAACCCCCTGGAACCCACGCAAGGACCCCTGGGGGTCCCCAGAACCCCACTTTGAGAACCACTGCTGTACATGAAATACGCTTGAGAGGCATGCTGGTGTCTGCATGGACATAAGCTGTTGACGGAATGTATACGTCGTCGTCATGTGATACTAGCATACCCTCGCGGCTACGCGGATGTAAGAGATATGATGCTAGCATACCCTCGCGGCTACGTGACGTGGATGTAAGTGATATGATGCTAGCATACCCTCGCGGCTACGCGGATGTAAGTGATATGATTCTAGCATACCCTCGTGGCTACTTTTGCAAAAGCACTACTTTTTCTTCTAGAACACTAGTTGTTACGAGAAAAAAAAACATGCAACACGTGGTCCATAAGTCAAATGCTTGAAATTGTCTGACATGACACATGTTTTGTAGATGATTTAAGCTGGCCGGATGGAGCTCATGTGGTGAGATTTGGACGGATGACACGTTACCACACGTGGGAGGCTGCTGCTCCATGTTTGATAGCTGTCAGTTATATGTCGGTGGAGTAGTAGCACTGGGTAGGATGGGCCGTGACAGTGCATCCTGCGCACGTACGTGCGTGCATTCCCGCAAGCACGCAGCTGGCAGACAGACACTCAATGTTGATGTTTTCAACTCCTGCTTATTTATACAGTTATATTGGTCAGATTTGTATTTGTTTATTGACATTTAAAAAGGCCAGAAAAAATATTGTGTAATGTTAACACTCACGGTAACAAAATTGGAGGATATATTTCATATCCGCCCAGAATAGGCCTACTAGGCTTATGTAAAAAATACAAAAGGTGAGGACATTTTCTCTATGATTTTTTTTGTTCGTTTTTGTAAACAAACAATCTCGTTTCAGTAGTTACGTCTTTGTTTAAGCCTTGTCTTTATTTGTATTTCAGTTAACAAAATGTTTTATTTTTCCACATATATGTGTGTGTGTGCGCGTGTGCGTGTGCGTGTGTGTGTGTGTGTGTGTGGTTTCTACAGATGTGACATTCCAAAGTTTCACTACTTTACTGCCATTGTAAAGTAAAAGTAGTACTCATTATGCAGAATGTCCTGTTTCACAAGGAATACATGTATCAAAATCCTTAGAAAATAGCCAAAGTTTAAATAGGGCTGGTAATTCAAATCTACAAGTAAACAAGTAACTTAAGTTTTCGAATATTTTTACGAGGGTAGAAGTACAATATTTGCCTCTGAGATGTAGTGGAGTAGAAGTAAAAGTATTGAAAATTGGAAATACTCCAGTAAAGTCAAATTAAGTACAATACTTAAATTAGTTACTTTCCACCGCTGATCCTTACCTGCTGTGTTTGTAGGTGTTGTACTTCTTGTCCTTCAGGGAGTGCAGGTCGGCGTCGGCGCTGTGGCTCTGGTGCAGGAGGCTGGCGTTCAGCTGCAGGATGGGGGCGTCCGCCGGCGCCCCCTGGTGGGGGCTGTGTGCCCGCGTGTGTGAGTGGGCGCTGTCCGGAGGGAACAGGTCCGGCGGGTAGCCGCTGTGGTCGTCACTGGAGCCCAGGCCGTCCCGCTGGTACAGCGGGGCCGAGTGGATGCTGGTCTGGTCCGAGTCGATGGAGTAGATCTTGGGTCCCCCTCCACCTCCACCTCCACCTCCAACTAGGACTGTCGCGATTACAACATTACATTTGCAGATTAATGGTCATACGAATAATTGCGAGTAACGTTTTAATTGTTTTTTTTGGCATTGAACATTGAAACATAGTGAATACAAATACAATTTCTGTTTGGCCTTTTAGGCTTCATAATATTTTTTTTTTGCACAGGGCAGATATGACAAAAAGCCAAATGACTGACATATTTAATAATTTTACACTAGTTGTTACTCAAAAAAACATGCAACATGGTACGCTCTTGTTTTTGAAACGCGTGGTCCATAGTCAAATGCTTGAAATCGTCTGATTTGACGCAGGTTTTGTAGATTATTTAAGCTGGCCGGATTTCAACCCCTGCTTATTTATACAGTTATATTGCTCTGATTTTTAAATGTCGGGTGACATTCAAAAAGGTCAGAAAAAGTGTTGTGTAATGTTAACACTCACAGTGAAATTGGAAGATATATTTCATATCCGCCCAAAATACTAGGCTCATGTAAAAAATACAAAAGGTGAGGACATTTTCTCTATGATGTTTTTAGTAAGCCTCGTTTTTATTTTCATTTCAGTTAACAAAAATGTTTTTGTTTTACACTTTACACATTTTACACTTTATTTTTTTTTAATGAAAATAGCGGAAATAGCTGATCTACAAGTATATCTGTTATTTCTGCATTTTTAATATTTGAAAATCTATTAAACTGTTTCAACATAGACACAATTATGACGATTATCTCAAATAATTGCGATTAGACGATTATGTAATAATCGCGACAGGCCTACCTCCAAGTCCCCCTGCTCCTGCTCCTGACCTCTTCCTCAGATGATTGACCCCGGCTTTGAACCCGCCGCCCCTGCCGGTCGCCATGGAGTCGGACTCTCTGTGCGAGGTGGGCCGGCTGGAGCACTCGGAGATGTCCGAGTGTATGGGATCCTCAGGGAGGTAGCGCTGACTCTTCATGGGCATGGGGCCCGGCGGTCCGGGGGCCGCGGGCCCCGGGGCAGGACTAGGGCTCGGGCTGGGACCCGGGCCGGGTCCCTGTTCGGGTGCGTTTCCCGGGCCGGGCGAGGGCACCGCCGGCTGCCCGGTCTTCAGCGTCTCCACGCTCTTCTTCCACAGGTTCCGGGGCTTCGAGGCCGCGGGACCAGCGGGCGTGGCGCCGGCGAGGCGGGTCTTGCCGTTATCGTTGGTGATGGACAGCTGCGGCTTGTTGGGGCTGGTCTGGAGGGGCGGGGCCTTGGGCTGGCCCGGGAAGGGCGCGGCGTTGTTGAGGAGGTCTTTGTTTCGCCCGGACAAACCCAGGAAACCCTGTAGGCCGGATGCGTTGCTATAGAGACCGGGACCCTTGCGGAGAGAGTTACCTAGGAGACGAGCAGAGAGAGAGAGAGAGAGAAAGATGTGCCTCACACGGTGGATATACACAATGAGATACACACACACACAGCCAGTGGTGGAAAGTAACTAAGTACATTTACTTAATTACTGTACTTAAGTACAATGTTGAGGTATTTGCACTTTACTTGAGTTCCAATTTCCAATACTTTTACTTCTACTCCAGAGGCAGATATTGTACTCCACTACAATTATTTGGAAACTTTAATTACTAGTTACTTTTCAGATATGAATTATTAAAGTATAAAACATACATTAACCACTTTAGTCCTACTTTATACCTAGGCTATTTGAAAATAGACGATCTACAAGCTCACAACGCGTCACATCGCGACACGTTGTGAACTTGTAGATCAGCTATTTTCAAATATTT
>NC_137604.1:57553575-57556075 GCF_963280865.1 Gymnoscopelus braueri
CTGCCAGTAAATCTGGCTGCTTGACTTCTCCTCTGTGAAGAAGCTGTACCACGGGATGTAATGATGAATGTAAGGACCGATTCCATGCTGTTAAAGTAAGAGAGAATAACTGACGATCCGGGCACTCGCCCGGTGATAAAAATGGAGAACAGCCTTCATTAAAACAAGGCAAAAGCGTTTGCCTTCTCTCATGTTTTATCCTGCATAATCATGTGGTATATACCTGATACTTTTAACCACTTTCAAACCACTTCTTTCTCTCCCGTGAGCACCAGGTTGTATCGCTGTCCACTTATAAAATAATGTTTAAGGACCCATTCCATGCTATTATAACAAGAGAGAAAAACTGATGATCCGTGCACTCACTCAATGGCAAAAAAAAGAGGAAACAGCCTTCATTAAAGCAAGGCAAAGGCATTTGCATTCTCTCATGTTTTATCCTGTATAATCATGGGGTACCTGATACTTTTTTTCTAGCGATTAGTCACCCCATGGAGACTTCACGGATATTTGTTTGTTGTTTTTGTCACATTCCTAAGCCAATAATTTGATGACGGCAGGGGGGTTCCGGTAGGAGAACAGCTGCCTACCAGTCCACAGGTCATCAAATTATTGGCTTAGGAATGTGACAAAAATAATGTTGGATCATGTGAGGATTGAGTGCATGCTGTTAAAAGGTTGATGGATGGAAGGATGAGGAGAGATGGAGGGAGAGGAGGAGAGAACTAGAAAGTTGCGCTCGGTGGAGCCGTGCACACTGCCACATGAGTGTGAGTATTAGGTGTACACAGATTCTATGTGAGTCTCACTCTCTCTGTGCGGGTGTAAAATAGGTGCGAGGGACATGTTAGCACATTCAGTATGTTAGTGTTAATCAGACGTGGGCATTTAATTAAACGGCATCTCTATCTCTCTGTGTATTTATGTCTCTCTCCCTCTCTCTCTCTCTCTGTGTGTCCACTGGCCAGCAACAAAGTGAATGGACTCAGTCTCCTGGGCCATGTCTACTCCACAGTCTACCCAGAGCGTTGTTTGAGCTGCCAGAGCCCGTCTGCCATGAGTTTCTATGGTAAAGACACGCTGGAAAGCTCCTATTCCCAGCAAACAAGCATACTGTAATTAAGTGCTCTCTGCGTCTGCCGTTTTTTGGCACAGTACCCATGGGTGCTTCAAGCAGAAAATAGATACAACTTTATTGATCCAGCGGTGGGAAATTCAGTCGCCAAGAGGCAGCAGAGCCAACACATTCTCACACATAGGCGTCAGTTATTGCCGCTCTGTCATTTTCACTGACAGAGTCTACAACAAAAACTAAAACGCACGTATTGGAGCTTCAAATACTACTCGAATCGAGGAATTGGTCAATGCCTCGGTGGCTTACCTTGTAGCAACGCTTAGCTAATAACTGCAATCTCCCGTGATCGAATCCCACCGTGGGTGTGACTTTTGCTTTCTCTCTCGACTTTTTCTTTTCTCTCTCCGCACAGTTTTTGTGAGGTTAGGTATTAGGGTTAGGTTTAGGTTTAGGTTTAGGCATAGTTTTCTCTACATGGATGGCGTCCTGTCATGTCAAAACTTGACGTTTCAGAGCTACTGACAGAGCGGCAAAATGTGACGCGTTGGGAGTGAGAACGGGTTGGCACAGCAGTTAGAGTTAAAGACTTACACATGCAGAGTGAGTAAAGTACTGTCAGATGCAGCAATACACAAAGGGAAGAAATAACATTACAGACGCAGCATGAATAATGAGAAATAGTTGGGGCGTCGTTGGCCTAGCGGTTAAGACCCGTACCCACAAACAGGCTCTAATGCAGCCTGACAGCGAGTCAGGGGTTCGGGTTCCCGAGCCCAACGGCCTTTGCTACGTGTCTCTCCCCGCTTTCTGTTTCTCTCTACTGTGTAATATCACTAAAGGCAAATGGTTAAACGTTTGGAGAGGATCCGCTGCTCTTTTGATCTTCCTGGCTGTTGTCTGACAACACGGTAATCTAACAAACCATGTTTACTGCTCTTTCAGCTAAGCTCATCTGTGCTAATAACGCAGATGACATTGAGGACATTATTGGAGCACAGCAAACGGTTTGAACCCTACGAACGTTGAGGGTGTCAATAAACCCTGCTTGCGTGTGAGCGCTGTCGGGTTGAAACCTCATATATATATTTTTTTTTAAATAGCTGAAGTTGCAGATCGACAAGCTCAAAACACCAGCTTGCGGATCTGCAACTTTTGATGCTTTTGAGTGACGCTGTAGTATGATCAAGCAGGGCGTTAATTTACGAAAAAAACCCAAAAGTTAGAATATGGAGATAAGAGGTTTCTGCCCGACAACAACGCTATCCAAAGCGCCCCTCCGCTCATAAAATTATTTCTGTGGACCCACAGAAAGCAACACACAATACACAATTGGCTCTCAGTGGCGCTGTCTGTCCTATAGCCTGGAGCGACAATGAGTCTGAAAGGTTATTAATTCACAAAAGATGACAATAAGACATATAGGGC
>NC_137604.1:57558575-57566075 GCF_963280865.1 Gymnoscopelus braueri
TCCACACATTATCGATATTTTTTAACAGCAGCTACAGTTACTATAGAACCATGGACAGCAGCTACAGTTACTATAGAACCATGGACAGCAGCTACAGTTACTATAGAACCATGGACAGCAGCTACAGTTACTTCAGAACCATGGACAGCAGCTACAGTTACTATAGAACCATGGACAGCAGCTACAGTTACTATAGAACCATGGACAGCAGCTACAGTTACTATAGAACCATGGACAGCAGCTACAGTTACTTTAGAACCATGGACAGCAGCTACAGTTACTTTAGAACCATGGACAGCAGTTACAGTTACTTTAGAACCATGGACAACAGCTACAGTTACTTCAGAACCATGGGCAGCAGCCGCATACATCTCTGTACTACAGGGGTTTTCAACTGATTTTGACCCAGGGACCACCATCCTGACTAAGAGCAACCTGGGGACCACCACTATTGTGTCGGGTGGGTCTCACTTCTATAATGTTTTAAGATTAAAGTGTATAAGATTACTAATCTTAGATTAGATGTAGGCCTATTTGACAGTGCAGAAGCATAATTGCCTTGATGCCTATAACATTGATTGATTGATTGATTGATTGATGTACTTTATTTAGTAAGACATGAGAACAGTACATGACAGTACATAACAGTACATGGAAGTACAGATTCACAATACAAGGTCTACTAAACTGGAAATCTCATTAAGCACTGAGCTTGTTTAAGATGAGAACCCCATGCACACAAATCATGATGAAATTTGATGAAAAAATTAACGAGAGTGAACGAGCGTCAGCTGGACACAGACACACACACCCTCTGCAGTGCTCTAATTTGAAAGTCTTATTTCTCTGCAAAAGCCCTTGAATATGATGGAATATGATTAAGGATTACTGTGATTATGGTAAGCTCACATTTCATATCACAGACACCATATAGTACACCATACATTTATTAAAAGTAAAAATACAAAAAGAAAAGATTTGACTACATTTCTGAATGCATGGCCAGGGACCACCTGCAATAGTGGTCCACCGGTTGAAAACCCCTGCTGTACTTGTTCAGGGACTCTCTCTCTCTCTCTCTAGTAACATCCAGACTTGCGAGGCGCACTGTTGCTCCAAATCTGCACCAAATGTGCCACGAACACTGTTCAGGGGCCTGCCATGAAAATAGTCAGACTAACCATATGGGGCGCTACAGCAGTGTCAAATACTTCAAATGGCCATAACTCTGTGCCCTATGATAATGTATCCCCCTTTCTCATCAGGAAGCAAGGCTTGTAAACGGTCTGTAAAATCCTCAGTGCTAATTTAGTTTGAAAAACGTTACTGTGCTAGTTTTCAAATTCACGGATGGTCCTTCAGGAATGTCAGTGGTGGACACTTCAGCACACCTTCAGTGGTATTTCAGAGACACACAGAATTATGGCTGCTAATGGGGCAGTAAGGGCTATCCATACCAAGCACTGTAACTGAATAACTATACATATTATTTTACAAGCCTCGCTTCCTGATGAGAAAGGGGGATACATTATCATACATTTAACAGACACTGTGGGAGCCTTACATTTTAGTACTTTTACATGTAACAGAGTATTTTTATATTATGGTATTGCTACTTTTACTTAAGGAAAATATCCGAGTACTTCTTCCACCACTGAGCACAAGACCGTGATGCTAGAGAGGAGAGTGTGGAGAGCAGCGATTCAGGAGTCCCGAGTTAGTGTTGGCTAGACCGTATACTCTCGCATCGCATCATCGCATAAGGAAATCTATCGTTCAGCACTTATAGTTGTGGTGTGGACTCTATATCTACTATCCACTCTAATGTATTTATAGTTGCAGTTATCACGCTTGGTGTGGACAACCTTTTAGCCTTATACGAGATATACAGAAGGACACTTATGGGTCCATTTCCACAAGCTCAGAGTTAAATGTTCAGCATTTTGCAGTGTAGCTGCAGCAGTCCCTGACTAACACCTGCTAACTTGCCCACACGATACTGTACCGACAGAACGGAAAACAATATAGGTCACGTTGAGTCAAGCATATATCGTTCACCATGCATCACCCAACATAGTCTCACAACATGTGACTCCATTTTACAAGGTAGCCATACCCCGCCAACACTGGAATGCAGAAGTGCCGTTCTCAGACTCAAGACTAAAAGAAACATAGTTGTAGCTGCAGCTGCATGGTTCTGAAGTAACTGTAGCTGCGTCACAAGCACAGAGCAACCTTGGTTTTGTTTGGTTCAAACAGTTTACCTATTGTAACATGGTCTATATTCCAGTAAAAAAAAACGACGTTATGCACACCTGCTATCTATACCTTCAATTATAATTCCTGTCATGCATAATCACACCCAACACACAGTCATTGGATAAGCACAAATATAACCAATGTAAGCAGCAAGCAACCAGTGCATTATGCCTACACATTCTGTAATACAGTGGTTCTTTGATTGATTGATTGATTGATTGAAAATTGTATTAGGCAAAAGAATGTAAAACAACACAGTTACATTTATAATGCTTTTGTCTAAAAGGTCCGGCCAAAAATACAGTGGTTCTCAAAAGTTTTCATGTCAAGGACCCCAAAATTATTATGTAGCTGCGGACCCCGCCATGAGGTTTTGTGCCAGGGACCCCCAGAAGAGAAGATTTGTGTATTTTTTAAATATATATATATATATATATTATTATTTTCAATATTTTTTTCAAAAATAGCAGATCTAAAAGCTGTTCGCTATTTTTGAATAGCCAACATATAAATGGATATAATGCCGGAGGCATGCCGCCTGAAGCAGACTTGAGCCACGAGAGGCACCGCCGAGTGAGCCGAAGTCGCCAAGTTGGCTTCAGCCAACTCAGCGTCCTCGTGTCCCCTGTCAGAATGAGACGTCGCGGGTACCCCGAAACATTTTTTTTATATTGCAGATTAAACTCATTTCATAGATAGCTTCATAGACGCATCAGTGTTGTGACATTTTATATTTGTTTACACATAATTTTTTCTATTGGATTCATGCTAATGTGTATTTCCAGACATTTAACCCTCAATACCCTCACTACTTTTTTCCCTCTACACCAAACCCACTCACCGGAAATAGCAGATGTACAAGCCAACAACACGTTGCGTGTGTTGTTGGCTTGTTCATCTGCAATTTTCGGCAAATGTAACCCCTAGAATAGGGGGGGGGGGTCCTTTCACAAGGCACGCACTCACCAAACCAAACGGTACACATTAACCACAGCGAGGCAAAAACTGTCAATGGCACCGTGTGTTATTATTCCTGTGAGAAAGAAAAATAACTCCAAGGCAACTCGATCTCCCAAGTTACAAAACGAAAGAGCCTTTATTAAATGTGCTGCACCAGACACTGTGCTACCTGGTTGATGATGTGCGCAGGGTTTGCCAATGGCAAATGGTAAATTGGTAAATTGGTAAATTGGCTGGCCATCATGGCAACAGCCAATTTAATAAGAGGCTTTTTCATTTTCTAACTCGGGAGATTAAATGCGCCTTGGAGTTCTGTTTTAGTAATTCAACCACTTAAAACCAGCATCCGTAGCGTGGGGAAAGCTTCGTTCACAGCGCGTTGTGCTTGTCGATCTGCCACTTTCTGTCACGGTCACAGACTTTGCCCGTCTTGTATAGGTCTTGTATTTCTATCATCATGTCATGTTCTTGTTCTAGTTTTCATGGTTCTATGTTCATGTCTTGCCCAGGTGTTTCTCATGTGTAATCAGCCCTCATGTGCTTATTAGCCATGTTCCCCAGTCAGTCCTTGTCGAGTCATTGTTTGGTGTCACATCATGTTTAGTGTTAGTTTGTGATTGTGACGTTTTCTCTGTTATTTTGTATTAAATCACCCAGTCTTGGGTTTTGAACTCTGCCTGCCTTGCTGTCCTGCATTTGGGTCCTCACCACACCACCAGATTGTGACACTTTCAGCGAAAGTTTCCCCACAATAACTACAAAACAGAAAAGACCGTAGTATAGAGCCCTGAGGGATTCCAGTCAACCATACCATAGGTTTTTAAGTGGTTGATCCACTGGTTCACAACAAGGGGTCTTACGAGTCTGTGACTCTGCGAGTGTACAAATAGAGCTTAATTTTTTGTAATGTTATTGTGACCCCAATCTACACTGGAAAATTCTCATTGATCATTTTACTCTGAGAGTTACAGACCCATAAGGGTCTATTTGGACCCCCTGGTGGTCCCCTAACTCCACGTTGACAACTAGAGTGGTCTAATCCAGTGTTTCACAAACAGTGGATCTGGACCCATTTGTGGGTCGCAGGTCCATATTTATGGGTCGCGAGTAAATGTCCCTTGAATTTTGGTTCCCTACATTTTGTTTTGAATTATTATTATTTCAAAAGATTTTCCAAAAAAACAAAAAAACAAAACAACAAAGACATTCCCCAAATTATAGTGACATTAGTAGTGAAAATAGCCCATCTACAAGCTCACAATGTGTCGCACTGTGTTGCGTTGTGAGATCTGCTATTTTCACTAGTTTGGGTCTCGAGCTAAAAAGGTTGAGAACCACTGGTCTAATCACTCCTTGCTTTCTCACATATACAAATCCCACCTCGCAATAAGCACCTCTTATGGATTTGTAAGCCACGGCTTTTCTTAATCTATACGCTTCTGTGTTATTATTGGAATTGACTAGCCTGACACTCAGCCTGAATTTTTATTTTGTTTCACTCCATTATTCAACCTGAAAGTCCTCTCAGTGCAGCCGTTTTCTGATATATGAGGGCGTGGCCAAAGTGGTTCTCTTTAGCGATTGGTTCATACTGGATTATTCCGATCGGGCCAGGCCGCTGGTTAGATTTACAACCGAGAAAACCCCGCCTTCTACAACGTCACCAGACCCTGAATGCGAGGCTAGCGATTCAGGGGCTGCAGCCAACCAGGCTAGGAATTAACATTTTCTGACACAAATGATTTAATATTCACCAATCTGTACAGAGATATTAAAAAAAACGTATGCGTCACAAGCACAGAGCAACCTGAATTTGGTTTGGTTCAAACTGTTTACCTATTGCAACATGGTCTATATTCCAATAAAGAAACTAAAACGTTCTGCACACCTGCTATACCTTCAATTATAATTCCTGTCATGCATGATCACAGCCAACACAGTCACTGGATAAGCAAAAATATAATCTCTCAAGAACAGATTCCGAGCTGCGCTACTGCATCTGTCGGGAGGGCCATTCAGAAGGTGTGAACATTGGCCTACAAGTGGGCAGGCCTTACACCAGGAAGCAAGCCGCGCTTTACCCAATCAAATGCAGTGGGCGGGATTTACATCTGTGCGTTCGCTTTCTAATGTGTTCCCACTGGAATACATTCCCACTACTTCAAACAAATGTGCTGAACGGGTTTTACATTTACATTACAATATTGTGTAATTGAGCAACTCTCGTAAGTACGCTAGCAAAAAGCTTGTCGTCTATAACATCCATTTTCCGTGGGAGAAATGTTGTTAGTGTTCCGTGGGAGAAATGTTGTTAGTGGGAATGAAAACATAGGCGCCCCCACCGGAAGAGGAGGGCTGAGGGTGGACCAAACGGGCCAACATCCTGTTATCAACATTCTAATGGGCGCTGTTTTTTCCTTGACGATGGGTTCCCAGATTGGCAAAAATATAACCAATGTAAAAAGCAAGCAACTAGTGCATTATGCCTACACATTCTGTAATACATACAGTATTCGTTGCTGTCATGTGGGAACCCTTTTATGTCCAAAACCGTTTTTATTATTATTTTAAAAACATTTTAAAATAGTGCAAATAGCCGTTCTACAAGTTTGATGACTTTGTAGATCTGCTATTTTCACTACTTTTGTGCTACACTCTTGTACGACAAAGTAGGGCCTGAATTCAAACACAAAAACATACGAACGTGAAACATGGAGATAGGAGGATTCTGCCCAATGCCAGCAACGATATACAGTACAGTATATTATGTTTAGAACCATCATACATTAAGACCAAAACCATTAAGACAAGCAGCTAATGCCTCCATTGGTGTAGTAAATCGTCTCTGACTGTCGGGTGGAAACCTCATACTGTATGTCCAAAAACTGTTATTTTGCAAGGATACAAATAGATAGAGATAAGAGGTTTCTGCGCCGACAGCAACGATATATACAGTATGAGTGTGGACCCTACAGGTCCATTTGTTTCTATTTGGACGCTCTTCAGAGTTGATTTAACATTGGGATTCTTCACTCTGTGTGTGTGTGTGTGTGTGTGTGTGTGTGTGTGTGTGTGTGTGTGTGTGTGTGTGTGTGTGTGTGTGTGTGTGTGTGTGTGTGTGTTAGGGATAGGATAGGTAGCATAAACCTTCCAGCACAAATGACTACTAACAGTTGTGACAGCTCCCTGGCTGCAGCTGCAATCAGCTCCATAATGAGCGCCTGGGAAAAAAGAGTATATGTGCGACTGCACATTTTCCTTTCCCGCCGCTGGGTAGACAGTTAGCAACTCTAGCTACTGTTACTTCTGTGCCGTATTTAGCATGATGACGTCATGCTAAATACGTGCCAAAACCTCTTGGCAAAACCTCTTATCTCCCATATTTTAAAGCAGTACTTTTTTTAACGAATACATTTTTATTTTGTCCAATCTGTATGGTAGAGTATGTTAATACAATATAATTTAGATCGTGTCAAAGGTCATGTCTCACCTAGACACAGGATCTGACAGAATTTTGACCTGATGGTCAAGATTCAATGTATCCCCTGAGCAAGCAAGCAGGCAGGCTCTGGGGGCGGCAGTGGCTCAGGGGTAGAGTGGCCGGATGGGAACCGTGAGGTTCACAGTTCGATCCCGGGCTCCCCCAGAGTTACTGTCGAAGTGTCCTTGAGCAAGACGCTGAACCCCTAATTGCTCCCGATGAGCAGGTTGGTGCTTTGCATGGTTTCCTCTGCCATCGGTGTATGAATGTGTGTGTGAATGGGTGAATGTAATGCACAATCTATGTAAAGCGCTTTGGATAAAAACGGCATATAAATTCACCATTTACCATCTATTAGCTCAATGGTAAAAATGTCAGCACTTGCGCAGGAAAACGGGTTCAAATCCGGGGTAGAAGAGGAAAGTTACATAGTGCTGCATTAACTTTTTATGTGATCTTTTTCTCCGTAAATTAATGGCCTACTTGATTTAACTACAGTGTCAGGCAAAAAAAAAAGTGCATCTACAACCTCGTGTTGATCTCTTTTTTTGCTATTTTTGAATTTGAATCCTTAAAAGTAACAGTTTTTGAACATACTGTACTGTATGAGGTTTCCACCCGACAACAATGATGAGTTGGCCCTGCCCAGGGGGCTTCAAAACTTCAAATGTGTGTGTGTGTGATGATGCAACGTCTCCTCTGTTTGTTTGTTTGTTTGTTTGTTTTTCTCTTTGCATGTTTTCTTTAAGTGGGGCCGCGTGGGTATTGCAACAACAGTGTTTCTACCCCCCCCCCCCCTC
>NC_137604.1:57571075-57576075 GCF_963280865.1 Gymnoscopelus braueri
AACGGGGACGTGACGTCCTTGTGTATAATATTAGACACAAGAATAGCATTTCATCTAGTTTTGGCATTGAAGCATGACTGGAATATGTGATCCAAACATATTTTTGAGGTAATCCAGGGGTTCATTTTTAGGTGAGCTCCCTGTAGAAATATCATACATCAATCTTTAGGTGTTTTAGATAAGACTTTTTAGATGTGTCTTTTTACCCAACTTTTCTTACCTTTAACATTCAAAGAGATAAGAGAGAGAGAGAGAGAGAGAGAGAGAGAGAGAGATGTTATTCTAGCTTTTTAGAACCTTATCTCAGTCTCCAGCGTCTTGTGTGTTATTAACTCTATAAACGCCATTGACTTGAAAACGCGTTGGATGCGCGTTCATTGTTTAATCTCTGATTGCGCTATGCTGCTCAATATTCAATGTTATTTTCGAGTTCCACTTACTTCACCCACATCTGCATCCGGTTTCATGACCTGGGTTCCGTTTCCGGTTTTTGATTTTTCCCCCCGGTCATTTTCGTCCAGAATTGGGTAAACAAACGGTTTTTCACACGGTAAATCAAACGAACGGACAGGTTCTCTTCTATAATCTATGGTCTGGGTGACGATCAGTCATCGCCGTCGTGTATCACATCGTAATTTTGGCGATCGGACCATCTGGGACAACGTCACATCCGTTTTGATGCATTTCATTGTCTAATCTCTCAAGAAGGGTGTCAGGGAGCCAACGACCTGATCAAGCTGTCATGTGCTGCTCTCTAGTGGCGGATTTGTGCTGCGTCTTTAAAATTCACTCTGATCAATTATTTTTATGAAAAATTTCAAAATATAAAAATAAAAAAAACACGAAAATTGCTGGCACTGGGGGGGTACTTTATGAAAATACTCTGGCAGTCAAAGAGTTAAAGGGATAGTTTACCCAAAGAAATACTTATTTTCTATCATTCGTTTTTAAGCGATTGTCCTCAAACGCCCCCCCCCCTCCCCCCTCAACCAACCGCTGTGATTGGCTGAGATTAATCGATGTGAGCGCTCGTCGTGTCGCACATGTGACGCCCGGGATTCGAACCCGGGTCTCCCACGTGGAAAAGCCAACCTCTTATCCACCAGCCTAAAGGGAAATTCCACCTTGGCCTAGGGAGATATTAGGCTAAAGGCAGAGGCTCTGAGCCACTAACTGCTACACGCACCCATAGCCGCAGGACGTACTTTTGACCTGGGGGGTGGGGGGGGAGGCGGGCGCGGAATACCAGTACCCCTACCCCGGGCTATACACATTCCAGTGCAATAGAGCTTTTACTTTATTTCAAAGATTCGTCAGCTACAAGTCACATTTTAAAGTAAGTTTCTAGCTCTTATTAGGACAGAGATAATTCAAAATGAATAAATACTATCCTAAAGGGTCACCGTTGGACCTTCAGGACTCGAAAGGTTTAATCAAATAAAAGCTATTACCTTACAATATATTCCAAACGTGCTCTTTGTGCTCTGGGGTGATGGTTATGAATTCCCTCGTGTCCATGTCAACAACTCCATGGACTCCGGCTGAGGCTCTTCATTTACACATCCAGATGGTGATATCAACGCTAGTTAATTGCTTCTGTGCTTTTCTTTGATTCGGGCCCACCAAAGAAATGTGTTTCTTGTAAACAACCTGTTCACTCAATGAGGATAGCTTCATGCGCCCCGTGCGTGAAGTAAACACTAAACAGGAAACAGCGGACCGACGGCATGACGCTGATTCGCGATGATGATAATAAAAAGAATATACATTTTATTTTATTTTATTCCCCAACCTAGTAGCATTTTTTATTTATATGAATAACATGACAAAGGTTTTTATTTATTTTCCCCATCATTCATTCATTCTAACATCCTCAACCTCCTGGGGGAGGGGGGGCGGCCCCCTGGGGGAGGGCGGCTGCACCCCTAGTTACCCTAGTTCCCGCGGGTTCCCACTCACCCCCCTTTTGACTTTCCCTCACCAGGAAACCCCATCCGGGTCATGGCACTAATGTAACGCCCGGGAATCGAACCCGGGCCTCCTGTGTGTAAAGCCAACATCTTAACCACTATAGCCTAAAGCAGAATTCCCCTTTGGCCGGGGGAGATATAGGCATTTTGGTCATCAGGCAGAGGCTTGTTTTGGTGCTAACATGGACAGACATCCCACCTCTCCCGGAAGTTGCGGGAGTCTCCCGGAAATTAGCGTCTGCTCCCGGACATCCGCGAGTGTAATAAATCTCCCGCAAATGCCGGATCCGGTCTAGAGCCCGCCTGCTAAATATATGAACATATATGCCAATATATGGCAAATATATGCAGAATATATGCTGCATATATGCCACATTCAGGTTCATATATGTGTATATATGTGGATTTATGGGAAATATATGTGTCATATATAGCGCATATCCACATAATATGTTAAACATATATGTGGCATATATAAAAAATATATATGTTCATATATTTTCTTGACCTCCCTGAAATGAATTTCTCCAGGGTGTGATGTCTGCATGGAAGACGTTGCGCTTGTTGACGCGCGAGGCCATCATCAGCCTCTCGGCACTGGCAGCAGACACTCTCTCTACCTAGCGGCTGGCGTGTGCGGCGGTGCCTCTCGCCCCCCCTCAAGGCCTCGCTGTCTGTCGGTGCACCGACCTTGCTTTCAAGTGACTTAAAAAGTCATGCATTTTTTGGGGTGGGAAATCGTTTATACGCGCTGCGGGGAGGGAGTTGTTAGAGAACACAGCGTGTTGCTGCTGGCTGTCAGCCTCGCCGTTAGGCAGCCTTTCTGGGAGCATGTGGAAGGTCGCTGTTTATTCCACCGCTTCACTTTGAGTCTGGGTCTGGATCTCAGCCAAGAACACACCATCTCACTGGCTCTAAAAACTTTTTCAAGGACCAACAAATTGGACTCCCTATCTGAAAATGTTTTGTGCCAGGCAGGGACGGGGTAGCCTGGTAAATCCCCTCCCTCCGGAAATCTCATTTGCATTTGATTTCAGGGAGGTCTGGGATTGCGAAGGGAGTAGAGATGGCCGAACACTGCGTGTCCGAACCAATCAGCGGCTGCTAGGGGCGGGATCATCCAATCACCTGCCTAGTAGCTTGAAAAAAAGAAAAACTGTCTGTCATCGATTCTGCGCCCGGAGTCTCAGATGCAAGTACGCTGTGAAACAAAATGTGTGTCGCAAGCTTTCTTCCATTTGACGGTGTCAGGTTAGGGACGGGGACCCCAGAAGAAAAAATCTGTAAAATATTTTCCAAAAATGTTGAAAAATTGCAGATGTACAAGCTCACAGCGTGTCACTTTTGTGACGTGCTGCAAGCTTGTAGATGTGCTATTTTTGAATAGCCAACATAGAAATGGATAAAGTGGTAGTTCCAGCTGGGGTAATCAGTGAAATGTAGCGTCAAAATTAAGTTTGACAACTTCAATCCTACATAATCATCAGCTATTTGAAAATAGCCGATAAAGAAGCTCACAACAAGTCCCATTGTGAGCTTGTAGATCGGCTATTTAAAATAAAAAGATACATGACGAATTTGGAATATCTTTGGAAACATTTTAACAACACAAATATTGTATTAAGTACCCTGGCATCATGCACAACATATTTCCAGATGGTGGTCTGCAATCCGGGTGAATAAATATTAAATCGGGGGTTCCTTTGATATGAAAATGTTTCAGAACTGAGCTCCACTGTGATTGGTCGGCTGCCATATCGCTCCCTAGGGGTTTGAATACGGCAGCTGACAAATCACTGACAAACAAAACTCATGCCCGTCTCTGTCTGTCCTCACCCGGGTCAAATACAAGCGCTTATGTGATGATATTACAGTAGATTGATTCTTCCACTTTCATGCTTGAGCTGTCACACTGGCTATGATGACGTGTGTGTGTGTGTGTGTGTGTGTGTGTGTGTGTGTGTGTGTGTGTGTGTGTGTGTGTGTGTGTGTGTGTGTGTGTGTGTGTGTGTGTGTGTGTGTGTGTGTGCGCAGTGATGTAAAGTAACTAGTACATTTACTCAAGTACTGTACTGAAGTACAATTTTGAGGTACTTTTACTTTACTGGAGTATTTCCAAATTTCTGCACTTTTACTTCTACTTCTACTCCACTACATCTCAGAGGCGAATATTATACTTTTACTCCACTACAATTATATTATATATTACAAAACATATACAGTAACCACTTCAGCCCTATACATATTTCGTCCATTTGAAAATAACCGATCTACAAGCTCACAATGTGTTGCAATGTGACGCATTGTGAGCTTGTAGATCTACTATTTTCAAAATATTTTTGAAATGGGACATTCTGCACAATGAGTACTTTCTACTTTTGGTACAAGTACATTTTAATACCAATACTTTTGTACTTTTACTCAAGTAAATTTTGAATACCTCACTTTTACTTGTAACAGAGTATCTCTACATTGCAGTATTGATAATTTTAGTTCAGTAAAAAAGTTTTTCCACCACTGTTGAGCTGTCACACTGGCTATGATGACGTGTGCGTGTGCGCGTGTGCGCGTGTATGTGTGTGTGCGTGCGTGTGCGCGTGCGTGCGTGTGTGTGTGTGCGTGCGTGCGTGTGTGGGTGTGTGTGTGTGTACCTTTGCCCTGTTGCAGGTTGAGGTTGAACCCCAGAGGGCTGATAAACTCAAAGATGAAGACGGCGAGCGCCGTGACGAGCAGGAGCATCACAAACATCATCACCCACACCGACGCACTGAAGGGCTCTATGGGGAGACCGAGGGAGAGAGAGAGTTAAAGAGATATCTTCGTTGCTGTTAGGCAGAAACCTCTTATCTCCATATTCTAACTTTATGTGTTAGAATGTAACACATAATATTTACGAATGTGTTTTTTTCTAAATTAAAGGGATAGTTCACCCCCAAAATTACTTTTTTCTATTGATTAGTCACCCCATGGAGACTTGAATTCGAGGATATCTTTTTTGTTTTTGTCGCATTCCTAAGCCAATAATTTGAT